>NC_057405.1:39309378-39660851 GCF_019320065.1 Cervus canadensis | reverse complement strand
ATGCAGAGTTCCAAGAATAGCAAGGAGAGATAAGATAGCCTTACTCAGTGATCAGTGCAAAGAAATAGAGGAAATCAACAGAATGGCAAAGACTAGAGATCTCTTCAAGAAAATTAGAGATACCAAGGGAACATTTCATGCAAAAAATGGGCTCAATAAAGGACAGAAATGGTATGGACCTAACAGAAGCAGAAGATATTAAGAAGAGGTGGCAAGAATACACAGAAGAATTGTACAAAAAAGATCTTCACGACCCAGATATCAACTAGGTGTGATCACTCACCTAGAGGCAGACATCCTGGAATGTGAAGTCAAGTGGACCTTAGAAAGCATCACTACAAACAAAGCTAGTGAAGGTGATGGAATTCCCGTTGAGCTATTTCAAATCCTGAAAGATGATGCTGTGAAAGTGCTGCACTCAATATGCCAGCAAATTTGGAAAACTCAGCAGTGGCAACAGGACTGGAAAAGGTCACTTTTCATTCCAATCCCAAAGAAAGGCAATGCCAAAGAATGCTTGAACTACCACACAATTGTTACTCCATCTCACACGCTATAAAGTAAATCAAAAGCCAGGCTTCTGCAATACGAGAACCAAGAACTTCCAGATGTTCAAGCTGGTTTTAGAAAAGGCAGAGGAACCAGAGATCAAATTGCCAATATCCACTGGATCATCGAAAAAGCAAAGAGTTCCAGAAAAACACCTATTTCTGCTTTATTGACTACGCCAAAACCTTCGACTGTGTGGATCACAATAAACTGTGGAAAATTCTGAAGGAGATGGCAATACCAGAGCTCCTGACCTGCCTCTTGAGAAACCTGTATGCAGGTCAGGAAGCAACAGTTAGAACTGGACTGGGACAACAGACTGGTTCCAAATAGGAAAAGGAGTACGTCAAGGCTATATATTGTCACCCTGCTTTTTTAACTTATATGCAGAGTACATCATGAGTACTTATATGAGAGTACATCCAATCAAAATAGGAACCATTACAATCAACACATATTTGCCATGAGAAATAAGTTTGTATATTACTATAGCATAAAAGTCTGTGCCTTGGGATTCAACGAACTCTTGAAAAACATTTTCTGTCTCCTGCGGGTTGTGGAAGCATTTTCCCTGCAAAAGGTGGTTGAGATGCTTGAAGTGGTAGTCAGTTGGTTAGAGGTCAGGTGAATATGGCCGCTGAGGCAAAACTTCATAACTCAGTTCATTTAACTTTTGAAGTGTTGGTTGTGTGATGTGTGGTTGGGCGTTGTTGGACCCTTTCTGTCGACTGTTGCTGGCTACAGGTGTTGCTGTTTTCAGGGCATCTCACTGATTTGCTGAGCATATTTCTCAGATGTAATGGTTTTTCTGGGATTCAGAAAGCTATGAGATGGTTGGATGGCATCACCGACTCAATGGACATGAGCTTGGGTAAACTTTAGGAGTTGGTGATGGACAAGGAGGCCTGGTATGCTGAGGTCCATGGGGTTGCAAATAATCGGACACAACTGAGCAACTGAACTGAGAAAGCTGTGGTGTGTCGGATGGGCAGCAGACCACCAAGTAGTGACCATGGCTGGTTTTTTTTTTTGGTGCAAGTTTGGCTTTGGGAAGGGCTTTGGAGCTTATTCTCAGTCGATCCACTGGGTTGGTCGTCATCAGTTGTCAGATACAATCCACTTTTCATTGCACATCACAATCCAATCAAGAAATTGTTTTGTGGTTGCATAGAATAGAAGAAGATGGTCCTTGTAAATGACAGCTATTTTAGATTTTCGGTCAGCTCATGAGGCACCCTCTTATCGAGCTTTTTCACCTGTCCAATTTGCTTCACATGCTGAATGACCATAGAATGGTGGCACTGAGTTCTTTGCAACTTTTCATGTAGTTGTAAGAGGATCGGCTTCAATGATGCTTTCAGTTGGTTCTTGTCAACTTCTGGTGGCCAGCCATTGTTGTCCTCATCTTCAAGGCTCTTGTCTCCTTTGCAAAATTTCTTGACCCACCACTGCACTGTGCATTCATTAGCAGTTCCCTGGCCAGAGGCGTTGTTGATGTTGTGAGTTGTCTTCGCTGCGTTATGACCCATTTTGAACTCAAGCAAGAAAATCACTTGACTTTGCTTATAGTCTAACATCATTTCCATAGTCTAAAATAAATATAAAAGAAACAGCAAGTAATAAGTGATTAGCATAAAACATAAAGTGAGAAATGCATGCTAAAATGATGTGTAACATAACCACTTTTATTTAAGATGATATTCCAATATTAAATGGCAAAGTTCAACAGTGCACAACCATGATAACTTTTGCACCAACCTAATATATTTATGTGGTAGGAACAGACAGATGTCTGAAACTTAGGAAAACATCAGCAGAAATGTCAGAAAAGATGGGCGAAATATTCAGATTAACCTATGTGTACTTCTGTAGCTGAAAACAAAATCTTTATGGTGTTTTCAATCAATTTATGCCAAAGTGAGATTTGTAAATCCAGGAAAATATATTGGAATAGTCATTCAAAATGTTACTGAAAGAGGAAATTGTTTACAGTTTAAGGACTTGAGTTTTGGGTCAAAAATGGATTGATTTTTTCATCACTCGTTACACATTTTTAGAATTCTGATGGGCCCAACTTCCTTTACAACTTCATGCACAAGCCCTTTTATTTCATGGCATGATAACATTCACTGAGGAGTATTGAAGGGATGTGAAAAAAGATAGAGGTGGGAAGGAAAAAATAGTATGATTGATATATATTTTCTGAGATGCAGGAAAATGAAACTGAAGGGAGAAAGGAGGATGTGTGATGAATGGAAACATTTGTATTATCTGACATCTTGATGAAGAAATATAATGAAAAATTGACTATGTGAGTTGCTGATTTAATCTTGATATGCTCATGAGGAGATCCTCCTTAGAAGAGGAAGTGACTCTTATAAAATTGAGTATGTGAGTGCTAGTTGGATGGGGTGGGAGGACACATTCCAGGAGGGGACAGTGCATGAGAAAAGCAAAGACATAGCAGCCTGTGTTTTATGGGAACTGGAAGCAGTTGAAATATGTCGATTTGGGAAGGTAAAGTAGGCATAGTGGTCATGCCCCAAAGCACCTATACTCATGTTAATAGTGGCTTTTATATGATATGGTATTGGAGGTATGGAGGAGATACGAGTTCGATACCTGGGTTGGGAAGACCCCCTGGAGGAGAAATGGCAACGCACTCCAGTATTCTTGCCTGGAGAATCCCATGGACAGAGGAGCCTGGTGGGCTACAGGCCTTAGGGCTGCAAAGAGCCAACAAAAGTCCGTCTGGTCAAAGCTATGGTTTTTCCAGTAGTCATGTATGGATGTGACAGTTGGACTATAAAGAATGCTGAGCACCAAAGAATTGATGCTTTTGAACTGTGGTGTTGAGAGTCCCTTGGACTGCAAGGAGATCCAACCAGTCCATCCTAAAGGAAATCAGTCCTGAATCTTCATTGGAAGGACTGATGCTGAAGCCTAAACTCCAATACTTTGGCCACCTGATGTGAAGAACTGACTCATTGGAAAAGACCCTGATGCTGGGAAAGATTGAAGGCAGGAGGAGAAGGGGATGACAGAGGATGAGATGGTTGGATGGCATCACTGACTCAGTGGACATAAGTCTGAGTAAACTCCAGGAGGTGGTGATGGACAGAAGCCTGGAGTGCTGGAGTCCATGGGGTCGCAAACAGTCGGATGTGAATGAGTGACTGAACTGAACTGAGTACACAAGCAGCAAACAACCTCATGGCGTTTGGACTTTCCCGAATTCAGTGAGGAGCCAATGTAGGATTTTGAATAGGGGAAAAAATGTGGTCAGATTTTTGCTTGGAGACCATGTATTCTGATAGGATTATGTAGGGAAGAGAAAGAGACCTGGGCTAGGGTTATAGCATTGAAAGTAATCATCTAGATGAGAGAAGAAGCTATTAGGGTGACTGAGAACAGTTCCATTAATGTAGAAAATTAGAAAAGAGGCAAGACAGAGCTTGGAGATCACCTGATTTGTACACAATTAAAGAATTAAATAGGCTACTGTATAATTGATATAAAGACTGAGGAAGATTTAAATATTTCAGAAGGACTTTTCTGCACTGACTACTGTTAAGACAGTATCAGTAAACCTTCCTTTCTGACTGATCAATCTTTCCCTCTAGTAGGGGAAAATATGCCAGCAGCTACACAAAACTGACAGTTACTTTTGAGAATGTGCAAAAGAATAAAATGCATTCTGGGCTCGAAATTGTAGGGGATATTTTTGAGTCTCTGTGATGTTTATCAATTAATTGAAAGTTATGTTCATGTTTGATATGAAGAATTGAAAAGTTCAGCTGTCAATAGGAAAATAAACAAAGGAAAAGCAATGTGTTTTGGAGACACATGGAAACTGTTTAATGCTCTTAGAGTAATTTTCCTAAGTGTATCTCTCAATCACAGTAGGTCTCTATTCTGGACTTTATTGATCATTAAAAGCTGAAACACTTAATGAACTGAGTATGACTTATAGTATGAATTTAGCAAATGTTCTTGAAGAGCGTAAGTAGAATCTGTTTGAAAACATATTTTTATTTTGCTTATTGTGTAGGCCCTAGTTCCATTTATAAGATGACAAAACTTTTAAAGCTCACTTAATTATATTCAATATTGACTTCTGAGTTGTCATGGCCTTGACAGTTTTTTAGTCAACTCTCATATTTTATTTTTATAATTGTAGAAGTCCCAATTTAAAATTGTATTTAAAATTAAAAGGAAGGACTTTTACATTGCTCATTTGAGTCATATGCTAATTCACACATGGCCCACCATAGTTTCTTGCATGTAGCAGGTGTTACAAAATGAACAGTAAATGACTCTAAGAAGTAAGGCCTTCTGCATTCTCAACTGAAAACAATGTATGGGAATATTCCCCAATATATTCCCTAAAATGCAAGAGAGGTTCAGGAGTTCCTATGACTGCTCCTCTCTGATTCTTCCAGATCTCTCCCAGGTATTTCAAAGCCCCATTGGGATTCAGAAGACCTAGGGGATGTAGTCAATAAATGTAGCTGCTTTATCTATCCATCAAAGCCTCCATCCATCCCTCAGTCAGAATATATTAAATAATATGCCTAACTGTACTAAATTGGGACTGAAGAGTGAAGTGTTATCCTTGATTTCACTGAATATATAGATTTTTGGACCATTTATACACAGAAGCAGAGTAACTATAAAGATGATGAGTCTTGCCAAAGAAATTCATGGTGGTAGTTTACTAATGGAACATAGAACAAGGGGATTTCACTTAGTGTAACTGATCAGGGTAGGCTTTCCTGATAGCTCAGTTGGTTAAAGAATCTGCCTGCATTGCAGGAGACCTTGGTTTGATCCCTGGGTTGGGGAGATCCCCTAGAGAAGGAAACGGCCATCCACCCAATATTCTTGCCTGGAGAATTCCATGGACAGAGGAGACTGGTGGGCTACAGTCCATGGAGTTGCAAAGAGTCAGATATGACTGAGTGACTTCACTTTTCAACTGATCAGGGCACTGCTTGAGGTAGGTGTATACAGAAGAAGGAAGATACATGATTTTTGCCTTCAGTGAGGTTAAAGATCTTGGGTCACATCTTCTAGTTGCATAATGAGCTGGTGAGTATCTGTATCACCCTACTCACTACATTACGGAGGTGCATGGGTCAGCCTGGCTTGGGGCTCAGTGAGTTTCATTGAAAATCTCCACCAGACAAAGAGACTGACAAGCAAAGTCACTTGTGTTCTTTAGCCTGACTTGTTTCAGCCAATGTGGTTAACTAAGTTAAATTATGGTCACTCTGTGTCCTTGCCCTTCATGCAAAGCAGCCAAACTATATTTATTTTCATAGTCATATTTGTTCCTCAGTTTGGGTGGGGCTATTCATCCACTTAAACCCAATACTTAAATACACTTCATGCAAAAACATTTCAGTTTTTTCTATTTTTCTAAAAGTTGTGTTTCAAGTGACACAAATTCTAAAAATTAAGACCAGGGTTGTGTAAAATCAGTTGTACCTATGAGTCAGCAAGACATTTTAGGAATTTTGGAGATGATTAAGGTCTTAAAATATTTATAATTTTATCCTTTTTGTAGGGAGAAAGAGAAATACATGTGAGTCAAAATAACTTAAGGATATGCCTTTGAAGTAATCTGTTTTAACAGGTTAAGTTTATAGCACATAATACTTGTCAATAGAAATCCATTTTATTTTACAAGCAATTTAAATTAAGTGAATTCCTGTGGCTAGAGACTTGTGTTTTATACATGCATTTGAACAGATAATATTTTAATGATAGTCATGGTGAACTTTATAGACATTTTTTGTCTTCTGAAACACCCTGTCAGAGCCTCTCTGCATGCATTAGGGTTAATTAGATAATGTCTCCCAGTTGCTTAGAGCTTTTCGGAGAAAAGGAATGAAGCTTTGTGTTAAAACGATTATTAGTGACTTCAAAGACAGCTGTATGAGAGTTCAGAAAGAACAATTTTTTATTAATAGCAACTCATAAATGCCATTCAGAAATAGCATTGTGATATTATAAATGGCCTTTTATTTATTAGCAAGCCAGTCATCTTTTCCTTCTCCATTAGATACTTTGGGGAAGAAACTAGGAGTTTGTGCTACTAAGACACTGAATGGGATGCTGTGAAGTGGACCAAAATGATCTGATCACATTGGTTAAGTTCATTTAGGGGAATGGAATGACTTTAGCTTTAGCCTCTCTGGAAGCAGTGGTTTAGTGGCATTCAATAAAAAGACTGAAAGAAGATAAAGCTTACATAATTTAGCTTGTTACAGGTAAAAGAGAAGTGGAAGTTGTGTCACTAAAGTAGAAAGTGTGAAAGAGTCATAAGTGGCCCATGATGATCCTCCTGACTGCTTGGGGTGGGTGGGCAGACAACCAGGCGGAGCGGTGGTTATAGTCCACATCGCCCTAAGCCATATTTAAAATGTGGCAGTAAAAGCTATTTCAGTAATCAGTATAGTGCTTTGAACTTTACAGAACTTTCATACCTAATTTCAACATACAGAACAGCTCTGTGAAGGGGTACTGTTAGGTCCATTATAAGGATGAATCTGAGCCTCAAATAATTTATATCTTTCTGTATATAGGTGATTTGTAAGAGACACAGGTGGGGTTGGAACCTAGCTCTTCTAATTCCAGTGGAGTGCTCATCCCAATATGCAACTATAGGAGAGTCGCTCACACTGCAACAAGTAGTAATGTGAGGCTGTGGTACTATGTAGTTTCTCTAGCAACATTTCGTTGTTGTCCAGTTGCTAAGTGGTGTCCAACTCTTCACAACCCTATGGATTGCAGCATGCTAGGCTCCCTTTCCTTCACTTTCTCAAAGAGTTTGCTCAAATTCATGTTCATTGAGTCGATAATGCTATCTTAACCATTTCATCCTCGGTCACCCCCTTCTCCTCTCACCCTCAATCTTTCCCAGCATCAGGGTCTTTTCCAGTGAGTCGGCTCTTCTCATCAGGTGGCCAAAGTATTGGAGCGTCAGCATCAGTCCTTCCAATGAATATTCTAGGTTGATTTCCTCTAGGATTGATTGGTTTGATCTCCCTGCTGTCCAGGGGACTCTCAAGAATCTTCTCCAGCACCAAAAATCAAAAGCATCAATTCTTTGGCACTCAGCCTTCTTTATGGTCAAATTCTCACATTGGTACATGACTACTGGAAAAACCATATCTTTGACTATACACACTTTTGTTGGCAAAGTGATGTCTTTATTTTTTAATACACTGTCTAGGTTTGTCATAGCTTTCCTTTCAAGGTGTAAGTGTATTTTAATTTAACGGCTGCAGTCACCATCCACAGTGATTTAGTCATGCTTATTATCTATTTTCACCAACTTCCTCCTGATATTAATTTCCAAACCTGGAGTTTACAAGAAAGCCTTACTTTCCAAGTGTAATCCATTACGTTTGAGACATAATGACTCAATGATACCCCACTATTTTACTCTGAGGGTCATTCATAGAAAAAAGTTATTTTATCTTGAAGATACCACTGTGGCAAGTGTTAAATTATGTTTGTCTTGTGTTCTAAATGATTTACATACTGTCACAAGATAGAAGATGCAATCAGGCTCTCTTTGAGGTGACTATTAAGTTTACAGTCCTTTTTCAATGAAAAAAGTTAATTTTTCCCCCACATGTATTTTCTTTTTTTTTTCCATTTATTTTTATTAGTTGGAGGCTAATTTACAATATTGTAGTGATTTTTGCCATACATTGACATGAATCAGCCATGGATTTACATGTGTTCCTCATCTTGATCCCCCCTCTCACCTCCCTCCCCATCCCATCCCTCTGGGTCTTCCCAGTGCACCAGCCCTGAGCACTTGTCTCATGCATCCAACCTGGGCTGGTGATCTGTTTCACCCTTGAGAGTATACTTGTTTCAATGCTGTTCTCTCTGAACATCCCACCCTCGCCTTCTCCCACAGAGTCTAAACGTCTAATCTGTACATCTGTGTCTCTTTTTCTGTTTTGCATATAGGGTTATCGTTACCATCTTTTTAAATTCCATATATATGTGTTAGTATACTGTATTGGTCTCTGTCTTTCTGGCTTACTTCATTCTGTATAATGGGCTCCAGTTTTATCCATCTCATTAGAACTGATTCAAATGAATTCTTTTTAATGGCTGAGTAATATTCCATGGTGTATATATGTACCATAGCTTCCTTATCCATCTGTCTGCTGATGGGCATCTAGGTTGCTTCCATGTCCTGGCTATTATAAACAGTGCTGCGATGAACATTGGGGTGCATGTATCCCACATGTATTTTCAGATGCTAAATGCTTTAAACATCAGTTTTATATAATGATAGGTAGCATTAAGTGGTGTATTCTGATCTTCACAGTTTAACTTGTATGAATATTTTGCCCTTTAGAGCATGAACTGTTGTAAAAAATGACCCTTAAATAAAAAGTTGAAACTGAATAAAATTTCACAAAGAAAACATTATACACAAACCTATGCCATGGATGTTCACTTCAGGATTGTCTGTAACAGTGAAATGTCCACCCTCCGTGTCATCCATTGGTGAATGGAGTGGTAAAATGTAATAAATCATAATAACATGCAAGAGTAAAAAGAGATTCATGACAGCCATATTTTATCAGTATGCTTGGATGTTATATAAGTTTTAGTAAAAATAGAAAATTTCACAAGAATATGTAAACTGCTAAACTCTGTAGTTTCAAAGATGTATACAAAAATACATGTATAAAATAATATGTATGCATTTTTATAGGTAAATATAAATATACAAAAAAAGGCAGTTTAGGCAGATACCAAGAACATAAAGTAACTGTTTGTGGAACTGAGAATGCAGAGATAAAGGAAAAGGAAGTCCTTATTTTAACATAAGATGATATTGTGTCATTGAGTTTTTACTTTACAGTGCTGTGTATATAATTTGTGGGCAATACCCAAATCTAAACATGGACATTTGATTCATAAACAGTAAGGCTGAGTCTGTGTAACCATACTGATAGCACCTTGGATTAGTAGTTTTATCATCAGTTAAAACTACAGGTCTTTAACCAGAAAGTCACAAGTCATAGGTATACTGATTTCAGAAAAAAGGGTTAGAATTGCATGTTAATACCTTGTGCCTAACTCCCAAAACTGCTTCATTTGTATTTGATTCTTGCTGTCTATTTGTATTTGATGCTTGCGGTCAAATGACCCAGGCCCTTTGCAAGTACTTCACAAGTGTGAAAATATATGCCCTACTAAGAGAACAGTGTGGAGGAGCATAGATTATATATAAAATGTCTAAGTGTTTTTACTTGAATGCTTTTTAATGTTAGAAAGCAAAAGTCCTTTGGAGAGTGGAAACTAAATTTATTTGGGACTGCTTATTAAATGATTAACCAAAAGAAATACAATTTTTGATAAAGCATGGCCTAATAAAAAAATTACAGAAGTTATTAGAACATACTAATTAATAAAACACTTTTGCCTAAAAAATACAAAGATACATGCTTTACAAAATAAGCAGTAAAAACAATGATAAACTGTTTACATGAGAAATTGTAATAGATGGCAGAATATGGCAATTGTACAAAATGATCCACCAAAATGTATAGAGTCATCCAAGGAATGGAAAATATCATATTCAGTTAACGCGAGGATGAAGAAAGTCAGAAGAGAAGTCATATTAATAATAGAAGGCATGTGTGAGGTAGCCTTCATATCTGGTGCTTAACTCCTTTGATTAATCTCTGACTCCACTGGTCTGAATGTAGGAAAGAGAAAAGGCTAAACCAGGGAAGACTAGGAAATTAGGGAGACACATGAAAAAGTTGAGGATGGGACAGGGATGTAGGGAAGGTGGGGAGAGAGTGAGGGAGCAGGAGAGAGGACAGAAAGAAGCTGCTGAAGGAAAGAGGTTTGGGAACAAGCAACAATGAGTAGTGTCTTAAATTTAACATCTGGGGCGCTGGCCGACATATATATGATGTCCAATAGCAGGTAAAAATACCAAATCAGGGGAGAATGCTGGCAACTCATATGAGGTGGAATAATTGTCGAAAACCAGAGACTGAACCTTTTTAGTCATACCTCTTTTTTTGTTTTTTAAATCTCTGATGTCAGCATTTCATTGGCTACTAAATATGCCTGTCCTAGACCAGAACTCTTAGCAATGGGCCATTTGCTCTACCTGCATAGGTATAGGCAGGATTGTTACAGTATTAAGTTCCTAAAGTCCTTATCAAAGACAGTTTATGATCCAGACAGTTCCCCAGGGACAGGCAGTGCTGTTATTTAAACAATGCTCACCGCTTGATCCTTTGTGCGCTCTTAATGCATAATGAAGACCTGCTTTCTCAGGGGTGGATTCAGTCCACCTATTCATTAGCTTGTTTTTCGTTTGAGAAGATGGTCTCCTGTCTGTGGTAAGGACTGAAATACGTGCAGGGATGAGCTTATGAGGGTGTATCTCTAGAGGGCTTGAGGAGAAAAAATATGTCCAAGAATCATGAATGTTAATCTGGATTAATCTAGCAGTTACAAGATTCTAGGAACAGTGATTTTATTGTTAGGATTGTTATCCTTCCAGATTTCAAACTATGTGAAGATGGAGAAAACAGTGGGACTGATGCTTAGAAGTGTAAGAGTGTTGTAAGATGTTTCAGTGTGTTTGAAAGGAAGGAAAGAAAGTTGTGTAATTGATGGCATGAATAGAAATAGTATTTATATTTGGTAAGGGAGCTTAGATATATTTATGTCTTCACAAAAGCATTCTAAAGAGAAGTCAAACTTTGATAACTATTGGGATTTGGATAAAATCACATCAAAGAAAGATGTAAAGATGAGTTTTAAGGCACTTTTGAGTCAAAGCTGGTTTTTCCTGTAATTTCACCTCGTGTCTTAAGGAAAGGTTACAAAGAGAAGACAAACGAGAGATCAGTAAGAGATTTCTGCTCTGCCGGTGGACTGGTCACTGGCAGACACCTAGTGCATTAGGACAGAGCATGATGAAAATGAGTCCTTGGAAATGGTAGGGTTTGTGCCCAAGGCTGTGGTAACAACAGAGGCAGAGAAACCGCACTGAGCTCGAGACCAAGGGGGCTTTGTAGTACAGGAGGGACATGTCCAGGAGCACAAATTTCATTTTACAAATTTTATTTAACAGTACTTGTTACCAATTGGTGACTATGTTACAAAAATATTCCTAGGTTCTTTTTCTAATCATGTACTTAATGTTAGTAGGCTAAACAACCCAGCTGCCACAGACAACCTAGACATAGAAGAAGTCTAAAGTACCAACATTGACTGCCTTTAGTCCATTGGTGACATCTGGCAAACATTTCAGGTAGTGATTTCTCTGCCCAAGAATTCTGGGAATACACTCTCTGAGTTTGGGACAGTTTCCTCCCTTCCCCTCCCTTAGCCAAAACGTCAGAATGCCTGACTCCTTTCTCAGCAAATCCGATTCCCTGTGACCCGGATCCCTGCTCACAGCGGTCAAGGAATGAATGGGCTCTTGACTTCCAGTGGGTGTCTCCTGAAAACACACAGTCATCCACACAACACACAGGGCTTTCCTTTCAGGCTCCGAGAAGAGGGGGTGGGGGAATGTGGAAAAGGGATCCTTACTGCATTCAGGACCCTGGTCCTTGGGTGAAATGAGCGGCTCATCACTGCCCTCCTTCATCACTTGATTAGAAGAACCAGTGGTTTCCCTTCCTGTGTTGTTGTTTGTTAGTTTTAATTTAAAATGCTGTAAGATAATAATCAAAGAATTTTCTTGATGCACTAATGGACTATTTCAACATAATTCAAAAGTAAATAGTCTTTATTATATGTCATGGGACATTGTTTTTTTTTTTATCTAGAATAAATAATTTACAAATTTAGTTTAAATTCAGGTGAACTGTGTTTCAAATATGATTTCACCTGGATTATCTTGTGGTTGTTGTTTTAGTCATTAAGTTCTGTTTGACTCTTTTGCGACCCCATGGACTATAACCTGCCAGGCTCCTCTGTCCATGGGATTTCCCAGGCAAGAACACTGGAGAGGGTTGCTAATTACTTCTCCAGTGATCTTCCTAACCCAGGGATCGAACACCTGTCTCTTGTTCAGCAGATGGGTTCTTTACCACTGAGCCACCTGAGGAGCCTTAGACTATTGTATACGTTGCCCATTTAAAAAATCCTGTCACCTGAACAGTTTTCATAGGGAGGTGAAGAAATAACCTGTCTCAGTCTCACAAGGGTCTCAGTATTCTTTTTCCCCTTACAACTACATTTAGTTGCTATCTCATGAAATTCCAAAAAGCAGCATAAAAAGAATGCATAATTTAAAATATAAAACATTTGTGTCACTATCAAACAAATAATATTTTCTTTTCAGATACCAGCACCCTGGGAATCTTTTAAATAAAAAACAGTAATTGTATCATAGACTGAAAAACCCATAGTTTTTCAAGATTGCAGTTAAAAATGGGCAGGTGATTTGGGAATTAGGTGGAGGATATTTAGTTGTTGCTTGTTCTAATTATCCACTGCTTTTTTACACCCAGCAAGACAATTCACCTTTGAATGAACCCTTCTCTCTAGTCCTCAGAGATTAGACATTTAGGAAAACTGGGAACAAGGGTCTCCTTAGTGTAGTCATGGCAGCTCTGGATGGAATCCCTTATTATTGGATAATTGTTCAACTCTAGAATAAGGCAGCACAGCTAATCACTATGACCTTCAAGTCCAGGAACAATCTGAAAAATGTTGCAGTGTATAAGTCATGTTCTCTCATTTAGACTGGCTTTAAAAAAAAAATGGCACTTTTGCTATTCTGCAGTTTGTTAACATTAAAAATGTGAATCCTTTTCATCTATCTTAGAATATAAATGCCAGGAAAAGGGATATCCTAAAAAGAAAAGCCATGAGGATATCCACAGTAGTTTAAACTATGTGATTTAATATGGCGAGGTTTGACTACTATGGTTGAAACTGTCTGCCATTTTTCTCTTAACTCCTTTCCTGGTTAATACCTTTCTCCTCTCTGCTTTCAGCAGAATAAGTATAGCATTTGCTATGCCCTGATTTTGCATGTCTGCTCTATTGGTTTCAGGTGAGCTGATCCATTGCCCACATCTCTGCAAGTATACAGCAGTTCCTGTGCCTGAACACAGCCTTACTGTAGGTTTGGCTGAGCAATGCAGGATAATAAAAGTAATGAGCCCATTGAAATCCCTTTAGCTTTATGCTGAGGCCTGGAATCTGTCTTTTATTTTGTTGTGCCTTTAATTGAGGGTTTTTTTTTTTTAATTCTACAGTACAGTAATTGGTACTCCAATTTTTTTCTCATGTTAAAAAAAATAATAAAGCTGTGTATCTTGTTTCCTGATGGTTAACAAGCATTGATGGTTTTTGATGTTATATAAAATTTTATTTTCATTCATTTCTTTTGATAAAATTGTCACACAAAGCTTAAAGAACCTCTTTGGTAGATAAAGGCCAGTTGTGACATTCATGCGTGTGGAAGATTGAAAACACCTCCTTCAACTCAGTGATGTTTCTCTCCCTCTTTTCAGTACATAATACAGACTTTCTAAATATAGGTGAATAATAAATATGCATCATTAATAATTAATAGGATTGCAACAAAACACAGTATCAGCATAATCCTCTTAAGACATCGATGGGTACATGTTGCTGCTTTAAATACTGGCATGAAAGGCAGTGGGCTCTCTGATATGGATTTGCCATAGTAAATGGGTTTGTGTTACTGTATATATTTTGTTCTGCATACCCAGCTATCAATAATTGTCTTCATGCCTTTCAAAGGCAGCATAAGCAGGAAAAGAATAATTGCCACTCTTCATGGAGCCAGCTTATTGATGAGGTGGACACAATAATATTTTTAGCCTGCTGTCTGTCTGTCTGTAAGCAGTTTCCTGGAGCTGTCACTTCTCCTTTCTTTGGAAACTGTTATGGCTTTGTCTGCCCAAGGAAAATAATGAGATCCATCTATCAAGAAAAAAAAAAAACAAAACAATAAACCTTATACCTTCCAATTAATTTGTTTTCACCTATGTTTACCTATATGCATTCAGTAAACTATTCATCATGTTATATGCACGTGGAAAAATACATTTTTCAAAAGGTTAAATCCATTAACCCTTTTGGTAACTAAATATATGGGCACTGCTTCCAGCTAAATCAGGGACTTGTAAAAATCAATCCTTTCTGAGAGCTCATAAACACTTGCTCTGTCTTTCCCCTGTGTACCCAGTGTTGATAAATCTGCACGCTTAATGTGAACCAAACAGGTTGTTCTCATTCATCCCTCCAAACTTAGTGTGTGTTTCTCCTTAAATGCATCTTTGATTTTAATGCCACGCTTAACATTTTCAGAAATTGACATGAAGTGAGCAACTTAAATCAGCAGCTTCAACTTGATTTTTTTTAAGTCGTTAACAACAATTTAGTGGAAAATGGTAGTGTATCTCAACAATCAAATGGCATATTTTTTCTCCTCCCTTAAAAAGTATGTTTTTCCAAATAATAGACACCAAAACAAAATGCCTTGTGCAGTAATTTGTTCCTAGGATTTTGCTGACATTTATCAACTATTTGAGTTTTACTGCTGCCTTATAGTTAGCAAGAAGCTTCAGTAGTGAAAGTGGTCCTGGAATTAAGTAACCTCCTTTTTATCCATCTGTACCATCAAAATAGTCACCATTAAATAAACACTTGCAAAATGCTTTAAAATCATGAAAGGGTTGGCAGCGTGTCCTGAAAGCCCCCAATTCAAAGAACAACCTGTGTTCCAAAAATTCATTTGTAAAGAGAGTTGTTTGAAATATAGAACCACAAATCCTCAATATGGTGGCAAAATTCCTACCTTAATGCCTTTGGACTATGGTGTATCATAGATTTAAGAATGGAAGTAACTTATCTGGATCTTGTTTAACTTGACACCATTTTCTTATAGATACAAGGAAGTGAGAATTAGGGATTTACTCACAAGACAGTTGCAAAGAAAAATACTGTTATCACTGTTATTTAACTGGTTGTTAAATATAATGAAATTAGATAATAGGTATATTTTACCTAGAAAGCTGCTGCTTAGGAGGAAAACTGGTTTCTTTTTACGATTATGAAGGGAATATTTATGTTTGGAAATTTTTAAAAGAAACTAGAAATATTTGACTATAAAGGTTGAAAGGACTGTTCCTTGTTCTATGCAATCTGATGTTTGGCTTTCCCCCCACCCCAGTCCTAGGCATCTAACTAGATTGTAACTATAATGTTGATAGACTATGGAAAAGAAGGCATGGACAAAGAAAGTAAAGGGGAGTAGTGGATAAAAGGAGATTGAAACTAGGCAAGAACTAAAACGATGGAGGAGAAATGTACATCAGGAGGGAGGGAATGAAAGTGTATTGTGATATTATTTAGCCATGTAGTTACCGATGTGGACCCTTCAGCTAGGCTTTCTGCCACTTCTTAGCATGGAGACCTTGGGTGCTGAGTTCCTTAGACGTGCCTTTGTTTGTGACTCTGTTTATTATTACAAAATACATTTACAGCTGGTACGTACCTCATAGGCTTGTGATGACTGCCTGGCACATAGTAAGCCCTCAATAAATGACAGTAAGGGTCACCATCTAATTTACAGTCTTAAACAGGAGATTGGTGAACCCCTGGACTAAATTCACCCACCTGTTTTTATATGGCCCATGAGCTAAAAATGGATTTTGTATTTTTAAATAATTGGAAAAGTCAAAAGACTTATTTTATGATACTAAAACTGAACTTCATGTATAATTTTAATGTCTCCAGAAGTAAAGGTTTATTGGAACACAGCCACCCCCTTGAGTTTACTCATTGTCTGTGGCTTGCTTTTGTGCTGTTGTGGCAGAGTTTCGTTGCCATCTGATCTACACAGCCAGAAATACTTGCACTTGGGCCCTTTACAGGAAAAGGTTGACAACCCTGGTCTAAACCTGGACACTTTTCAGAGTAAATGAGTGTACTGTTAATAATAATTTGGGGCAGCAGGCATAAACTGAGCCAGCCAGTAAGTCCAGTCACCTTAAATACACTTATTGTGTGCCATAAGAAATAAACATGAAAATTGTGAGTGGTGAAAAAAAAAGCAACTGAAAGGAGATAGCTTATCTTATGCAGGTGATTTCAACAAGGCTAAGTTAATAAAGTGTAAATCTTACTGTTTCTCTCCTTCTATTAAATCCATCAACTCCTCCAAGTAGAATAGTATCCAAACTCAGTCTGTGCAAGGATTTATGTAATCTGGTCCCTACTTACCTCTTGGACATGTTAACTAAAGTTTCAGAACTGGATATCTGATTGAAGTAAAAGGGTGTTGATTTGAGATTTAAGACTAGTCTGGGAGACACAGAATTGAGAAGCACTTGAATTGTGTTCCACAAGACTACGAAATGGAGATTTACAAAGGCAAAACTCTCAAAGATGGTTAGTTCCATAGACTATTTATCAGGAATTATAGTTGAAGATGGCAAGAAGTATGGATGCATGTTAAGTAACGATTTCTTGAGGTCTGAAATGGCTGTATAGTTACAAAGGGGAGCAACCTATGTCTTTCGAAGACATAAGGTTGCATCTTTGTTTTAAAAATGGCTGGGGTTAGGCGCAGTTTACAGAAAGGTCAGTTTCTCAGTGGTGCAGGGGCATGTCTGAGATCAGGTCCTCCATTGCCAGCAGACTTCATTTTTGTATGCTTGAACAGTGATTGTTCCATTAGAATTTCAATTTGTCATCAGACGTTTTCCAACAGGTTTCCCCTTTGTTCACTGTGCACTGGCCATAGTCACTTTTCTCTTCCAATAAAATGATGAGTTAGTCACCATCTTAGGGCGTTTGCAATGCTCTCTGCCTGGAATACCGTCTCAGATTTTTGCAAGTCTGGCCCTTCACCTGGCCGTCTAACCTGACATCATCCTCCATTCCATAATTTCATTTCAGCTCCTCAGACTGTCACTGTCAGAAACCTGGGACAGGGGCTCCGTGATAGTAGGGATTTGTCCTGTCTTCTGGCCTCTGTGGCTTGCTCCTGCGCCCGCCGAAGCTCCTGGCATAGACTGGACACTCTGTGTGAATGCATCCTCCTGACTCTGCTTGCATTGTTTCTGCTCCTCCTGTGCTGAGCACATAAGGGGTTCCACCCACTTCTTTTCCTCTTCCTGGTCTTTGGCGCTAGATGAGTAGTTTGGCATTTCCACAAGTTTAAGCCAAAGTCACTGGTCTAGACGTGCTCTCTGGGCCCAGAATATCTCTTTGATTGCTTTATTTTGGCCATTTTCATATTTTACTGTGTTACCTGTGCTAGTTATGTATAGATCTCATCAGCCCTGTTCTATCATGGTGTTTCCAGAGACAGCCCTTATTGGTTCATCATTTATATCCCTCACAGAATAGAGAGAAGCCAGCACCTAGTATAAAGAGGTAACTTCCTTTGAGCTTATGTTGCATGGTTTTCAATTTCTTGGTCTACAAGAGTTTCCAAGATTGGGATGTAAACTACTTGTAGGCAGAGGCTACAACTTTTCAGCTGTATTTCTTTGCATCCATCACAATATTATAACAAGCAGGGGCATGTGCTCATGGATATAAATAAATGAAGAGAATGGTTAACTCTTAAAAATTTACTCTCTAGGCTAAGCAATAAGCATCAGTAAAAAGTCATAACAGATAATAATATTGAAATAATGTGGCTTTCAGAGACATTCTTGGACCCTGCTGACCCAGCCCTTGCACCAATCACAAGTTTCGCTCATGTGCATTTTTTGTGGAGTTGGTGATCAGCTTGTACTGTCTGAGTCATGGAAGTTAGCCTTACATCATAGGAGCCTTTATATGCAGTTGTGCCTCACAGCAGTCAGCTGTGGAGTTTAAGAAAAGAGGGGGAAAATGCCCCCTGTTTCCTGATTTGTAAACTAGCCTCTGCACAGAGAGATCTAAGGAGAGACCTAGGAAAGAGGCCGACCATTCTAGGTTAAAGTGAAAGTGAGGTCGCCCAGTCGTGTCCGACTCTTTGCGACCCCGTGGACTGTAGCCTACCAGGCTCCTCCGTCCATGGGATTCTCCAGGCAAGAATACTGGAATGGGTTACCATTTCCTTCTCCAGGGGATCTTCCCAACCCAGGGATCAAACCCTGGTCTCCTGCACTGGAGGCAGACGCTTTAACCTCTGAGCCACCAGGGAAGCATTCTAGGTTAGCAGGTGGCAATTTCAATAAACAAAGTAATTTACTTGCAAGGCTTGTCTTGGGTAGCTGCAAAGGGAGATCTCTGTATCCATCCATCAGAATCTTGAAACTGTATATAGGGGCCTTAACTGGGTTCAGTTCATATGGCATTCAGGTTGTGTGTGTGTGTGTGTGTGTGTGCACATGCTCAGTCGTGTCCAGCTGTTGGCGACCCCATGGACTATAGCCCACCAGCTCCTCTATCCGTGGATATTCCAGGCAAGAGTACTAGAGTTGGTTGCCATTTCCTACTCCAGGGGATCTTCCCAACCCATGAATCGAACCCACATCTCTTGCATTGGCAGGCAGATTCTTTACCCCTGTGCCATCAAGGAAGCCCAGGTAATCTCTACAAGACATTATTTTTCTCAAGCTGTGTCCTTGAACAGTTTCTAAGGTGGGGACGGTGGGCAGAACATATGTTTCAACAACAAGGTTGGGGGTGAGGAAACTCTGATTTGCTTGATTCTGCTCACAGGTCAACCAGAAATCCTCTTGATGATTTCCTTCAACACTGGATTTCAACAACACCCCAAGTCCCTTCCCTTGTTAAGGCTACATAGAAAAGAGGAAAAGCAGAAAGAAATGCACTTAGAATAGTGAAGTCTCCTCTAACTCAGGCAGAGGCAAGAAGAAAGTCTGTAGTTCATTTTCTAGACATTTAGAAGTGCACCAAACTTTCGAGCTCCCCAAAGAGAACTGGACACCACTCACCAGATTGTAAGTTGCATGAGAGGAAGTATGTCTCCCTCATTTAACATATAATTTGTTATAAATCTAGTACCTAAAACAATTGGGAAATCAATAAATATTTATTGCATGAAAGAATGGCTTTCCTTGCTGATTACTCATCTGTTTAACTTTAGCAAACTATGTAGGTAAAAATTAAAATTTTATCCTCAATGTTTAACTATGAAATTCTTCAATGCAGAGTTTTAAAAATATGAAACTAAACAATAGAAGAACCAGACAATATGAAACACAGGGTTCTCTCTGGGATGTTCAAATGCTTTGGCATGAAAATATCCATCCACTGAAAGCAAAATGTCATCCAGCAATGAAAAAAATGCCACAGTACAAGGAAAAACTTGCTTGAGAAAAAGAGCATTACTATGATGATTAATGAAAATATGGCTTTTTTATTGTAAGTACATGCAGCTTAGGAGAAAGCTTTCAGCGTATGTAACATTTTGAAAATAAAAGTTCATGTGATTTGATTAAAGAGCTCCAACCTTTTAAAGATAGTAAATAATAAGTACTTAGAAAATTGCTTCAAATATTTATTTCTCTGATTGGCTAAGATTGTTCACAAATTGCTACACCTTTTAGATAGTGACAGAACAAATCTGAATAACACATACGTCTTGAAGACTAGTGGAAATCCAATACTTTTCTTTAATGCTAGAGATGGGGGCAGGGGGAAATAGTCTCAGTAGGTAATGACATTCTTGTAGATGTTATTATGGTTTCTTCTTAAATAGTTTAAAATGTTATTACATTTTCATTAACCTTCATAGCTATTTTATGGGGAAGGTAGAAGAAAGACAGCCTTTCAAAACTTTTTCAAGAAGTCTTTAATCTTTCTCTCAAAAATTAGATAATGCATGTGATTCTGTAGTGGGGGGACTCCATTAACTGAGATGTAATTTAAATGAAGAAAACCTTTCTTACACTATTAATGTCTTTTATGAAAAGGCAAGCAAGCTTAGTGTTCAAAGAAAGTAAATGAAGAATTGTTTAACTATTCCTTCCCTTCCTACTCTTTGGATCCCTTTGTATTTTAATAGTGTTTTTTTTTTAAAGGTGATTTAAGTGTTAGGAGATGTATTATCCCAAAACATGTATACAGACTATTCATGCTCACACCGCTTAGCAGCCTTAAGTAATAAGAGCTATTGCCAAAGAAGAGATCTATTGGAAGAATCTCAGAAGTTCTTAAATACATAAAATATCAAAGATTACTTTCAGATATTTTACAAATAATATGCATTCAGTTAAAAAAGATTTAAAAATGTTGTGTGCAGTTAATCCAGGCCTTTTAATATGTTCTTCACAATAATCACCCTGGTAAGGGAGGCAGGGCAGATACTTTTATTATCATTCTCAAAGAAGCTCAGGGACCAGTCTGAGAAGGATTCACACAACTAGTAAGTGGCAGAGCCAGGTTCGAAGTTTTCAGAGACTGAATTCTTTGTATTGCTTCCGCTGTCTGACTGCTTTTGTAAATAAACATGCAGAAATAAACAAGGGGACAGAGATGCGAGTAAATAAAGAACTAAATAAAAATCTGTTACCTGGAGAATACCGAAAAGATACATCACCCCAATTTCACTGCAACAGTATTTACAATAGCCAGGTCATGAAAGTAGCCTAAAAATCCATCAACAGATGAGTGGATAAAAAAGATGTGGTACGTATATACAATGGAATACTACTTAGTCATAAAAAGGAAGGGAATAATACCATTTGCAGAAACATGGATAGATCTAGAGATTGTCATTCAGAGTGAAGTACATCAAAAGGAGAAAAATGAAACCGTATAACACTGCTTACACGTGAAATCCAACAAATTGGTACAGATGAACTTATTTGCAAAGCAGAAATAAAGAGACACAGATGTAGAGAAGAAACTTACGGACACCAAGGGGGTCAGGAGGGGTTGAATGGATTGGGAGGTTGGGATTAACATATATGCACTACTGTGTATAAAAGAGATAGCTAATGATAACCTACAGTATAGCACAGAGAACTCTCCTCAGTGTTCTGTGGTGACCTAAATGGCAAAGGAAAACTAAAGAGAGAATATATGTATATCTGTAACTGATTCACTTTGCCGAACCGCAGAAGCTAACACATTGTAAACCAACTGCTGCTGCTAAGTCGCTTCAGTCGTGTCCGACTCTGTGCGACCCCATAGACGGCAGCCCACCAGACTCCTCTGTCCCTGGGATTCTCCAGGCAAGAACACTGGAGTGGGTTGCCATTTCCTTCTCCAGTGCATGAAAGTGAAAAGTGAAAGTGAAGTTGCTCAATCGTGTCTGACTCTTTGCGACCCCATGGACTGTAGCCCACCAGGCTCCTCAGTCCATGGGATTTTCCAGGCAAGAGTACTGGAGTGGGGTGCCATTGCCATCTCCAGTAAACCAACTGTATTTCAATAAAAATTAATTTAAAAATCAATTTGGTTGGAATAAAATGAAAAAAAAAATTAATAGAAAATGTTCTTCATTGGTTAATCAGAATTAAACTGAAGTGGGGATGGAGGCGAGAGTAGAGAAAATAAAGTATCAGTATATGTGTTTCGGGAAGATCCGCTGGAGAAGGGAAAGGCTACCCACTCCAGTATTCTGGCCTGGAGAATTCCATGGACTATATAGTCCATGGGGTCGCAAAGAGTTGGACACAACTGAGCAACTTGCACTTTCACTTCACTTCTTACATGTGTGTTTCAACATAAATAGTGCAGAGATTAGAACACCTTTAGCCACAGAAAACAGTTGCCCTTATACTACCAACGAAATAAAGCTAACATTATAATTTTAAAACTGTTCCTTCCAACCTGTTACTCAAAGTATTAATAGCTTTATTTATTTATTTTATAATAATAATTTTATAATAATAAAATAATAGCTTTATTATAATAGTCTATTATAGTGATATTTAAATAAAAATAATATACATGTGAAATTTGCTAACTTTTTTTTTTTCATTTAAGATTGCAACAAAATGTCTCCATATTTTACATAGTCTTCAAGATCAAGACTTTAAGACCCTATTAAAGTTTTAGCATATTCTTGTAATGGGAAAAATACCATATATTGTTAGGCAGCCCTTCTAGTGCAGGGCATTTCCTTTTGCCCACATTTTATTGCTATTATAAATACTGTGGCAATGTGTAGCTTTGTGTCTGTATGTTTGTATTTTTCCAAAATATTGTATATTTTCCTTAGGGTAGAATAAGTTTCAGGGTGGCTTATTCTTAATGTTTCCCTCTTTGGCTTTTGATACATAATTCCAATTTATATTCTAAAAGAACTTTTGTCATCAGCAATGTAGAATAGTTAACACTTATTGGGTTCTTACATGCCAAGGACTCTTGTGAATAAACTTTTACATGAGTTAGCATCCTTAATTCTCACAACAGTCCTTAAGATATATGGTATTATTGTCCTCATTATCCAAAAAGAAATTGAAGAATTGAATTTGAAGAAATTGTACTCCTGAGACGTTAATTAACTTGCCCAAGGATGCACTGTTAATAAGTAGTAATAAGAATACCGGTTTCTGTGTCTTCCTTGATATTGGGCAAAATATATTACAATTTATTTTTGCAAAGGTAGTGGCTTTATGTTGTTTGACTATCATTTATTTCCTTAGTGACAAGACAACTAACTTTTTTATTCCAGTTTTATTTCCTACTGGATTAGTCACTTATTTCATGGGATTGTTGTGAAGAATAAAGTTAACATATATAAAGACTAGAGAGTGTCAAGCATGATCATAGCTTTATTCAATGAACAGTGACTTCTAATGCCATTTTTAGCTAGCTACTGAGGGAAGTAAGGCAAAATTTCAGAACCCTGTTATCTAGTTCACTATTTTTTTATATAACTGGTTTACTTATTAAAAGGAATTCAGTCTTAGTATTTTATATACAATGGCTCCTGAAATTAAGATAATGTGTAGCTAAATGTAATTATTGGAATAGAATAAAGTATTATAAACTTTTTTGATCTTTCATCCCTAGCAATAAAATATATTTAGCATGACTACAGATTTATTTGTAGTTTTTATACTATACTAGCATATTATGTACTTACAAACACAAAAAGGATTTATAATAGATTACATATGAAATACATAGAATTTCATATGTGAATTCATATTTTAAATCATTCTATCTTTTCCAATGTCATAATATTTGTTTTGCTAAAAATTATATATTTCATAAAAGCCATATTAGAAATGGTTATATATCATAAATACCTCATATTTGTATTGTGTCAAGCAAGAAACTCCTACTAGATTGATTATTGAAAATTATTTGCTTTTGCTTGCTTTACCTTTATGGCTTTCAATCTGCAGGTTTCTTTTCTGAGGTAGTTGAGGCCATTTTGAGTGTGGGGTTAGTTAAGCTAGAAAATGAAATCTCCAAATTCATCTCTCCCAGCATTAGTGAATGGAAAGATCTCAAAATATTCTAGACTCGAGGAAACTCACTCTTCCCTCAAGATATCACTAGGAGGTGACGTTTGACAGATGTACCGATAAAAATACTAGTTTAGATATAAATATATTAAATATAAGTGCATTTAAATAAATGGTGGAGATCATGAGGGAAGCATGTAGTATTTAAACATATGTCATTTAATAAAATAGCTGTATACTTTATTTCATAAGCTTAAACGTATGAGCTTCAACAGGTATATGCTTGGAGTGGCATAATCATTTACATGAGATTAAGAAGATGTCAGTAGTTCATGTAAAACTGTAAATAAAGCAGGGCTTTATTTTAGATTATATTTATAGCCTATATTTATAGATTATAGATTATATCAATTTACAAATTATAATCCTTATTTATAGATTCTAGAAGGACTTGGACCTCTGTTGCCATCTGGTCCTTGATATTACAAGCCCACGTTTCTGTCTAATCTCTGGCGTTTAGAAGATGTATATTACCTTGGCAGGTTTTAAGCCTTTGTTTTCATATGTGTGCAGATGGTGGTATCATCCTCATAAGTGCGTGTGTGCTC
The DNA here is from genome assembly GCF_019320065.1 of Cervus canadensis. NCBI lineage: Eukaryota > Metazoa > Chordata > Mammalia > Artiodactyla > Cervidae > Cervus > Cervus canadensis. Next base: position 39,636,301 of record NC_057405.1, on the reverse strand, counting down.
ACTCGCATCTGACTTTTTGGGACTCCATGGACTGTAGCCCGCGAGGCTCTTCTGTCCATGAAACTTCCTAGGCAAGAACAAGGGGTCAGGTTGTCATTTCCTACTCCAGGGTATATTCCCAACGCAAGGATCGAACCCATGTCTCCTGTGACTCCTGCATTGGCAGGCAGATTCTTGACCTCTGAGCCATCTGGGACACCTAGCTTCCTCCTGGGGCTACACAAAAACATTAAACTATGTGAGTAGATTGTTTAGAGCAGAACCGAGGGCATAGTAAGTGCTCAGCCATCGTTACTGCTGCCATAGCAACGTAGCATGGGGTCAGACTGCCTGGGTTCAGATCCCTGCCCCACAGGGAGCACCCATGAACCCGGAGCCCAGCACTTAACCTCTCTATGATTTATTTTCCACACCTGTAAAGTGGCAATAATGATACCTACTCTACAGGGTTGTTTTGAGCGCAAAATTCAAGTAGAGTACTTAGCAATAACTGCCGCCTGCCACTCATTAGGTAAATACTAAATACATGTTTGTTATTGTATTGCTACTGTTTTAAAAACTTCCAGTGTTACCAGCCTAGGAAGAAACCACATTCTCTTATGTGGTTTATCATAGTCTCTCTTCTCTCTCTTTGGTTGCATACAGTGGTATTTGTGCTATTACACTTGGAACATTGATTGTTTGTATTGAGTTATCTGCCTGCTTTTGACCAATTAGCGATCTCTGGGCATCAGTATGGAGGTCTGCTCATATCAGCAATGCTGAGCAGCCCCTGGGCTTGAGTCATTTGTCCTCTTCAATGAATAGAAAAGTGACCCGGGTTTGGAAAGTGAACCATGAAAATCCCACAGACTGACTTTTACATGTTCTTATTTTCAACCTTCCCTTAGGCACTTTTACTCACCATCTTCACAGCACACAGCCCCTCATTATTCCTACAAGTGATAATCTTTGTAGTATTTCCATTAACACTCACGTCTTTTACTGCCCTGTTCCTTCTTCACCTCTCATTGCCATCCCTCTCAGGTGCACACGCACATGTGCACACACACGAACCCTCACACTGAAAGGCTCCGGGGACTTTGCTGGGTCTGCCGAGATGACCAGTGCACATGGACACCGAGTGCTCCTCTTGCTCTGGCCTCTCATGGATACATCGCTACATCGTTTCTGTCTGTCTTACATGACATGTTATACACAGTAGCCTATTTATTCATTTGAAACCTATACATTTAAGTTCTGAAACACTAAATGCATAATTCAAAAAGCATTCATATTTTCTCTTGATACAACCAAGTGAATGTGTGTATGTATATATGAGGCTTCCCTGGTAGCTCATTGGTAAAGAATCCGCCTGCCAATGCAGGAGATGCAAGAGACACAGGTTTGATCCCTGGGTTGGGAAGATCCCCTGCAGAAGGAAATGGCAACCCACTCCAGTATTCTTGCCTGGAAAATTCCGTGGAGAGAAGCCTGGCTGGCTACAGTCCATGGGGTCACAAAGAGCTGGACATGACTGAGCATTTATGTGTGTGTGTGTATAATCTACATATACACACATCTGTGTATATATAACTTGTTGAGCATTGTGAAAGTGAGTATGAGTGACTGTCTAGAGGGGAGGAGGATGGTGTAGGAAGCAAGGAAGAAGGAACTTCAGTGACAACGGACTTAGCTGTAGACCTTTGTACCCTGTAGCATCTCAGCTCTTTGTCTTCTCCAGGTTTGAGTACCCAGAAGTATGAAATATTTGCCCCAGTGAGAACTATGTATAAGGGTGTGACCTTTTATTGTTTCTCTCTCTTTCTAAGAATGTTATTTTTGACTTACAGGTATATTGGAGACCTTCAAGTAATTATTTTTATTTTTCTCTGTTCTGAGCTGTGTTATCACCCTTTGGCTCCCCTCTGCCATTGCTGTATCTCCTCTCCTGTTTGGCTGTGGCTCTTGATTGCTCTGGCAAGAATATGCGCAGCTTTAGCTAATTAATTGCTTCGACAGAGCAGTAAAGTATACTTACCTAGAGTGCACTTGCAGCAGGCACTATGGATTTATTAGAAAAGAATTATGGATCTCTATTCATAGCTCATATATGCATATGCACATTCGAATTAGAATTTTTTATAAATAGTATGTTAATAACCCCTCAGCAATAACAGGTCTTAAGACCATTATAAATGTTGAGAACTAGATACAGCAAGGTTTAATTGTAAAAATGAAAGGATAACATATGATTTAGCCATATGTGTTTATATGTAAAAAGCTTGTTATTTACCATGGGGTTCCTTTTGCTTGTCACCACTTTAATAAACAGGAAAGCATATATCCTCCTTTGAGTGCAGAGCACATTGTAAGGATCCTATCTCAAAACACACTGATGCAATCTTGAAAGTGCATTTCTACCATGCTCTATTTTTGTTGGTGTTAAAAGCAGCAAATACTCAAAACTCCCAACTTGAGAGCATCTTCAATACAACATGCCCTTTATTTCTCCATACAAGCCAGCTTTCTTGGCCCAGAAGAGAATGTCCTCTCTTTGGCCGATATGAGAAGGTGATAGAGGCATCGTGTAACAGGCATTTTCTATGACCATAATGTGGCAGGTTTGCTCCCTGTATTTTTAATCTGCTTTCTTGTCAGCTGTGCAGCTCCTTTCAGCCTCTTCCAAGTTCTTCTCTCTGGGGTCTGAGGCGGGCCGACAGAGCAGTTTGACTTCAGTGTGACAGCTGGGAACAGACCCCGCATGGATACTATTATTTTTGAATCACAGCTCTCTCCTGCTCAAGCCTCTCTAAAGGGAAACACTGGTGTGGGTAGCATGATTCCTCACCACTTTGTGAAGACCATTTTCCTAAGTTTGTCTGTATTTATGGCTTCTTTTGTTCCTGCCATCCCTCTCCAATACACAGTCTTTCCTTTTTTTTTTCAACCACAGTCCAGTTATGGGAAACCCTGATTCTCACCGTCCTTCACTTGGATGTACTCATTATAGCAACAGAACAGATGCTAGAAATAGAAGTCTGAGGATGAGATACCTAATTACCGAGTTACAATAAGAATCTCTAAAATGAAACAGAACACAAAGACACTTTGTACTGAGCTGTGTTTGTTGGACATTTACCCAAGTGAAGCTTTCATGCAGTTTTTTCTTTTTTTTTTGTATAGCAAAGCCTTGCGTTTCTCTGTGTGGTGCAGTGGAAAAGTGTGCAGACTTTATTTCAAATATCTGTTCTGCTGACTAGCTGCATTTCTTATTTTCTTTGACATGTACCTTCATATTAAAGTGTGCAACATAATGATTCGATATATGTATATATTTTGAAATGACTGCCACAGTAAATTTAGTTAACATCCATCATTTTACATAGTTACCGACTATGCCTTTTTTTGTGATGAGAACCTTAAAATCTGTTTTCTCAGCGGGAGTGTTAACTCTAGTCACCATGCTGTACAGTAATTGCTGAAACTTGTATATCTTGTACCTGGAAGTTTTGCATCTTTGGTCTCTTCATCCACTTTCCCCACTGCCTACCCTGCTGCCTACGGCAACCTACCAATCTGTTCTGTTTCTACAATGAATTTTTTTTTTTTACTGTTTGATTCCACATATAAGTGAGTTCATACAGTATTTGTCTTTCTCTGACTCATTTTACTTAGCATGATGCCCTTCAGGTCAATTCATGTTGCTGCAAGTGGCAGGATTTCCTTTCTTATGGCTGTGTAGTATTTCTGTGTGTATTAGACACTTAGGTTCATATCTTCAGTTCAGTCACTTAGTCATGTCCAGCTCTTTAAAACCCCATGGACTGCAGCACGCCAGGCTTCCCTGTCCATCACCAACTCCTGGGGCTTGCTCAAACTCATGTCCATTGAGTCGGTGATGCCATCCAACCATCTCATCCTCTGTCGTCCCCTTCTCCTCCCACCTTCAATCTTTCCCAGCATCAGGGCCTTTCCCAATGAATCAGTTCTTCAATAAGGCGGTCAAAGTATTAGAGTTTCAGCTTCAGCATCAGTCCTTCCAATGAATATTCAGGACTGATTGCAGGATTGACTGGCTTTATCTCATTTCAGTCCAAGGGACTCTCAAGAGTCTTCTCCAATACCACAGTTCAAAAGCATCAATTCTTTGGTGCTCAGCTTTCTCTATGATCCAACTCTCACATCCATATATTACTACTAGAAAAACCATAGCTTTGATTGGACAAACCTTTGTTGACAAAGTAATGTCTCTGCTTTTTAATACACTGTATAGATTTGTCATAGCTTTTCTTCCAAGGAGCAAGTGTCTTTTATTTTCATGGCTGCAGTCACCATCTGCAGTGATTTCGGAGCCCAAGAAAATAAAATCTGTCACTGTTTCCATTGTTTCCCCATCTATTTGTCATGAAGTGATGGGACCTGATGTCATGAACTTAGTTTTCTGAATGCTGAGTTTTAAGACAACTTTTTCACTCTCCTCTTTCACTTTCATCAAGAGGCTCTTTAGTTCCTCTTCACTTTCCGCCATAAGGGTGGTGTCATCTTCATATCCAAGGTTATTGATATTTGCACTGGCATTTTGATTCCAGCTTGTGTTTCATCCACCCCGGCATTTCTTTTTTTTTTTTTTTTTTATTAGTTGGAGGTTAATTACTTCACAACATTTCAGTGGGTTTTGTCATACATTGATATGAATCAGCCATAGGTTTACACGTATTCCCCATCCCGATCCCCCCTCCCACCTCCCTCTCCACCCGATTCCTCCGCCCCGGCATTTCTGATGATGTACTCTGCATGTAAGTTAAATAAGCAGGTTGACAACATACAGCCTTGAAATACTCCTTTCTCAATTTGGAACCAGTCTGTTGTTCCATGTCCAGTTCTAACTCTGGCTTCTTGACCTGCATACACAATTTTCTTTTTTTTTTCCCAATTATTTTTATTAGTTGGAGGCTAATTACTTTACAATATTGTAGTGGTTTTTGTCATACATTGACATGAATCAGCCATGGATTTACATGTGTTCCCCATCCTGAACCCCCCTCCCACCTCCCTCCCCATCCCATCCCTCTGGGTCAACCCAGTGCACCAGCCCCGAGCACTTGTCTCATGCATCCAACATGGACTGGTGATCTGTTTCACACTTGAAAATATACATGTTTCGATGCTGTTCTCTCAGATCAACCCATCCTCGCCTTCTCCCATAGAGTCCAAAAGTCTGTTCTATACATCTGTGTCTCTTTTTCTGTCTTGCATATAGGGTTATTGTTACCATCTTTCTAAATTTCATATATATGCATTAGTATACTGTATTGGTGTTTATCTTTCTGGCTTACTTCACTCTGTATAATGGGCTCCAGTTTTATCCATCTCATTAGAACTGATTCAAATGTATTCTTTTTAATGGCTGAGTAATATTCCATGGTGTATATGTACCACAGCTTCCTTATCCATTCATCTACTGATGGGTATCTAGGTTGCTTCCATGTCCTGGCTATTATAAACAGTGCTGCGATGAACACTGGGGTACACGTGTCTCTTTCAGATCTGGTTTCCTCGGTGTGTATGCCCAGAAGTGGGATTGCTGGGTCATATGGCAGTCCTATTTCCAGTTTTTTAAGGAATCTCCACACTGTTCTCCATAGTGGCTATACTAGTTTGCATTCCCACCAACAGTGTAAGAGGGTTCCCTTTTCTCCACACCCTCTCCAGCATTTATTGCTTGTAGACTTTTAGATAGCAGCCACTCTGACTGGCGTTGCATACACAGTTTTCAGGAGGCAGGTCAGGTGGTCTGATATTCCCAACTCTTCAAGAATTTTCTAGAGTTTGTTGTGATCCACACAGTCAAAGGTTTTGGCATAGTCAATAAAGTAGAAGTAGATGTTTTTCTGGAACTCTCTTGCTTTTTCTGTGATCCACAGATGTTGGCAATTCGATATCTGGTTTCTCTGCCTTTTCTTAATCAAGCTTGAACATCTGGAAGCTCTCTGTTGATGTACTGTTGAAGCCTGGCTTGGAGAATTTTGAGCATTACTTTGCTACCGTGTGAGATGAGTGCAACTGTGAGGTAGTCTGAGCATTCTTTGTCATTGTCTTTCCTTGGAACTGGAATGAAAACTGACCTTTTCCAGTCCTGTGCCCACTGCTGAGTTTTCCAAATTTGCTGGCATATTGAGTGCAGCACTTTTATAGGATTTGAATTTTGAAATCTTTTAAGGTTTGAAATAGGATTTGAAATGTTTTAGGATTTGAAATAGCTCAACTAGAATTCTATCACCTCCACTGGCTTTGTTCATAGTGATGTTTCCTAAGGCCCACTTGACTTCGCATTCCAGGATGTTTAGCTCTAGGTGAGTGATCATACCATCATGGTTAGCTGGGACATTAAGATCTGTTTTGTATAGTTCTTCTGTGCATTCAGGCCACCTCTTCTTAATATTTTCTCTTTCTGTTAGGTCCATACCATTTCTGTCCTCTATCATGCTCATCTTTGCATGAAATGTTCCCTTGGTATCCCTAATTTTCTTGAAGAGATCTCTAGTCTTTCTCATTCTATTGTTTTCCTCTATTTGCATTGTTCCCTTAGGAAGGATTTCTTATCTCTCCTTGCTAATCTTGGGAACTCTACATTCAGATGGATATATCTTTCCTATTCTCCTTTGCCTTTTGCTTCTCTTTTTTTCTTAGCTATTTGTAAGGCCTCCTAAGACAACCATTTTGCCTCTTTTGCATTTCTTTTTCTTGGGAATGGTCTTGATCACCACCTCCTGTCAGTTCAGTTCAGTTCAGTCGCTCAATCGTGTCCCATGCTTTGCGATCCCATGAATCACAGCACGCCAGGCCTCCCTGTCCATCACAAACTCCTGGAATTTACTCAAAATCATTCCCATTGAGTCGGTGATGCCATCCAGCCATCTTATCCTCTGTCGTCCCCTTCTCCTCCTACCCCCAATCCCTCCCAGCATCAGGGTCTTTTCCAATGAGTCAACTCTTCGCATGAGGTGGCCAAAGTATTGGAGTTTCAGCTTCAGCATCAGTCCTTCCAATGAACACCCAGGACTGATCTCCTTTAGGATGGAACTGGTTGGATCTCCTTGCAGTCCAAGGGACTCTCAAGAGTCTTCTCCAACACCACAGTTCAAAAGCATCAATTTTTCAGTGCTCAGCTTTCTTTATAGTCCAACTCTCACATCCATACATGGACCACTGGAAAAACCATAGCCTTGACCAGACGGACCTTTGTTGACAAAGTAATGCTTTTTAATATGCTACCTAGGTTGGTCATAACTTTCCTTCTAAGGAGTAAGCGTCTTTTAATTTCATGGCTGCAGTCACCATCTGCAGTGATTTTGGAGCCCAAAAAATAAAGTCTGACACTGTTTCCACTGTCTCCCCATCTATTTCCCATGAGGTGATGGGACCAGATGCCATGATCTTAGTTTCTGAATGATGAACTTTAAGCCAATTTTTTTGCTCTCCTCTTTCACTTTCATCAAGAGGCTTTTTAGTTCCTCTTCACTCTCTGCCATAAGGGTGGTGTCACCTGCATATCTGAGGTTATTGATATTTCTCCTGGCAATCTTGATTCCAGCTTGTACTTCTTCCAGCCCAGCATTTCTCATGATGTACTCTGCATATAAGTTAAATAAGCAGGGTGACAATATACAGCCTTGACGTACTCCTTTTCCTATTTGGAACCAGTCTGTTGTTCCATGTCCAATTCTAACTGTTGCTTCCTGACCTGAATACAGGTTTCTCAAGAGGCAGGTCTGGTGGTCTGGTATTGCCATCTCTTTCAGAGTTTTCCACAGTTTATTGTGATCCACACAGTCGAAGGCTTTAGCATTGTCAATAAAGCAGAAGTAGATGTTTTTCTGGAACTCTCTTGCTTTTTTGATGATCCAGCGGATATTGGCAATTTGATCTCTGGTTCCTCTGCCTTTTCTAAAACCAGCTTGAACATCTGGAAGTTCTTGGTTCTCGTATTGCTGAAGCCTGGCTTGGAGAATTTTGAGCATTACTTTGCTAGCGTGTGAGATGAGTGCAATTGTGTGGTAGTTTGAGCATTCTTTGGGATTGCCTTTCTTAGGGATTGGAATGAAAACAGACCTTTTCCAGTCCTGTGGCCACTGCTGAGTTTTCCAAATTTGCTGACATATTGAGTGCAGCACTTTCACAGCATCATCTTTCAGGATTTGAAATAGCTCAACTGGAATTCCATCACATCCACTAGCTTTGTTCATAGTGATGCTTCCTAAGGGCCACTTTACTTCACATTCCAGGAGGTCTGGCTTTAGGTGAGTGATCACACCATTGTGATTATCTGGGTTGTGAAGATCTTTTTTGTATAGTTCTTCTGTGTATTCTTGCCACCTCTTCTTAATATCTTCTGCTTCTGTTAGGTTCATACCATTTCTGTCCTTTATTGAGCCCATTTTTGCATGAAACGTTCCCTTGGTATCTCTAATTTTCCTGAAGAGATCTCTAGTCTTTCCCATTCTGTTATTTTCCTCTATTTCTTTGCCTTGATCGCTGAGGAAGGCTTTCTTATCTCTCCTGACTATTCTTTGGAACTCTGCATTCAAATGGGAATATCTTTCCTTTCCTCCTTTGCTTTTAGCATGGGAGAAGCCTGGTATGCTATAGTCCATGGGGTGGTAAAAGTCGGACATGACTGAGCGACTTCACTTCAGTTCAATGTATTACAATGAGTATATATGAGGCTCAAGGTCCATTGGAATTCAAATCTTCTTCTGTGGAGGACCTAGTTGGTTCTAGCCACCTCCTATACAATGTCACAAACCTCCATTTATAGTTCTTTAGGCATTCTGTCAGATTTAATCCCTTGAATCTATTTGTCACTTCCACTGTATAATCAAAAGGAACTTGATTTTTGTTTTATCTGAATGGCCTAGTGTTTTCACTTACTTTCTTCAATTTAAGTCTGAATTTTGCAATAAGGAGTTCATGATCTGAGCCACAGTCAGTTCCTGGTCTTGGTTTTGCTGACCATATAGAGCTTATCCATGTTCGACTGCAAAGGCTATAATCAATCTGATTTTGGTGTTGACCATCTGGTGATGGCCATGTGTAGAGTCTACTGTTGTGTTGTTGGAAGTGGGTGTTTGCTATGACCAGTGTGTTCTCTTGGCAAAACTCTGATAGCTTTTTGCCCTACTTCATTTTGTACTCCAAGGCCAATCTTGCCTGTTACTCCAGGTATCTCTTGACTTCCTACTTTTGCATTCCAGTCCCCTGTGATGAAAAGGACATCTTTTTTTTTTTTTTTTTTGGCATTAGTTCTAAAAGGTCTTATAGGTCTTCATAGAACTGTTCAACTTCAGCTTCTTCAACATTAGCGGTTGGGGCATAGACTTGGATTACTGTGATACTGAATGGTTTGCCTAGGGAGAGTACACCCAAGTACTGCATTTCAGACCCTTTTGTTGACTGTGAGGGCTACTTCATTTCTTCTAAGGGGTTCTTGCCCACAATAGTAGATATAATGGCCATCTGAATTAAAATCACCCATTCTGGTCCATTTTCATTCACTGATTCTTAAAATGTCTATGTTCACTCTTGCCATCTCCTGTTTGACCACTTCCAATTTACTTTTATTTATGGACCTAACAATCCAGGTTCCTATATATTGTTCTTTACAGCATTAAATTTTACTTCCATCACCAGTCACACCCACAACTGGATGCTGATTTCACTTTGGCTCCATCTCCTCATTCTTTCTGGAGTTACTTCTCCACTCTTCTCCAGTAGCACATTGGGCACCTACTGACCTGGGGAGTTCATCTTTCAGAGTCATATCTTTTTGCCTTTCCATACTGTTCATGGGGTTCTCAAGGAAAGAATACTAAACTGGTTTGCCATTCCCTTATCCAGTGGACCACATTTTGTCAGAACTCTTCACCATGACCCATCTGTCTTGGGTAGCCCTACATGAGCTACGGTTCATGTCTTAGCTATTGTAAATATGTTTCAATGATTTTTTTTTTTTGAGATGGTAATCATGTTTTGTTTTTCAGCCATGTAACCTGAAGAATTGCTGTATCATATGGTAGTTCAGTTTTTAATTTTTTGAGTAATTTCTGTGATGTTTTACATATATATTTCTTTTTGAAGGTGTAAATTCCTCATTTACCTTCAAAATGATAATAGAGCTCTACCTCACAAAGCTAATATGTGGATTAAATTAAATCCATCCACATACCCAAGTGTTTATTGGGACCCTATTTTGTGACAGGCATACAAGTGTCAGATGTAATGATTAGGAACAAAAAAAATATTTTGGGCAAATTGATATAAGAGAGAACAATAGTGATGTATGCCCCACACTGTTCTGAATCCTTATGTCCCAACTCATGCAATCCAGAATAATCCAGAACTTCAAGGCACAGGCATTATTCTCCTCAACCTATAAAGTGGTAAAACAGGCATATGGAGTCTTGGTGACTTAATCAAGATTATGCAGTTAGTAAGGGGAATTTTAGTATCCAAACCTAAGCAGTCTGGCTCTACCACTCAACCTCTCAAACACTGTGTTAATAATAAGGAAAATTATGTTAGAAGAAAATGAAGTGGAAAGTAAGAGAAAGGAAGTTTCTTACAGCAGCACTTGAGTTTGAGAGGATGGTGTAATTTCTAAGTTATATAGTAGCTATTCAGTAAATTTTAGACTCTTGACCTGATTTTTGGTAGATTGAGTTGGTAGCTTTTGAGCTTGAGTTTGAGACTCTATGCAACATTCCGTATGTCAATAAAACTAGAGTTGGCTGAGTTATTTTAAGTCTATCTCAGCCAGGGAGCTGAGACCACTCAGTGAGTTTAACTTTCCTTCTTTCATCACACTGGAGCCTGTATTGCACATGTCAGTCATCTACTTCAGGCCCACTCATGCTTTATCTTTATTCATTTTGGGGGGTTCTTGGAGAGCCCGTAGGACTGGCAGGTCAATTAGTTGATGGATGTAAGCAACGATGAAGAATATTTTTCAGTCTGAGGAAACATTTTCTGGTCCACCGAGCTTTTGAACTTATTTTGAAGGATAACTTGATTTAATTATAAATTTGAAAGGGGAATAACGTGAGCAAGTCATCTCTTGTTTTCTGAGGGATAACTCAGGTGGCAGTCCAGAAAGGAAGAAAGATGGAAGCCTTCCCTGAGAAAGGGTCTTCTGAGAGATGAAAAGTGGGGTGCTGGTTTCTCTAAACCATGTCATCTGGTCCCCAGAGTCTGGGGGTGAAGTGACACAACTTTGAAAATCATAGAGTAGAATCAGTGATCAGTTAGTCACTTGCTCTTCCAACAACAACTCATTTATTTTAGCTCCTGTCAACCAAGACCGCAATTTTTTTTTTCTGTTTCCTTTTAAAATTTGGTTACATACAGGAAGCACTGCACTTTGAAAACAATCTTGCTTATCTGTTTCTTACATCTCAGAGTTCTGAGGAAACATTCTGCGTTTGACCATCACCTCATTTGGCTCTGTTTACTGCATATGGAATTTCATCTTTATCACTCAGGTTCTATTACATTTTATTATCTTTTTAAAAAATATTTTATCTTAAAAATTGCTCACAGTCAGCCCAATTCCATGGAGCGGTGACCTGACAAAAAATTTCACATATGAGCATATCTTCATTAGAATTGTTGGCTAAAAACTCCTGAGCTTCAGGAGAATTTTGAGTGTGAGGCTGTGATGCTGGCATCCTCCTTAATGAAGCTCATCCACCTGGGGCAACGGGCCAGTTAGTCCGGCTTTTGCAGTCATTCCAGTCAAGATCATGTGAAATCCACCTGGATTCAAGTCATTCAGGAGAGCGACTCCATTCCATTTTTATAACGGAGTGTGAATTTTCAATTGTGTGCACAGAAGGAAGACCGGCTCTAGCACGAAAGCATCTCCTGGTGTCTGATTAGACAGGTGGTCTGCGGCACGTCCAGATTGAGTCTGTGGCTTGCTCAGTCCCAGCTCTCCTGTGGAGAGATGGCTCAAGTGTTGGGGAACGGAAGAGAGCCACGCGTAGAGGTGATGTTGCTATTTTTACTGAGCCCCGCTGGCAGATGCCTTCTGCCTCCACCAAGGGCGCCACGGATGGCTGTAGTACCTCATCAGCCCGCTAGGAGGCGCCCTTCCCCTCCCGGCACTCAGGCCAGATTCCAGATGGTCGCTTGTGAAACTGACCTGACTCCCTGCCCGGCTAAGCTGTGACCAGTCATGGTTGCCTCTGTCAGATTTATAGCATTTTCTACATATTAATGGGTGTTGATTCCCTAGTTAAAAAAGAAAAAATGACACTGAGTTATTTTTAGCTTAACTTAATAAATCGATTGTTACTTACTTTTTACCCTCAGCCACACCATGGTGAGAACGTGTCTTGGCTCAAAGTCTTCATCTGATTTCTGTCTTCTCACCTGTAGCAGCCACAAGGCTCACTGCTTTCCTTCAGCTCGGCCACGTATGGGCTTTCAATTTATTGACTTGTGTTGTCCAGGAGGGGAAATCTTCCCCCTAACCCCTTTGAGTTCTTTTGGCTGGTCTAATAATTAAATTGACACAAGACCTATTAACAGAAGAAAAACAAACTTGAATTTGTATGCATAGGGGTCTCCTAAAGATGGGACCCCAGAAGTGACCAAAGCAGGCTGTTTATATATTATTTTTCGACAAAGAAACAATAGTTTGTGAAGATTTAACAAAGGGGCTTGTACCTGAGGTAACAGACTAATGAAAATGTGACTAAGGTGGTTCATACAGCTTTCTCAGTCTTGAATTCTGTAACTCAGGAGATTCTGTCTTCCTGCTACAGAGATGATACTTTCACATGGGAGAGTTATTTCCCACTTTTGGGGAAAATGAGGTTGGAGGGGGCAGAGTTTAGAATGTTCTTTATGTGATTTTCCCCACCAGCTATTTCTCAAGTAAATTTAATTTGAAATAATCAATATACCATTGTGGCATGCATTGAAGTGGCCTGTTCTGAGCCCTAACATTATATATACCATTTTGATAACTAATGAACTTGTTTTTGTCCAGAGCATAACATCCGGCCCCTCATCCATCCCTAATTCTCCATCCCATCATCTCTATTCTGGCTCTTCTGGGCCCCTGACCTGAACTAGAGACCACGTGTAATCCTGTATGTTATGCGTTGATCTCTAGCCTGGCCTAAACTCCTTGAACTTGTTTTCACTCCTGCTTTGTGTTGCTCAGATCTAGATAGGTTTTTTTTTTTTTTCCTAGATAGGTTTTTTTCACTCAAGATCTGAGTGTGCTTTCTATAAAGACACCACCAACCAGTATGGATGGGTCTTCCTCCCATGCCCCACCCTAGCCTGCCCCTATCAGTACTAAGAATCCTTGGCATTTGTCTGCTGGTTTCTTCTCCTAAGTGGTGGTCCTGGAATGGGTTTGTACTGGAGAAGGCTCTAGAGCCATACTGCTCCAGTTTGGCTTCCAGCTTTGGCTTTTCCTCTGGGCCCGATCTGGGTAAATCACCCCCATGTTCAAATACCATGAACAACCATTAGAGATTTCATTTTCCCCTGGCGTTCACAAGTCTCCACAATGCCGTCATTACCTTCTTCACTAGCCACATATACCATTTCTCTCCCCCATCTGCCCCTTATAACTGACCTCTAGGCCATTCCCTTTGTTTTCACTGTTTCTCCTGCCTGCATGGCAAACACTGGCTCTATTAAAATGCCAACAATTTCTAGATTTTCAAGGAGTGTTTCAAAATATACCTATGAAATATCTCTATTCACCTAACAAAGTTTTACTTCTTCTTCATTTGACCTATATACTACTACTACTGTCTCCAAGACTTAAGCCACCTGATGCGAAGAGCTGACTCATTGGAAAAAAACCTTGATGCTGGGAAAGATTGAAGGTGGGAGGAGAAGGGGACGACAGGGGATTAGGTGGCTTCATGGCATCACTGACTCAATGGACATGAGTTTGAACAAACTCCAGGAGATAGTGAAGGACAGGGAAGCCTGGTGTGCTGCAGTCCGTGGGGTCACAAGGAGCTGGACACGACTGGGCGACTGAATAACAACTGCCGTCACACTCACCATGGGCTGCTTTGTTGTTGATTCATTTTGTTATCTACCCCTGCTTTGGGGGAGCAGACACTCCTGCCATACTTGGATTCCCGTTTAATTTGTAAAGTTCCTTAAATTATGAGACAGTGTAAGTGTCAATTTTAGTCCATTTTTACTGACTGTGCTTAGTTAGTTTCCCCCAGTAAGTGTAGTCTGGAATGAGATTTGCTTAAGGTGGGCTGCTGACTAGTCCTCTTGAAAACAACACTTGTAAGGGAGCGTGGAGAGGAGGACTGTGCAGAAGAAGTAGAAAGCTTCAGCCAGGCCCACAAGGAACTCTGAAGCTTGGACAATATATTGCTTTCCCCAGATTGAGGCAATGAGGCTGGATTTTTCTACCCCCGTGTGGACCAGTCATTGGATGCAGCAGGCATCCAGGAAGGAGAAAGCAGATCCCTTTCACCCAGGTAGTTCCTAAGGGGGCCTTCACTCTTAGCTGTCAGCAGCCAACATGTCCAGCAGCAACTGGGGGAATGAGTGTTTTAGTCCTCAGTAGGGGCTTCACAGGTGGTGCTAGTGGTAAAGAACCTGCTTGCCAATACTAGAGACGTAAGAGATGCAGATTCAATCCCTGGGTCTGGAAGAGCCCTTGGAGGAAAGCATGGCAACCCACTCCAGTATCCTTGCCTGGAGAATCCCGTGGACAGAGGAGCCTGGCAGGCTACAGTCCATGGGGTCACAAAGAGTCAGACACAGACACAGCTGAGGCAACTTAGCACACACACACGTACGCAGGGGCCTTTGTAGCAAACAACAGCAATCACTGCACTAGGATAGGACCTTGTACATACAGAGCCAAGGGTCGGTAAATATTTGCTTAATTGTGTTTAAAGTGATTCAGAAAAGCCTCACATCTTCTAATAAAGTATATGTAAATAGCTAAATAGTGGTGATTTTATTAATGCACCTAATTAGTGTAAGGGACAGTTTTGCTGAGCTATGACTATTTATTGAAATAACTCTAGGTCAAAGTCCTAGAAAGAGCCCCAGGCTTCTCTCCCAGGTTAGGAGCCATAGCCAGCAGTTTTTCGGCTCTAACCTTCCCATGATAGGTATCTGAACACCTATGTTTTGTAAATTAAAGTCATTAATTTTATCTACTTCACTTATATTGGCAAGTTTCTGCCCTTCTGAGTTATTCTTAAGCTGGCTGATATAATGTTGATGAAAAAGAACACATGCCCCTGAATTTTGTAGGTCCAGAGGCTCTAGGACTTTATGAAGCAAACTTCATTTACGCAAATTTGACCATGACCTACAGAGGCTGTAAAAAACCTCCTGTTTCTCTGCCCTACCTTCCCTCTGTCAAACAGTGATTTTCCTATGGGAAGTATTATATCAGTTTTCGTGTAATAGCAACAGTTCCTTGATTTCTAACTTAGGTCTCAAATCATACATTTTAGATACATTTACAGGGAAATGATACTTATTTCTACCATGTGTTTTGATCTTTGCAGTGGCTCTCCGGTTGTCTGTCTAACTTGATATCTGATTACACACCCCACTGGCACTAGCGTGCCCCACCCACCTACCCAGAGGAGGATCGATTTTGTGAGACCGGAAGACTAGGGAATTTGAGGTTCCTCCTTTAAAAAATAAGAATAAAAATCCATTTTATCTTTGATCATTTTATAAAACTTCCTGTGTTGGGGGTCTCCAAGAACTTACAGGTTTGATGATATGCCAGAAGGACTTACAGCTTCACTGCTATGATTTATTATGGTGAAAGGATCCAAGAAGGGGAAAGATTCACTAGGCAAAATCCAAGGGAAACCAGGTACAAACGTTCGAGAGTTCTCTCCCAGTAGAGTCACACAGGACATGCTTAATTCTTCAAGGAACAGATTGTGACAAGTGGGAACATTGCCCACCAGACAAGTTCCTTAGAGACTCAGTGCCAAGCTTTTTACTGGAAGCTGGTCATGTAGACGTCCTCTGTCCAGCGTGTACCTAAATCCCAAACTTGCAGAAGGAAAGCAAGTGTTCAGCACAAACCATTTTGTTTCTGTAAGGAATTTAGGTACAGTGAGTCACTCTTGTTTGTGGGATGGTGGAAACCCTCCTGAAATCTAAGTTCCCAGATGTCAGCCAAAAGCCAACCTCACAAGCAGGGCTTTCCAAGGAGAGGGGTCTCAGGCCCACCAGGATAACTCTTTCTTGTACACATATAAACATTTGAACCCGTTGGTAGGGTTCCTTCCAGGGTTTTGGAAAGGGCTGGTGCAAGTGAGGAGCCCTTGAAGCTGAAGCTTCATTATCTGCAGTGGTAAGTGCTTGTCTGGTTCCAGCCATACTTGAAATAACTTTCAGTACCTAAACCCACCAAGTTCTAGCTCTGTGCCGGCCTTTGCATGTACCAGTGTTTCATCCTGAATCACTGTTGCTGCTTTTTTCACCAAACTCCTGTTCCTCTTTAAACTTTCAGTTTACATGTCACCTTGTCCTGGAAGTTTGTAGACCCCATGTTCTGATTTACTTTGCCTTCCGCGGTGAACCCAGAGGGAACTCTCCTCTCCTTAGCATAGTCCTCTGTATAGAGTATCTTGGTTACTTTATCACTTCCTTCGATGCCTTATGAGATTTGAGCTTCTTGAGAATAAAGCCTGTTTGTTCTTTTCATTTGTACTCCCATGCCTAGCACTGTACCTGGCATATAGTAGATTTATATTAATATTTGTTGAGTGTAGTAGTTACTAATATTGACCATAGCAATGTAATTAGTCCTCCATCGGAGATGTGTGTGTATGTGTTTGGCTGTACTGGGTCTTCATTGCTGCAGGATTTTTCTCAAGTTGCAATGAGTAGGGGCTACTGTCTAGCTGTGATGCACCAGCTTCTCTTGGTTGCTGAGCATGGGCTCTGGGGTGCATGGACTCTGGTAGTTAAGGTGTGAGGGCTCAGTTGCAGTTCCCGGGCTCTGGAGCACAGGCTCAATAGTTAGACTCACAGACTTAGTTGCCCTACAGCATGTGGGATCTTCCTGGATCAGGGATTGAACCCTGCATCGGCAGGTGAGTTCTCTACCCCTGAGACACTAGGGAAGTCCCCCTCCACTGGCTATTAATTTAAATATTTGGGTTAAATTTTGAGATGTATGTTCAACAGCAGTTCAGTGTAATTTCTAACCTCTGTCCTCAAGGCTCTAAACCTTTTGGAAAACCTCTAGACACTCTTCCTTAGCAACAAATAATCAATTAGAAGCAAAAACAGAGTCGGGGAGAGTTATATGACCCATATAGACTTGCTAATGAAAAGCTTGGGTAGATATTTGTAACTTAAGTAGGCTGTGGAAAGGAAGCCGCTTGATGTTTCTCTTTTTTGGTAACATTTATTCTTAATGTCTGTGCATATAAGCATGATATCTTAATTGACATTAATCAGAGTTATGTTCATTTTATTAGATTTTCAGAAAGCTCTGAAGCCTGTTATTAAAATAGGTGTTGTCAGCTTTGTTGTCATCCTTTTAAGACACATTTCAAGATCTGCTCTAACTCTGGCAGACCTACTGAGAATCCTATGACTCAAATATATGTCATGCATTGCTTCTATAAAACTTAAGTATGGTGATGGACTGGGAGGCCTGGCGTGCTGCAGTCCATGGAGTCGCAAAGAGTCGGACACGACTGAGCAACTGAACTGAACTGAACTGATGGTACTTTGAAACTGCCACTGTTGGCATATGGACTACATACACATACTTGTGTATTCATTCATATACATAAAAGATAGAGGTGGAAAGCAAGACAATTTATTTGTTAGATACCCCACAGGCAGACTCTGTGAGAGATGCTGAGGATGGGGTTGCAGGTAGTAATGTCTCTAACTCCCCAGATTTGCTGCCAGCAAACATTAGGATTGAAAACACATTTCTCGAATCTAGTGTTTATAGTTTTGGTTGGAAATGGTTCATCCTGAAAGAATTTCTTATTGCAGGAGATGATGGAAGGATGGGGATTCAGCAGGAGCAGCAGCACAAGAAAGTTCCCAGGAGCCGGGGTTTTAGAAAGGCAGTTGTCATGCATCTTAGCTGGAAGCGGTGCCTCCATCAAGGGGGCTGTTGGATTATAAGCTGCTTGACTGGAGAGGAATGGAAAAGAGAATTGAGGTGACTAACATTCCAGAGGGCCCTTTTCATCTGTGTTTGTTTCAAAGGCTTTTTCTGGTGGCATATTTACTGGATTGAAGGTCTTGCTAGGCTGTTTATGAGCAGATAACTAAACAAAAAAGAAAGGGAGAGGTGAAGGAAGGTAAATAAGTTGGCTCACCCCATGCTGCCTCCTGTTTTGTATATGCTTTGGGCAGAACATACGAAGATGAAAAAAATGGATCATGTAATGTAGTTGACATTTACAATATGGAATTAACAGATATTTTTCCCTTACAGATATTTCTCAAGGACCTCAAGACCTCACTTAGGTGGAGTTGTTCTCACATGTGAGATGGTAGTCCAAACAAACGAGCCTTCTGCCTTTAGGCTTGGCCCTTGAAATCTCTGTCAATGTAAGGGTAAATCTGGAATACAGAGATCTGAATTCACCCCTCGACTTGGCTCCAGCTTTGCAGTGGCTAACAGCTTTGCAGTGTCATCCTCCATGCTTTGCACTCTTTTCTCTTTTGGTGAGCTCCTTCCTAAATGGGAGATCATAAAACATATCTCTGATATGGTCATGCAAAGATTCAATGTAGTATGGGCTTAGTGGGCACCTTGTAGCTATTTACTTACTGAGTGCCTTTAAAGCTCTTAGCACATAAGGCACTTAGTACAAAATTAATAGTAAGTTGTCTACTTTGTTAAATGGAGTATACTTGAGAGCTCTCAAGCCTTGATGACACGGAGCCATCGTTTTGAGCGTCGGTTTCTGTTTTTGTTCTGTAACAGTCAGGAGCCTTCTGTATTGCTAGAATACATTAGGACAATTTGTGTGAAGGCCTGAGCATACATGCACACCCACACATACCCTGTGCTGTTTTGAATCTTTGAATCTTTTCAGTGATTATTCTCTCACACATGCATTTTACTTTTGTCAAGGCCTTTGTATCCATCTTCTCATTCTTCTGTTTTGCTGCTTATGAGCTACTTTTGGATCAGAAACCATATAAGAGGCTTGATAGAAATTTAGATCAGCTCAGCATGAGCAGTTTCACAGGAAGGGTGAGAGGATGCTTGTAACTCAGGCTGATGAGGTTTTGTGCACAATCCATAAGACGTCTACTGGATCTTCTCTTGTGGCCTTTTAAAATGGATTTAAAACATCTCACTGATGCAGGAGCTAAGTGAAATGAAATTACAGAGTTTGGGTCTGAACATCATATGCCATATTTAAAAGTTCATAATTCAGTTACATTTCATTATAAAAGGTGAGTTTAATTATGGGAAGTAGCTTAGAATTGAGACCAATATTTCTTTTATTTTGTATTTTTAATCTATGTTGTCACCAAATCCATTTTTGACCCATCCTCTCTTTACTTTATTTTTAACTGGAGGATAATTGCTCTCCAGTATTGTGCTGGTTTCTGCCAAACATCAACATGAATCAGTACACAAGTGTCCCCTCCCTCTTGAATGTCGCTCCCCATCCTCCTCTAGGTTGTTACAGAGCCCCACTTTGAGTTTCCCGAGTCTCACAGCAAATTCCCATTGGCTGTCTATTTTATGTGTGGTAATGTGTGTTTCCATGTGACTCTCTCCACACATCCCACCTCTCCTTCCTCCCCTACTCCCACCATGTCCATCAGTCCATTCTCTTTGTCTGTGTCTCCATTGCAGCCCTGAAAATGGGTTCATCAGTATCATCTTACAAATTCCATATATATGTGTTAGTATATGATATTTGTTTTTCTCTTTCTGACTTAATTCACTCCGTATAATAGGCTGTTGGTTCATCCACCTTATTAGAACTGACTCCGATGTTCCTTTTGTTGGCTGGGTAATATGCCATTGTATATATACCACAGCTGCTTTATCCATTCATCTTTCTTTTTTTTTTTTAATCCATTCATCTTTCAATGGACATCTAGGTTGCTTCCATGTCCTAGCTATTGTAAATAGCGTTGCAATGAACACTGTGGTACGTGTGTCTTTTTCAATTTTGGTCGCTTCAGGGTATATGCCTAGGAGTGGGATTGCTGGGTCCTCTGGGGGTTTTATTCCTAGTTTTTCAAGGAATCTCCATACTGTCTTTCAAACTGGCTGTATCTATCTACATTCCCACCAGCAGTGCAAGAGGGTTCCCTTTTCTCCACGCTCTCTCCAGCATTTATTGTTGTAGATTTTTGATGATGACCATTCTGACCAGTGTGAAGTGATATCTCATTGTAGTTTTGATTTGCATTTCTCTAATCATGAGTTATGTTGAGCATCTTCTCATGTGTTTATTAGCCATCTATATGTCTTCTTTGAAGAAGTGTCTATTTAGGTCTTTTTTCCACTTTTTGATTGGGTTGTTTGTTTTTCTGGTATTGATTAGTATGATCTGCTTGTATATTTTGGAAATTAATCCTTTGTCAGTTGTTTCATTTACTATTATTTTATCCCTTTCTGAGGGTTGTCTTTTAACCTTGTTTATAGTTTCGTTTGCTGTGCAAAATCTTTTAAATTTAATTAGGTCCCACTTGTTTATTTTTGTTTTTATTTCCATTATTCTAGGAGGTGGGTCAGAGAGGATCTTGCTGTAATTTATGTCACTGCTCTGCCCATGTTTTCTTCTAAGAGTTTTATAGTTTCTGGTCTTAAATCTAGGTCTTTAATCCATTTTGAGTTTATCTTTGTGTTTGGTGTTAGGAAGTGTTCTAATTTCATTCTTTTACGCATAGCTGTCCAGTTTTCCCAGCATCACTTCTTGAAGAGGCTGTCTTTGCCCTATTATATGTTCTTGCCTCTGTTGTCAAAAATAAGGTAGCCATAGATGCCCCATCTGGCTTATCTTTGTTGCCCCATTCTCTTAATTGCATTTCATTTAGGACATATAATGTAAGAATAGAATATATTAAATATATAATAGAATAGAATATATATAGTTTGTTTCTAACTGAGTTTATAAAGCAGTGGCTTTTTAAAAGTTAAAGTTTTAAAGTTTTGGGCCATGGGACCAACCCTGAAGATGTGAAGCAACCATGCATTCCCATAGAAAGCTAACCATTTTAGTATTTTTCTGCATGAATGGATTATTCTTTTCATTATTAGACGTTGACACTTATTGCTTTTGATCATGATTTGGCTGAGCCAAAAGTGATCTCTTAAGAATTCACTGTGCAGTAGTGGAAGTTAAATCTATTTTTTAAATCAAGTACATATTAAAATGTCATTCCCCTCCCAGACACTATTGTTAACACATCACTAATATTAACTCATTGAATCTTACAACCTTTGGGGGTAGATACTACTATTGAGCCAATTTTACAAATGAGAAAGTTGCAGGAAAGAGAAATAATTTGACCAAGGTCACACTGCTAATGGGCTTCCCTGGTGGCTCAGCTGGTGAAGAATCTGCATGCAATGCGGGAGACCTTGGTTTGATCCCTGGTTTGGGAAGATCCCCTGGAGAAGGGAAAGGCTACCCACTTCAGTATTGTGGCCTGGAGAAATTCCACGAACTGTATAGACCATGGGGTTGCAAAGAGTCAGACACGACTGACCAGCTTTTGCTTCCACCACACAGCTAATAAGTGTCAAAACCAGGTTTGAACACAGACAGTGTAACAGTATACACTTAATCAGATCTGAGAATTGAAGGGCTATCTTTCAGGTGTTGTGATCTTAGTCTAAGGAAGATCTTTTTTTTTAAGTTCCCATGATATTAAGTATTTTGACCAGTTTTGAAAGTAGTGTACTTAACTATGACACATTAAGTAAATAAACCAAAGATGACTACATGGTATTTTCATGGCATGTGTGTATGCAATTATGAACCAAGTGAAATGGAGAGTATAAGCTTAAATCTTGTGTTTGTAATATAATTATTTAACCATTCATTTTTTTTTCATTTTTTTTATTAGTTGGAGGCTAATTACTTTACAATATTGTACTGTTAACCGTTCATTTTTAAAAATCATTTTTTATTTGTGTTGTCATTTTTAACAGCAGTGTATCCTGGATTATTTTGCTTCCTCCTCTTACTATGTTAATTCCTCATTACTTGTCTTTACCAGGAATTAACAGTGGGGGTAATCAAAATTGTTCAACTTCAAATTAGTCAATATTGACAGAACTTAGTAATGGAATTGGTGAAAGATTCTTTAGTATGAAGTAGATATGACTAGCAATTTTTAAATTTTGATTTTTATTCTGTCTTCCATGTGAAAATATAAATTAGAGTCTATTTTGCTCCCTGTGTGTATGTGTGTGTGTCCAGGGGGGTGGGGTACGTTTTCACTTTGAAAGTATTTATAACTTTAGTTAGTAGTATGATCACTTGAAAAAGCTGTATTCTAATTTTTCACGTAGCTGAAGCAGGATATGGCTTACTGACTTGTAACCATCCCCATTTCTTTCTGCTTAGCAATTCCACTAAGTCGGCATATAAATAGATAACAGGCTGTGTCAGTTTAAAACTTCTTGTTCTGGGCATGCCATTTATTTTGCTAATCCTATACCACTGGAAAGTATTAATGAAAGTGTAATTTACCCTAAAGTGACAGCCTCTTGAGACACAGGAAACCTGCCTTTCTCCTGTCACTGGGAGAAGAAAATACTCAAGGCAAAATTAAAGGCAGTGGCCAGAGAGGAAATAATGAATATTCAGGTGGAAGGCGCACACACATGCAGTTTTGTCCTCAGTGAGAAATGATAGTGGGGAGGAAGAATGGGATTACAGATCTAGAGTGGGAAGGAAGCTTGGGCATCAGAGTATTAAAGAGGTGTGAAATAGAGATTAACACCCACAGGAAATCTGCTGAGAGAGAAGCTGGTCCAAGAGGTGTGTTCAGCAGTTTTCTGAGGAGTCAGGGCCCCAGGGCGGTTCCCTCCACTGGACATCTTATCTGAGTCAAGCTAGGCTGGTGTATTTTCCCATCTCTCCTTGGAGTTTTATATCTGCACATTGCAGATACCGTAAGATTTGGCGCAGGTATTTGCTAAATGCTTCGAGATCATTCATGAAAGGCTATCTTGTTCCTGGAAGTTTAGAAGCAAGTAGTTGGTCTCTTGCAATTTCTTTTAGGTCTGTCGGTCTCAATCCACTCAGGTTACACTATTCATTATTGTTTTGCTTAAACATTTCTGATGGTGATATTTTTCAGAAATTTGAATATCACTTTTTATACCTATGCTTCTGATGATCAGTGATTTTTAAAATGAAATTGAATATTACCTTTTACATTTTACTAAATTCTTCTTGTATATCTTAAATATTTGTTTTGTCAATTTCCAATTTATATATGCAGATAGACTGTTGGTAATGTTTGTTATACTCTTCCAACAGCTGTAAAATACTTTCTTTGAATTTATATCGTACCAAAACTCATTATAACAACTAAAAGAAGAGGAAAAGGAAGAAGATAAACTGAAGATAATTAGCACTTGAACTTAATGGCCCTTCTTGATTGCATCTAGCTTTGCACAGGGCCACACAGACAACTACCAAAACATTTCACTTGGCCCATTATAGCACACCTTTTTACCTACTTTCCCTCATTTCTATAAATGAGAAAAAAAATTTAAAATAAACATTCTGGAAATATGAGTTCTTAACATTTTTTCTAATACCCTATTGTGAGGTATCTCATATTATCACAAAGTTCAGGAAAATCAAGAGGCCTCATAGACTAAAATTTTTACCAAAAATCAGCTTGCCGACATCAGTGTAAATACCAACATAGTTTTAAAAATGGATTGCAGTGTGGTTGATTTCAAGAATTTATTTATTCATTGGTATATCAAGTAAAACTTCTAGTCTTAAAAAATTATTTAGTCTAGTATTAAAAAATTTGCACTGCATGTTGATGCTCCTGTGTGTGGCTTCTACTCGACAGCTCTATTTCAAAGATTTTTATCTGCCAAGGAATTCTTGATGACTGAGAAATGAATTATATTTACCAATATAACTGCAGAAAATATAAGCTATGGTGTTTCTACATAAATGAAGTCAATTTTATCTTTGATTGGTGGAATTAGACAAGATGTTCTGAAATAAGGTTATATTACTAGTTCACTAAAATGCCCTTATTTCATTTATATAGGTTTTACATAAGATTTGATTTGCTTTTATGTAACACATTCTGCTTTTGCTTCTTATTAGAAATGAATGGTGTTATCTTTAGTGTGTCTAAATATAGTCCTTATGTCTAGAATTTGGTAATTATTCATAAATCTGTTTCTTTTGCCGAAATATTTTGCAAAAGAAACTAAGGGAAGGGCAAAAATACTTTTAGTAAAATATGCTACATTTCAGTAAACTTGAGTTGAATTTTCTAGTAGCGTCATAGACTCAATCTTTATATTGTAGTGGTTACTGAATGCTGAGAATCAAAATTTTGACTCTTCAAGGCCAATTTGCAATGTGAAACCACAGGATCAGAATTCGCTTTAGAAAATCCAATCAAAACAAATCCTGTTGTCAGATGAAAAAATATAAGGTCTGATAATGCTGGATGAT
This sequence comes from Cervus canadensis, assembly GCF_019320065.1. Lineage (NCBI taxonomy): Eukaryota > Metazoa > Chordata > Mammalia > Artiodactyla > Cervidae > Cervus > Cervus canadensis. The sequence continues at coordinate 39,611,606 of NC_057405.1, read as the reverse complement.
TTTTTTTTTGTTGGATGACAATACCAGTTGGATCAAATATAATTATTTTTGTGTTACTTTTATTTTTTTAAATTGGAATATAACTGTTTTATAATACTTGTTAGTTTCTGCTGTATACCACTGTGAATCAGCTATGTGTATACATGTATCCCCGCCCTCTTGAGCCTCCCTCCAACTGGCCCCCTACCCCATCCCACCCCTCTAGGTCATCACAGAGCCCTGAACTGAACTCCTGTGCTATATGGCGGCTTCCCACTAGCTGTTGTACACATGGTCATCTGTGTATATGTCAACGCTACTGTCTGTTTCTCCCACCCTCTCCTCCCCCATTCTGGGTCTACCAGTTGGTTCTCTACTTCTGTGTCTCTATTCCTGCCCTGCAGTTAGGTTCATCCTTACCATCCTTCTAGATTCCATATATATGCATTCATATAGGATATTTGTTTTTCTCTTTCTGACTTACTTCACCCTGTATGACAGACTCTAAGTTCATCCCCATCACTACCCAATTTCATTCCTTTTAAATATTATTAACAGTTATCATTAACAATCTGAGCTGTTCCATCTTGATAAGCTATATTGCAGCTAGGCAGATAGATTACACAGTTAAATATGATCCAGACCTTGACCTCATGGGAGAGAATTAGCACCAGTGTCTAGTGCAATTAAAGGTATGGAAAACGAGTTTAGGAACTTGGAGAAACAGGGAAATGATCCAGCCTTAGACATCAGGGTGGTATGATGCAAACTGTGGCCTTGAGGGGTGAGAGGAAAAAGGGAAGCTTGAGCTGGATTTTGGACTTTGAGTGGCAAGGACTGGATCTGAAACATTACTCAAACTCTGACATTATTGATTTTCTACTATATTCATATGCTAAATGCAGTGAAAATCAAAACATTATCCCATAAGATATTTACTAGATCCTTTTTTTTTCCAGTAACTTGACTTCACAAGCTATTGACATAAGTGTACAATTTAATTTCAGAATAATATAAATGCAAATACATCCTGTTTTGTCTGATATATTTACATAAAAGATATAATTGGTTCTAGTATGTATTTGTGTATAATTTAAATTGATAACTCTATGAGGTTTTGCTTGTTCATTTTTCCCTTATGGACTTCCTTTATTATTCATTTGTTGATAAATACAACTTTGGATTAAAAAAGCTATTTTATTAGAACTTAAAATGTTTAGAAGAATAAAACAAGTTCCATATCTGCTGCAAATACTTGCTCTTAGCAATGGCTGATATTAATAATTCATTAGAATTCTTCCAAGTTTAGGGATCCAGTGTCAGGAATTTTTTAGAATCCAAAAATTAAATGAATTCTTGTAAGCCAGCCTATCTACTATATTTTCTATATTATTTGTATCTGAATAGGATCTTACAAGGTATAAATCAATCAGATTTTGTTGAGAATTGAAAAATTTACATCCACATACCTACATATCTCATATATACAACATATACAGCCCATATTAACAAGTAGTAAGTTACTTATACAAGTAAGGTTATTAATATTATTAGTTTTCATTTATTGTTATAATAAATAACTCTTATACATTTCACGTATATTAGCTATTTCATATATATCAAAGAGAAGATCTCCAAATGTGAAAAAAATATATTTGGAAGAAAGAGTGTTTTCTTTTAAATTCCTAATAAATTCATACTAGAACATATGAACACTTGTATCCAAAAAGGAAGTTAATTTCATATATATTATATATGCTATTAACTAAACAATTCTTGCAAAACATATAATAGAGTTCTTGGCACAGAGTTATGCTAAATAAGTGTTAACTGGTCTTTTATTGTTATCGGTCATTATTACCTGCTTAAACATAAAAATGTCAGTAAATACTACAGAGAAGGAAATGGCAACCCACTCCAGCGTTCTTGCCAGGAGAATCCCGGGGACAGAGGAGCCTGGTGGGCTGCCGTCTATGGGGTCGCATGGAGTCGGACACGACTGAAGCGACTTAGCAGCAGCAGCAAATACTATATGTGTAAATATTTATGTATGCATTTCAGTGGAAGACAATAATGGCTATTTTATTTTTCTCTATATCCTATATTTTCCTAAATTTTCATGACATAAAATTTATTTTAGCACTGATTCTTTCATCAGTAAATACCCTTTGTTGTTGTTAATATGAATAAATTTCACATCAATCTAATAATGTTTATCAAAGTCTTGGACTCTTTCCTTCTTGTTCTATGTCACATTCAAGTTGGAACCAGTTCTCAATTATCTGTAGCAATGAACTTAGTCTCTAAAATGAGAATATTTACAAAACTTCAAATCCTTTCTCAGCTGTGCTGTGCTTAGCCACTTCAGTTGTGTCCAATTCTTTGCAACCCTATGGACTGTAGCCCGCCAGGCTCCTTTGTCCATGGGATCCTCCAGGCAAGAATAGTGGGGTGGGTTGCCATGTCCTCCTCCAGACGATCTACCCAACCCAGGAATCGAACCCATCTCTCTGGCCTCTCCTGCACTGCAGACAGCTTCTCTACCTGCTGAGTCACCTGGGAAGCCGTCTCAACTGTGCTAGTAGTCCTTAAATCTAAGGGAGACCGTAACAACAATCAGGTCTACAATTGACGTGGGTTTAATAGCACTTCTAAAGGGCCCAATTATTGGGAGCATGTTTTCACAGAATTCCGACATGGCTGTATCCTAGTGTGAAAAGTAGGGCACTAAGGAGGGGGCAGATCTAAAATGACCTTAGAGAACATAATAAAGAGTTTGAATGTGATCCTGACAGCAGCAGGGATCAATTGAAGATTTTAAGCAATGAAGTAATGAAGTTAGATTTTCCATTTAGGAAAGCCATTTTGGCTGCCATAGCATGGATCCCAGTAGGTAGATTATAGTCATCTGCGGGAGAAATGAGGAAGGCAGAAATTAAAATAGTGATTATAAAGATACGTAAGAGAGCAGAAACATGCTAGCGGCTTGTCTTTTTGTTTTTTTTTTTTTTGTTGTTGTTGTTGAGTCGCTAAGTTATGTCTGACTCTTTGTGACCCATGGACTGAAGCACACCAGGCTTCTGTCCTCCACTATCTCCCTGAGTTTGCTCAATTTCAAGTTCTTTGAGTTGGTGATGCTCTCTAACCATCTCATCCTCTGCCACCCCCTTCTCCTTTTGCCATCAATCTTTCCCAGCATCAGTCTCTTCCAATGAGTCAGCCCTTTGCATCAGGTGGCCAAAGTATTGGAGCTTCAGCTTCAACATCAGTCCTTCCAATGAATATTCAGGGTTGATTTCCTTTAGGATTGACTGGCTTGATCTCATTGCTATCCAAGGGACTCACAAGGGTCTTCTCTAGCACCACACTCTAGAAGCACCAGTTCTTCAGCATTCATACTTCTTTATGGTCCAACTCTCATATCCATACACAGTACTACAAGAAAAACCATAGCTTTGACTATATGGACCTTTGTTGGCAAAGTGATATCTCTGGTTTTTAATACACTGTCTAGGTTTTGTCATAGTTTTCCTTCCAATGAGCAAGTGTCTTTGGGTTTCATGGCTACAGTCACTGTCCACAGTAATTTGGGAGCCAACAAAACAAAATCTGTCATTGCTTCTACTTTTCTCACTTCTATTTGCCAAGAAAGGATGGTACCAGAAGCCATGATCTTAGTTTTTTGAATGTTGAGTTTTAAGCCAGCTTTTTCACTCTCCTCTTTCACCTTCATCAAGGCTCTTTGGTTCCTCTTCACTTTCTGCCATTAGGGTGGTTTCATCTGTATATCGGAGGTTGTTGATATTCCTTCTGGCAATCTTGATTCCAACTTGTGATTCATCCAGCCTGACACTTCATACGATGTACTCTGCATATAAGTTAAATAAGCAGAGTGACAATATAGAGCCTCAATATACTCTTTTCCCAATTTTGAACCAGTCCATTTCTAACTGTTGCTTCTTGACCCACATACTGGTTTCCCAGGAGACAGGTAAGGTGATCTGGTATTCCCATCTCTTTAAGAGTTTTCCACAGTTTGTTGTGATCCACACAAAGATTTTTGCCTGGTTGATGAAGCAGATCCCCCCCCACCCCCGGAATTCACTTGCTTTCTCTATGATCCAACAACTAATATTGGCAATTTGATCCCTTGTTCCTCTGCCTTTTCTAAACCCAGCTTGTACATTGGAAGTTCTCAATTCCCAAACCACTGAAGCCTAGCTTGAAGGATTTTGTGCATAACCTTACTAGTATGTGAATTGAGCACAATTGTACAGTACTTTGAACATTTTTTGGTGCTGCTCTTCTTTGGGATTGGAATGAAAACTGACCTTTTCCAGTCTTGTGGCCACTGCTGAGTTTTTCAAATTTGCTGACATATTGAGTGCAGCACTTTGACAGCATCATCTTTTAGGATTTTCAATAGCTCAAGTGTAATTACATCACCTCAACTAGCTCTATTCATAATAATGCTTCCTAAGGCCCCTTCACTTCACACTCAGGGATATCTGGTGGTAAGTGAGTGACCACACCATTATGGTTAAGCCAGCCATTAAGAGCTTTCTTGTGTAGTTCTTCTGTGTATTCTTGCCACCTGTTCTTGTCTGGAGTGAAGTAGATGTAGTGATTTTAGATGAACTCAGGTTTCTAGATTGAGTAGTGTAGAGGGTATGTCCTATAGGAGAGAGGAAAAAGAATTTGTAACATATTGGATCAGACAGAGGAAATGAATGCCCTCAGTTTGGGATATTGTGGCTCTTATATCTCAGATCAAGATTGCATATTTTCTTGCACAACTTTTGTAGGTAGTATTCGTCTTATATTTCTACACAGCCTGATAGTTTTCCAAGTGCTTTCACTTGTGCTTCCTCATCTCCTCCTTGAGATTCTATGAGAAAAAGAGGAGCATTCACTCCCTATCCACTTGTAAAAATCAAGGCTCAGAGATCAAAATACATAGAAATTGGCATGTCTGGAATGAAAGTCAAAGTAATTGTACTGTAATCAACAAGAATCTTTTTGCATCAAGAAAAGTTTACTTGAGAATATAGCAAGATTTACAAGCATATTCTCCAATGTTCATAGAAAAAGAAATTTGCTAAAAATTTTGCTAAACTTGCTGAGAAACCCAAAGAGCATTTTTCACCAAAAAGCAGTGTCACAGCAGGTAAATGCTGTGATCAGAGTTCAAAATTTGTTAAAAGGAGACTCACACCAGGATCTCCCATGTCAATTTTCTCCATGCATTTTATAAGTGAATTAGAGATGCTATAAATAGTGTATTTTGTAGTGACCGTCTGACACAGGGTCCTCCTCTATGATCAGAAAGCAAACTCAGGAAAAGACTTAAAAAATAAGATTATGGTTACAGTTCAATAAGTTATCTTACGTTCATTAGTTGGAAATCATATTTATGTGACAGTGGAGATTTTTAATGCAACTACAGAGTTTAAAATCCATAAGTTTCCCATGCTTTACTTCTGACAGAGCATTTGAGAATTATGATTTACGCTAAAGAGAAATAATCCTGAATTTGACCTTCAACAAAAATGTGTTAAATGACAAGTTAAGAAGTAATTTATGAAATGATATACAGGGTAAACATACTTGCAGAATATATTTCTATTGCTGAACTGGCTGGTGGAGTAAGGCAAGTTTGAAGAATAGGAGTGAGTGGCTTTGTGCATCGGGCAGGTAAATACTTAGGCTATAGTCTCAGATCTGCCCACGTCTGGCTTGGTATCCTTGGTTAGTGCTTCATTTTGTTGACATCTACTCTTTATGTGTAAAGTAACGATAGTTATAAATACTTTATATGGTTTAAAAAGGATTCAGTGTCAAAGGGCAAATATATGTCAGGCACTACTTTAGGCGTATATGATGCTTAAACGTATAAACAAGGATACCTGCCCTCCTGGAGCTTTTGTACATCAAGAATTCTACAGTGTCTAGCATGAATGCTTAATAAGTTTTCTTTGTGAATAAGAGATTATGTTAGCCAATATGATTTTCCTTCTATAGCGCGAAATGGTTATTTTACCTCCTCCAATGAAATTAATTTACCTCTTCCAATTTTTTTCTGGATGCCAGTACCAAACTAAAGGCATCGTATTGGTTCTTCTAGGTAGTCCACATTCATGATAAACACTGTCAGTGTCTTTGCATTAAAAGGGTAAAATAATTTTCAGACCCCTCAGTTTTCAGATAGGATAAAAATTTTCACAATTATGGGTCAATAGTATTATGTTGGTATAATCACCACTTCCAAATTTAGAGAAATATTTCATGCTCAAAAGACTGAATCAATTTTAAATTACTGATCATCATAGGTATTTTCACATCTGTTCCAAGTGTTGCCTTACCCCTCTCTAGCACTCAGCTCATGTAAAGATGTCATGATAATGATTGGACTTTTGCTTTGAAAATGTGTGGATTCAAACAGCAAAATATATAAATTTCATATGATTTTTTGGGGAATCTATATTCATGGGCAGACTCCCTGGTTTTCTGGAGAAGTCACTGGTATTAGACATGACAGTAAGGAGCTGGAGAGAGCTAAAAAACATACTGTAAACCATATGCCATTTTGGTATATTTGTTTTTTTTTTTCCTTCTTGTTTTGCTTCATGTGGATATTGTAGATATTTTCCTTGTTTGTCTTTTATTGACAGTGCCTATTTCCAAGTGTATGTAGCACAATTTAAGCTTTTTAAAGTAAATCCAAGGTGTATAGATAAAATATAGTTGTATAGATGCTGGACATCAGTACAGACAGATCCCATGGACATTAAAAGAATAATGAAGGGATACTGTAAACAACTCTGTACCCACAAATTTTATAACCTAGATGAAATGGACCAATTCCTTGAAAGACATAGTTTGCCAAAACGCACACAAAGAGAAACAGACAACCTAAATAGGCATGTATTTATAACAAAAATTGAATAAATAATTAATAACCCATCAAAACAGAAAGCATCAGGCCCAGGTGGGTTCACTGATGAATTCTATCAAACACTGAAGGACAATGTTATACTAATTCCCTACAGTCTCTTGAAAAGATAGGAGCAGAGGGAATACTTTTTAACTCATAATGAGTCCAGCTTTACTCTAATACCAAAACCAAAAACATTATAAGAAAGCTATAGACCGATATCTTTCATAAACATAGATGTAAAAATTTTTAACAAAATACTAGGAAATCAAACCCAACAATATATAAAAAAGTTATATGCCACAACCAAGTGGGATTTATCTCAGATATGCAAGAACATTTCAACATTTGAAAATCAGTTAATATAACCCATAAAATTAACAGGCGAAAGAATAAACACATGATCATATCAGTAGATGCAGTAAAAGCATTTAACAAATCCAACACTCATTCATGATTAAAAACTCTCAGCAAAAGAGGAACCAAGGGGAACTTCCTCAACTTGATAAAGAACATCTACAAAATCCTTCAGCTAATATCATACTTATGGTGAAAAATTTGAAGCTTTCCCACTAAGATCAGAACAAGGCCAAGATGCTCTCTCTCATCACTTCTGAACATCTCACTGGAAATTCTAATGAAGTAAGATAAGGGAAACAAAAAAGTGTACAGACTGGGAAGGAAGAAATAAAAGACAGTCTTATTTTCAGGTGACAGAATTGTCTGTGTAGAAAATTCAAAAGAAATGACCAAAACCCAAAAACCTCCTAGAACTTACTAGCAGGGCATCAGGGAGGGATGAATAGGCAGAGCACAGAGGATTTTCAGGGCAGTGAAACTGTTCTGTGTGATACTATAGTGGTAGATACATAGCATTATAAATTATCCAGATTGATAGAATGTCCAACACCAAGAGTGAACCCCAATATAAACCACAGACTTTGAGTGATAATAACGTATGATTTATCAATACGAGCTCAGTGATTGTCACAAATGTACCACTGTGGTCGGGGATGTTGATGACAGGGATGATGGGGGAGGTGTACATATGTGGGGGCAGGGCAGATATGCAAACTCTGGATTTTCACTTCACTTTTCCTGTGAATTTAAAACTGCTCTAAAGAATAATTTTTTTTTTTAAAGCACAACTGCTTCTATAATAGTAGTGGAAGAGCGCCACATGAAAATTCCATATGCTGTGTTTAACTCGAGTATCTTAGCCAAATCCACATGCCTTATTAGTCGCGTTAGACATGAAGAGTTGGCATGTGCCTTCCTTTGGGGGAAATGCTTCAGTTATACGCTGATATCATACACAGCTGAGAATGTTAGTTAACACTCTTTGAAGATTTTATTACAGTGGAACTAGGTTCATTCTCCTATCCCAGTGGAATCCAAATCTGTGCAATTTAAGTATTTACCAGAGTTATTAGAGAGTGTTTATATTACGTGCATTCTAAGTTTTGCTTTCCAATTCCTTTCAGGATAAGCAGTATATATTAGAGTCACATATCCTTAAAAGCAGTTGTAGTAAAGCAGGTGAGTCACATTAAGTTGTCAAAAGTCTCTGTGGCAAAAACATGCGTCCTACAGAAAAATAAATTCAGTTATTTGTGAAGACAGTCTTTCCGAGGTGTCTGCTACAGATGGCAATTCAAAACACTGACAAGCAGTTCAACTTCAGGAAATGGGAAATTGACATTGATCACAGAGAAATATCTATCAGTTTAATCACTTGCAAACTCACCTACTACCAGTTTGGTTACCAAAGAGGTTTTCTCTGTTCCCAAAAATGATTTAATTCTCACATGCTCAGTACAGTCATTTGTAGTTCCATTGTTTCCTGTAGCAAACAATAGAACCTGATCAAAGCAGTTAATACAGAAAAGACTCAATGATTTAAGCAGAATCCATAAGAAGAAAATGATATTGATGTATTGATTGGCTACTTATGATAATGAGTTTACTTACAAATGGTACATTATTTATTACCATTTTCTATTTGTCAAAGGCATATTGTTATTGTTGAATTGCTCAGTCATGTCTGACTCCTTGTGACCCCATAGACTGTAGCCCTCCAGGGTCCTCTGTCCATGGAATTTCCCAGGCAAGAACACTGGAATGGGTTGCCATTTCCTTCTTCAATCAAAAGCATATAGTAAGATTTAAATGGTAAAACCTTCTGAACTTACATGTATAATGTTCTTGAGTTTATAAAATTAACAAATGCATACAAAATTACATATTTATTTATTTTGTTTCATTAGCATTATAAAATTTTTCATATGACTTCATTTTAGTATAATGGTGGGAAATGTTGTCATAGATCTTCCCTGTAGGACTTTTGCAAATACGGGACTTGAACCTTTTAAAAATATTTTCGATTTTGTCAAGAAATGTAAATGTTTGAAGTAATCTATGATATAATAATTTTCATTGAGTATAAAACAAAGTGAGTCACCATTGATTTCATTGATAAATAGTATCTCTTTGGGGACTAATCTCTTTTGAAATTGACACTCAGTTACTCTAGAGTTAACTGGTAATGTGCACTATACTTGATTAACTGTGATGCATAGTTGTAACCTGCTTCTTCAGAATGGACTATCTATAATGATATGAATTACCTAGAAGTCACCTTGATTGTCAATGTCAATATAGAGGGGCAGAATTAATTTAAGACAGCATATATTATTTTTATTATAAAATTAATGGTGTACTTTTTGTGTTGAATTTTAGCAGAATATATAGATTGATTTTTTTGGGGGGAGTGGGGTAAGTTCAAATGAACTTAGTTGGAATGAATAAACATACTTTCATAAGAAATGTGTAAACTCCTGTCTCAAATGCAGAGTTTTGAAAAAATTCCCATGACATACTCCATGTTGATCTAATGAAAATTTTAACTTATATATACAATTGCACTCATCTCACACACTAGTACAGTGATGCTTAAAATTCTCCAAGCCAGGCTTCAGCAATACGTGAATTGTGAACTTCCAGATGTTCAACTGGTTTTAGAAAGGGCAGAGGAACCAGAGATCAAATTGCCAGCATCCACTGGATCATTGAAAAAGCAAGAGAGTTCCAGAAAAACATCTATTTCTGCTTTATTGACTATGCCAAAGCATTTGACTGTGTGGATCACAATAAACTGTGGAAAATTCTGAAAGAGATGGGAATACCAGACCACCTGACCTGCCTCTTGAGAAACCTGTATGCAGGTCAGGAAGCAGAGTACATCATGAGAAACCCTGGGCTGGAGGAAGCACAAGCTGGCATCAAGATTGCTGGGAGAAATACCAATAACCTCAGATATGCAGATGACACCACCCTTATGGCAGAAAGTGAAGAAAGTGAAGAAGAGCTAAAGAGCCTCTTGATGAAAGTGAAAGAGGAGAGTGAAAAAGTTCGCTTAAAGCTTAATATTCAGAAAACTAAAATCATGGCATCCGGTCCCATCACTTCATGGCAAATAGATGGCTGACTTTATTTTTCTGGGCTCCAGAATCACTGCAGATGGTGATTGCAGCCATGAAATTAAAAGACGCTTACTCCTTAGAAGGAATGTTATGACCAACCTAGACAGAATATTGAAAAGCAGAGACATTACCTTGTCAGCAAAGGTCCGTCTAATTAAGGCTATGGTTTTTCCAGTGGTCATGTATGGATGTGAGAGTTGGACTATAAAGAAAGCTGAGCGCTGAAGAATTGATGCTTTTGAACTGTGGTATTGGAGAAAATTCTTGAGAGTCCCTTGGACTGCAAGGAGATCCAACTAGTCCATCCTAAAGGAGATCAGTCTGGGGTGTTCATTGGAGGGACTGATGCTGAAGCTGAAACTCCAATACTGTGGCCACCTTATGCAAAGAGCTCACTCATTGGGAAAGACCCTGAAGCTGGGAGGGATTGGGGGCAGGAAGAGAAGGGGACAACAGAGGATGAGATGGTTGGATGGCATCACTGAGTCCATGGACATGGGTTTGGGTGGACTCCGGGAGTTGGTGATGGACAGGGAGGCCTGGTGTGCTGCAGTTCATAGGGTCACAAAGAGTCGGACACGACTGAGCGACTGAACTGAACTGATACTTATTGTATACTTATTGTACAATTGTGACGTTAGTGACAAAATTAATCAAACAAAGGTCGGACGTTATCACGCAGTTGTTACTTACAAAACGTATTCAGCAGGAGCTATATAACAAGTTAAATCACCTCATGATTGTCTTATTTTCCTTTTTCATCAGTTCTACTCAACAGGCATTTACCAAGCACTAGATCTGAACAATGGAGAAGGCAATGGCACCCCACTCCAGTACTCTTGCCTGGAAAATCCCATGGGCGGAGGAGCCTGGTAGGCCACAGTCCATGGGGTCGCGAAGAGTCGGACACGACTGAGCGACTTCACTTTCACCTTTCACTTTCATGCACTGGAGAAGGAAATGGCAGCCCATTCCAGTATTCTTGCCTGGAGAATCCCAGGGACAGGAACCTGGTGGGCTGCCGTCTATTGGGTCACACAGAGTTGGACACGACTGATATGACTTAGCAGCAGCAGCAGCAGATCTGAACAAGTCTCAGTTCTAACTTAATTAGTGAGTGAATCTTAGAGTTGTGGTCTGATATCTTGAATTCTTTTGCATCTAGTAACTCAGTTTGAGGATTCCTGCTGGCAGACATTGATCTTTCTTGTTATGTGTCTTTATAATTTATTCTTAGCTCTTCTTTCATTTATCATTTTACCCTTGTCATTTTAACCCAAACCTCATTTCCCACCATATTGGGAGCCCTAGTGTCATGACCAGTATGTCATATATTCCTCTTGCTCTATGTTCCTATTTTGGTGGTTCCCCCTTTCTAGAATATATTCTCTCTCGAATATATTCCATCTCCATACAACCAAATCAAGGCACAGGACAATCAAGGCAGAATTTTACAAAGAATTCCTTAACACCAGCTGCCTGCCTTTCTCCCCTAGACCAAAGAGATTGGCCATTTATCTGGATCCCCATATGACTTTAATTATACACATTTAGTACATTCTGTGATCATAAAACATGTTAGCTGTGTACTACTTGTCAGCCACTAGCTTTATCTTGGCTAATTCTCAGTATCACCTTACAAAGTTAATACTCTTTACCTTCTTTTTTATGCATTAGAAATATGAATTGCATAGTTAGTCTAAATTCCCCAGACTTAGTCAGCTCTTAAAGTGGCTGAGTCATCTTTCAAACCCAAGAATTTGCTTTCTGAATCAGCCCTTTTAAACCACTCTTCTCTTGTGTATCTGCAAGCTGTATTACAGGTAGTTACATATGTATACTCCCTTAACACCTTCCTTTCCCCACCTCAATATTGATTTTCTTAAGTTCAGAGACTGCATTTATATTTCTGGTGTTCAAAATATACTAACCAGTGTTTAATAGATGCCTTGTAAATAATTGCAGAATGGTTGTCAAACAGGCAAGCCACAAGTGTGCCGGGTCTTATAAGGTTGCTTTAGTAATCTTGTTCTGAGAAGTTTATAGAAATTTTGCTTTTGCCTCCAGCTCTTCTAAGCATAACAGAAACATAAAACAGAAACTTAAGCTACTAAAATTTTGATACAAGGACAGAGAAGAAGGGTCAAAAGATCTTTAATCTGAAAAAAAGAAATAGCTTCAGGATATTAAATACTAGTAGCAAAAATTTAGCATGTGTGTGGTGGGGTATACATTTTCTGACTGAAATAACTTTGGTACAATGGAATAATAGTTATAAGAAGACATAGCACCTCTTGTGTAACTTAATAATGTAGCTTTCACCCAGTTCCAGGTGGTCTGAGAATTGTCCGTCAAGAAGCAGGAGACAGATTAAATGACCATTGCTCCAGTGATTGAACCAGAGCTTCCAAATCAACATCTCGCAAAATCTAAACTCTATTGTATATTTGAGCTTCCTTGGTGTCTCAGATGTTAAAGAATCTGCCTGCAATGTGGGAGACCAGGGTTTGATCCCTGGAGAAGGGAATGGCTGTCCACTCTTGTGAGCCAAGACCTGCCACTTACTAACTCTGCAAATTACTTATCTTCACCTCAGTGAAACCAGGGCAAAGATACAGCCTACTTCAGGGTTTTTTGTTAAGATAAAGTCATAGGACACTCATAAAGTACTCAGCATATTTCCTGCACATATTACTTTCTAAACTATAACACAGCGTATTTACCTGTAAAATATGAATAACAATATATACCTCATAGAGTTATTTGAAGAATTAAATGAGACAATGAACATAAGACCTATAAGACTATGCCTGGCATGTAAGCTGTAAACAAGTGGTAGCTATAAACCATTATATTATCAGATAAACATTCATAAGTTCTTCCAATTGCACAGTCCTTTGAGTCATAACAATTTAATAGCCTATTACATTTTAAATACAGTTTTGAATTGAAAATTAGTATATCACATTACTATGAGTGTTGATATGGTTTATGTGTCCAAAACTAAAAAGGGCAAGCAAATTGGATGTGAAAAAAATATTAAATTGATTTTAAGTGAAACCTAAGCAAAGCATTGTGAGGTCTAAGGAAGCTGTATGCTACATTAGAGTGATGAGACCACATTACAATCCACCGGACCAAATGAGCAACCCCGAGCTATGAATTACGAAGATTATTTTTCTTAAAAAAACTTTTCAAGTTGTACACTTTATTTTTTAATTTGCACTTTTTTGTCACACGGAATGTGAGAACTTAGTTTCCTGGACAGGAATCAAACCTATGCCCCCTGCATTGGAAGTGCAGAGTCTTAACCACTAGACCACCGAGGAAGTCCCAAATTAGAAAGATTATTAAAGCAGGCATATAACACTTGCCTGGAAAATGTGAGATACGATGGCAAGAATCTTCCTTCAAGGATATAATCTAGTTTATCCATATCTTTGCATGCATCCGTATGTTTATCCCAAGGAATATGAATGTTTAAGTGAAAGAGATAAGATTTGAAACTATATATATATATATGTTTTTAAATACATTATATATATCTGCATATTAGTAGAACTACCTATATAGATAATGGGAAAACTGAGTTATATATGTGTATATATATATATATATATATATATATATATACACACACACACACACACACATACATGCACATGTATGTGTATATATACACACATTTATATATACACATATACACATATTTATATATGCATATACATGTGTGCATATAAATATATACAGATAAATAGAGATACACACACATATATATGTATGCTGTGCTGTACTTAGTTGCTCAGTTGTATCCAATTCTCTGTGACCCCATGGACTGTAGCCTGCTCTACAGGGTCCTCTGATGGTGGAATTTTCCAGGCAAGAATACTTGAGTGGGTTGCCGTATCCTGCAGGGGATCTTCTTAACCCAGGGATCGAACCCAGGTCTCCCACATTGCAGGCGGATTCTTTACCAGCTGAGCTACCAGGGAAGCCCACATTATATATGTGTGTGTGTGTGTGTGTGTGTATAAAATTTCTGATTGTTGGTTTACCATCAAAGGGGAGAATCTGAAACTATTTTTTCTATGAATTGAATGTTTAGAATAGAATGTCATCAAATTCTGAATCATTTACTGTATGCCAGTCATCTGCTGTCTTAGAGGGAGTGCCCCGCTGAGGCAGTTTCTCCCTGCTAAATGTCTTCCCACCCTGGAGCATCACCTCAGTAATCCGTTTAATATTAGATTGCTGACTCTCACAAGTAATGTTTACATCTCATCACTTATGTTCAGTGGCTCCCTTTTTCATGTGCATTGAAGTCTGTCTTTTCTGTCTTTGACACTTTCTCCGTCTTACTTGTTCTTTCCCATGTCACAGCCAAATCTTACAATTCTTCTCATCTTAAACCTACTTCAGTCAATGATCTCATGTGTAAACTCCTTCAGGGCATCTTATTCCCTTCCACCTAACACTCTTCACATGTTTGCATTTTAATTTTCCTAGTACTGTGTGCTTTGTTTATCTTAAATGACATAATCTTTTGCTTTTAAAAGAGTTTGCATACTTAGTCGCTCAGCTGAGTTTGACTCTTTGCAACTTTGCATGTGTAGCTTGCCAGGCTCCTCTGTCCATGGCATTCTCCAGGCGAGGAGGATATTGGAGTGGTTGTCATTTCCTTTTCCAGGGGATCTTCTCAACCCAGGGACTGAACCCATGTCTTCTGCATTGCAGGCAGATTTTTTACCTACTGAGCCATCAGGGAAGCCCTTAAGAGTTTAGTCTTCATGTCTGCCTGCCACATGCCCTCTCCCCTCAAGTACTTTTTGAAGAAATCAAAATAGGATTTACAAACTTTGAAGTTTGATTGCCCACATTTTATATTTTATGTCTTGCCCAAGGTGTGGGAAATTGAAAAGACCATCTTTGTGGTTGGTTTCATCTCCAGACATAACGAGAACATGCAAAGATCATCAGAGGTTAGAAAATATATAAGGAACCATTTTCTGTAAAAGTATTTTAATGACCATTATAATTTACCATCATTTATAATCCCTTTGCTGCTGATTTTCAAAAGACTTTAAAGACAGTATTAAAGGAGTCCCCTGCCCCCGCCACCCCCATCCGTGGTCTTTCCGTTCATGGAATACTATGTTAGAGTTCTGAAAGAATTGTATTATTATAAATTCTGCCACTGCATAGCTACCTTATTCCAGCTTACATTAATCAACTTTGGAGTGACCTTGAGTAAGCTTAATTAACCTCTTTTGGTCTCACTTTTTTCTTGATGGGGTTGGATGATATCTAAATTCCTTTCTAACTCTCATATCTTGAGCCTATTTACATAAAATTCTTTTCTGCATGTGGAGTTCATCGCGGTCCTACCAGTCTGCATAATCTTGGTGTATCAGAGAAAGTTATCGTGAATTAGAAGAACTGAAAAAAACTCACCTGAATAGGGTTGATCTCAGTAGATATAAAACTATTAACCATTTCAACATCATCAACCTCTATTGTCTTTAGCACTTTGGCTTGATTAAAGATCTCCGCCCCCCCACTGATTTTTCTGCCTATTTAATCCACTTAAATTTGCATCATTTTGTTTTCTTTTATCATCACTGCTTGCAGCTTCCTGCCAGTATGAATTTTAAAGTCTTATAGTTCCTAATTTTCATCTGCTTGATTCCCTCTGGATGTTTTTTAAAAGTTTACTTAAAACCATTGAACTCCACTCCCTTCAAATGTACAAGTTTAACTGTGATTCAGTATACATATCATGGAAATGTGGATGGATGTAAGGCTAGAAAAACACACGCTTGGTCCCAGGTCAAGTGTGCACAGCTTCAGATAAGCAGCTTATTGTTGTAATGATACTGCCAAAAAAGTTGGGATAAATATAATTCTATAAGTGTAGCGCTCTAAAGCAAGGGTCCCTAACCTCTAGGATCTAATACCTGATGATCTGGGGTGGAACAGATGTAATAATTATAGAAATAAAGCACACAATGAATGTAGTATTCCTGAATTACCCCCAAAACCATCCCCCTGCTGTCTGTGGAAAAAATTATCTTGCATGAAACCAGTTTTTGCTGGGGACTGCTGCTCTCACGGCACACTACCTGGGTTCACATCCAATATTCACTACTCACAAGCTTTGTGACTGAGCAAGATGCTTAACCTCTATCTCATAGGATTGTTACGAAGGTTAAATAGTGACATATAGTGAAGCAACTAAAGTTGCACCTTGTACCTAGTACATCTTCTTCAACAAATGTTCACTTACTATTCTTAACAAATTCAGAGATTTTTAGAGTAGTTCTTTCTCAAATGGTGAAGAATCTGCCTGCATTGCAAGAGACCTGGGTTCAATCCCTGGGTCGGGAAGATTTCCTGGAGAAGGAAATAGCAACCCACTCCAGTATTCACGCCTGGAAAATTCCATGGATGCAGGAGCCTGGCAGGCTACAGTCCATGGGGCCACAAAGAGCTGGACATGACTGAGTGACTAACACTTTTATGTAGACAATGTGGGGAAGATAGCATCCTTATTTCCTTAAGATTCAGAAATGTGCACTCTTTGGCATACCTGTTTAATATATGAGTTTAAATAAATGAAGGTTCATGTATATATTTTAAGCAAAATTTATAAAATGAGAATATTCATTGTAATTATATATGATAATATTTAACATTTTATTATTTTCTTTAGTCTATGGTACCCTAAAGAAAAGAGAGATGCAAAACCATGTGAAGGAGGCCACTGTAGCTATTAAGATGATAATCCCTGCTGCCTCACCCCAGCTACATTGCAAAAACTATATATGAAAAGGAAAGAACATGAAGGAAAAGAATTGTTTTTAGCATCATCTGTTTTCTTAACATTTACCTTGCCTAAAAGAACAAAATTATAGAAATCAATATTCTTGTGACTTTTTAAGGGCCTGACTTTAACTGAGAAACAAATCATTTGATATATGGAACTGGGTGTTTATCTTTCTCATGCTTCACTCTGTCTGGACAGAGCTGTAGATGATCTCAGCCCATCTCATTAAAGCTGTGATGCAGGTTTGTCGTTTGGTGTGATCTACCAGCATAACCTTAAGAAATGTTTACTTTCTCCTTTTGTGAATATTACATTACTTTTTATTTCTACTAACATTCTGCCACTTAACATTCTATTAGAGAACTAGAGATGTATTTTCTAGCTTTTTCATATACTTTACTTTCTTTTCTTCATATATATTAAAAATTATTTGAGGATCTGAGGTTTATCTTGTACGTCCTTTGTGCTCAGCCACTTCAGTTGTATCCAACTCTTTGTGACCCTATGGACTATAGCCTGTCAGGCTCCTCTATCCGTGGGATTCTCCAGGCAAGAATACTGGAGTGGGTTGCCATGACCTCCTCCAGGAGATCTTCCTGACCCATGGATCAAACCTGTTTCCTGCATCTCCTACATTGGCAGGAGGGTTCTTTACCACTGAACCACCAGGGTAAACGCTGTCTTTACACTGATTCCCAGGACAGTCATGGGATTTAAAAAAAGAAAGGAAGAAAGTCCACAGGACTCTACACATCAGATAATCTTCCTTCCTAGCTAAGAATGATGTCATATCAGCTCAATAGTTGAAAAAGAGTCATAATGAACAAAACATGTTGGCTAGATGATTTTGAACTTTTTAACCTGCTTAGGTAATGTTGGCAGATTTATTTAATCTAATTTTATAGATATTGGTGTTTTTCTTATTTTAAACATACACTTGTTACTGACTAATGCAGATCATGGGTTTCCCAGGTGGTGCTAGTGGTAAAGAACCTGTCTGTCTGCAGAAGACAAAAGAGATGAGAGTTCGATCCCTTGGTGGGGAAGATCCCCTGGAGGAAGCCATGGCAACCCACTCAAGTATTCTTGCCTGGGAAATTCCATGGACAGAGGAGCTTGGCAAGTCCATGGGGTCACAGTCAGACATAACTGAAGTGACTTAGCACACACATATGCATGCAGATCACAATGTAGCAAGAGTCTACAATCTTGTAATGTATTTTGAATTCACGTCTTAATAGTTCTCATTTAAAAAATTGTGCATTACTTAACAGGTAATTATTTTGAATTAAATGTTAGTATAATTATGTTATTATAAAAATGTGTATACCACCTTTCAAAAGTATACATGAATAGAATCATTTAAGCAGAATGTACTCAAGTTACACTCAAATGTATATTTCATTTCCTGCATAATTTTGATGAATATACTAGACCTAGAGTTTTTCTGATAGTGCATCTTCCTTAGTAAGTATACAAACTTCTATTAGATAAACTCTATGACTATATGTTAAATACCTCCCTGGGGCCTCCTTTTTAATTTTATTGCTTTGTAACATCATATGAAGTGATGATATTTTTCAACAAGCTGGTTTGCATTAAACATCAAGCTTACTCATTCCCCTGAGTCCTGTTAAATACACTGTTTTATTATAACATCTGGGCTAATGGTTGAATATCAGAATCTAAAGTTACTTTATCTTTGTATCCATATATGGTTGTGATAGTGTCTATGTGTATATCCCTGGGCCCAAGGATGCCTTTGTTGTGACTGATTAGGAGGAATATCTTATTAACCTAAGAAGATCAGGTAAATTATTCCACTGAGAGCAAGGAGTGAAGAGTGGCAAGCAAAACCGTAGGAAAATCTTGGAACAAGGAAACATTGATCTAATGAAGTGAATAATAGTTTTCACATGAATAAGTAATTGCAGCATCTAGTTACTACACTGTTTGATTGCACAGACCAAGGTAAAATTTTACAGCTACAGGATTTTCATTGCATTTCCTATAATGTGATATTTTGCAAAATATTGTACAAGACAGCCAAACATTATCAGTCAAATGGAATTGTTAAAGGATAGTCATTTCCTTCTTACTTTTATCTTGTTGAAATCTGGCCGTTCTGTGTCCTAATTGGAAAAGTTTTCTCTCAAAGGAGTAGGCATCTGGAAACAATGCTGCTTTGATGTTTTGAGGTCAGAGTACATGAATGACTCTATAAACCTCCTTGTTCTGGGACCTTCACTGCTTACACTTGCGTCTTCCTAATGCTAAATTGTTTTTAGTTAAACACTGTGCTGTTCTACAGCTTCAATCATATTATTTCTGAAAATTCTTAGGAAAAAATTCTTAACCTTTTAAGGCTTATCCCATGTTCATCTTCCCCAGTAGACTTTCCGTGAACTCCAAACTCAGCTGTAGGTTTGTTTAAACATTTCACTCATGTTGTTAAAATAATCTGTCATGTGTTTGCTTTCTTTACCAGGCTTTTTAGCCCAGCACCTAATAGAGCAGTTCCTTATTCATATTTAGACTTTCATAATGTTTGTTGCGCTGAATGTGATTTAGGAAAATAGAGTTCCTGACAAGACAGCTAAACAGTAAAGCATGTTTTTGTTGCTAATACTTGGTTTATGCTTGAGATTGTAGAAGCCCTTAAGATCAAGGACAACAGAGAACTTTCAATGAAATTTTCTTTAGTTTTTCTTGTAGAATATAAGTGATAATTTAATGTAAACACAAACTGAAATAAATGTAAATTTCATATTTTTTCAATATTAAGCAATTGTTTTTCAAATTCGAATCTAGTAGATATTTTTGCTGTTTGCTGAAATTTAGTTTATCCATAAGTACCCCAATTGCTCAATTGTTAGCTTTGTACACTTGGCAAGTGCGTCTCCTTACACCAGGACAGTGGGTAGTAATGCTAGGTGAGGCCGGCAGCCTGCCTAAACTCCAGAAAAAATGAGGCGCTGATAATCCTGCACGTGGAAATGCTGTCACATATCTTATAGTCTTATGCTTTAGACACTAATTTTTAAAACATTAGACATGTTTTATTTGTGCAAAGTTTATGCAGGACAGCTATAGACTGAAAGAAGCCTTACTGCAGAAGGAACTAACTAGTCTGGTTGGCAAGATGAGGAAAGTGGCTGAGCGGACGTTAAGCTGAGGTCTGATACCTGGGATCCTATTTGGCACTTTCTCAATCCTGCTGAGGGATAGACTATACTATATTTTCTCCCCTGGGCTTGTCGCCTGGAAGTGAGGAATGAGCCATGGAGAGGGGTGAGACCAAGGAGATTCCAGAGCATGTTAGCCTGTTGAGAGGAGAAGGGACTGTTTAGCAAAGTGAGGAGAAATGTACCCTGAAAAAGATGAATAGGTTGTCTGTGTTGTTTCTATGTTGGTTATTTTCTATTAATAAGCATTTATTTTAGTTTCATCATTGTAATGCAAATTCAGAATTACACAGCATAATTTCCCAGGTTACTTTATATGTAGTAAGTGTAAGTTCCTTGAGGGTAGGGACTGTGCATTATTCAAATTTCTTACACATGAGGAATGCCACAACAGATTCAACTGTTGTTCACAAAATAGTGTGTCCTTTGTGATTCCTGTTGGACTATAACACTGAGGAATATATCACACAATATATTTCTAGCTAGTCTCAAGAGCATGCATTTCATGGGTTTCAGACAAAGTGCCTAGGAGGAAGAGGTTCAGGATGGTCTTGTAAGACCTGGCAGTCCAGTTAATTCTTTAGTGAAGTTAAAGAAGACGAGTCTACAGAAAAAAGAAATGTTCCCCCCTTAATTATTATTATGTTTGGAAATAATATGTTCAGATCCTTTTTGTTGTAAATTTTTATTTTGTATTGGAGCATAGTCAACTAACAATGTTGTGCTAGTTTCAGATATGCAGCAAATTGACTCAGTTATATGTATACATGTATCTCAATAGGTAGGTCCTTATGGGTTAATTTTAAATACATGTCAAGCCAAACTCCCAATCTACCCCTTCCCCACAGGTAACCTTAATTTCCTTGTCTAAGTCTATGAGTCCCTTTTTGTTTTGTAAATGAGTTAATTTGTATCTTGTTTTTTAAAATTCCACATATAAGCATCATCATATGATACCTATCTTTGTCTGACTTGTTTTACTTAGTAGGGTGATCTCCATGTCCATCCATGTTACTGCAAATGGCATGATTTCATTCTTTTTAATGGCTGAGTAATAGTCCACTATGTATGTACCAAAACCTTATTCATTTCTCTGTTGATGAACATTTAGATTGCTTCCATGTCGTGGCTATTGCAGACATTGAACACTGAATATTGAAAATTGGGGTGCATGTATCCTTTCAAGCCATGTTTTTCTCTGGATATATGCTCAGGAGTGGGATTGTTGAATCATACGGTAACTCTATTTTTAGTTTCTTAAGGAACCTCCATACTGTTCTCTATAGGGGCTATACCAGCACACATTCTTACCAACAATGTAGGAAGGTTCCCTTTTCTCCACACCCACTCCAGCTTAGAGAAGATTGTTACAGATAAAAGATGAAACAACTGCTAAAGTCATACTTACCCTATTGCCTTGTCCTGTCATAAAAGCAAACAAAGCTAAATGTAATCTTTGTTTTTAGAAAACTAGAGGATATACCAAATGATACAGTACTAGTTCATCAAAAACCTAGAAAAAAAATGTGTGCTGTTTTGAAGAAAAATACTTGCATAATAAGTGATTAATACTGTCATGGTCAGAAGCATGAGATAATGGATTATCTATCTGCATGCCCTTTAAAGATGTTATCCCATTTAATTCCTACAACAATGTGAAGCAGAGATATTATTGTTTTCTGCCTTTCTAATATTTAAACCCTAGAGATGTAAGGAATTTTAATATTTTAGTCATGATCACACAGTTTCTAAATGTTAAAAAGTAAATTTGATTTTAGGTTGCCTAACCCCAAAGCCCAGGTAGCCCTTTAATCATCAAATTATACTCTCTTTAGATGGAAAAAACCACGCCCACCCACCCCCCCAAAAAAAAAAAAATCCATGGATTGGATTTGACACATTCCTTTTGTATAGATATCAAATTAAAGACATTGCTGAGCCTTTGTGGTTTTTATTTTTATAAACATTAAAAGTCACCTTCTTTCTTCCTCAATGAACAGCTGTATGAAAGAGATGCCATGAAGAAGCTAGTCAGAAGGGGATGAGATGGAAACAGAGGTTCTAGGAGAGGAGTTGTGGTGGGGCAGAAGTTTGCCTCCCAGGAGACTTTTGAGAGTGTTGACTGTCACGTGTGGAGGTGAGAGGGAGGGAGAGAGCAGAAAGACGAGACAGGAGCTGCTGGCTTCTGGCAGGTAAAACATCCTAAGATGCATGCGTGTTGTCGCTGGGTCGCTTCAGTCACATCTGACTCTTTGCGACCCCATGGACTATAGCCTGCCAGGCTCCTCTTCCATGGGGTTCTCCAGGCAAAAATACTGGAGTGGATTTCCATGCCCTCTTCCAGGGGGTCCTCCCAACCTTGAGATCGAACTGGAATCTCTTACATCTCCAGGTTATTTACCACTAGCGCCACCTGGAGAGGGGAAAGCCCCCTAATATGCACGAGATAGGCCATAACAACAGCTCAAAATGTCAGTAGTCCTGATGTTGAAAGCCCAGGTTAAAGCCTTTGTATGGAACCTGCAGGTCCTAGGTTCTCTTTTTGTCTTATTTGATTTGAATTTCTGCTAGGTGAAAAGATCACTTGCTACCAGTATAGCCACCTTCCAGGATTCTAATAGTTCTCTAGAAGAGATGTCTTAATTTTTAAAGACCTTCATTCTTGTGATTGGATTTTAAATTAAGTGCAAGTTAAAGAAGTGTTCTTTTACTTGTTAAAATTGAACATGGTTTATTCCTTAATGCAGAATTTTTTTTCCTCATTCACTATCTGACAAAGGCACTTATTGTTTCTCATAAGATTTCCTGATCCTTGAGACATAAAGGGATGCTTGAGTGCTTCCTTTGAATTAGCAGATTCTTGAGTGTATGCAGGACAAGTAATGAAGTTAGAAAGTAATTTAAATCTAAAAAGAACACTATTAATGAAGTTTATGTAGGAGGAAAATGGTTTGGAAGTTACTATCCTTTAGAAGAAATTAGTTTTATCATATTTGAAAAGTCGATTCAGATATATAAAATTTATTTTTGCCTTCCAAATGCATATGTGCGATTCCTCTCATTGATCTATATTGAATGTAACAGACATTTCTGTAGTTCCTAAGGTTTATAAAGAGCCGACAGACATATATTTAACAACAGCTTCTAATGGCAAAATAGCAGCAAATAGAACAGTTTATGTGAAATTTAATGTAATCTATAAATAGAGGCAAAGCTCTTAAAGATGTGATTGTATCAATGTTGGTATAAAAGAAGAGATTTTCTGTCATGTTTTACCTAATGTGTTGTTTCTAGAAAGTGACAATTAAAATCTCTTGCTGCTTTTTGCATGTTGACATCACAACATGACAATTCACATTAGTTCCAGGAACCAGGAAACTCACTGCAGGCTTCTGATAGTTCTGGTGCCCATTGGAATTCAGGCCCCTCCTTGTCTTACAGACTCCTCCCTCTCTAAGCTCATTCACACCATCCCACCAAACACAGATACACACACACACACACACAGTTCTCTGACGTATTGATTATGATTCTGCTTTCTGCCCAGTGTCACAAAATTTCCCTGAGGCAAAGGAGCAAAAGAGGCTGGCTGGCTGCTTACTTGGAATTTGGGGTGGGGACAAAATATGGGAAGGAGATAACAGATTATTTCTGAATGAATCGTTTAGAAATATTTCATAGGTGGTGAATTTACTGGTACAGTAGAATTGTTCATACTGTTATCAGTTTTGTTTTTACACTGTTGATTTTATAGTCCTACCTGATACTATCCAATTCTTGTGTAATACCCCCAAAATGCAAAGTAAAGCCATGTGAATGTATTTCAAAAAGCAATGAGTAGGCAATGCCAAGGTGTGAGAGAATTCATCTCATGATGATTGGCATTTTAGGGCCCTTAAGGGGTGGTTCAGACACTAAAGAATCTGCCTGCAATGCAAGAGACCCAGGTTCAATGTCTGGGTTGGGAAGATCCCCTGGAGAAGGAAATGGTAACCCACTCCAGTATTCTTGCCTGGAGAATTTCTTGGAAAGAGAAGCCTGGCAGGGTACAGTCCATGGGATTGCAGAGTCGGACACGACTGAGCAACTAACTACTTTAAGACGGTCATCTAGACATTAATAAGACTAATGTAGCCATCTAGAAATATGAGGGAAAAAATGATTATTACCCCTGAAAGCTAGTGAATCTCTGAAGTTCTGCCAGATGCCTGAGGAGAAGTACTGGAAGAATCTGGCCTCAAACTTAGACCTGGCCAGGATGTATTGGTCACCATTCCATTTTAGGCCACAAGCTGGCAGAAGAAAGACTATCATTTAGGGATGATGCCTCTTAAGAGCAAATCCTCCAGGAAGTCACAAACCTCCAATTAGCTCTGTCTCTGCTGGCACAGTGTATCAGGAGTCATCATTTCTATGAATTTTGTGGTATGCTTTTTGACAAAGCATTTCTTTCTATCCACTTCACTCCATTGGGACTAAGAACCAACTTGCCTTTTAGTTCTTTGCAATAGAGCTAAAATGTGTACAAGTGTCCTGAGATGAGGGCACATGAGATAGGATATGACCTAAGATGTGACTCAGTTTCCTGGGGCAGTAGCTTTCCTGAGTGGTGTGGTCATGGATGCCTGTTTCAGAAAGTAAGTGACCAGCTTATGGTGAGTCAAGCTGACCTAAGCACAGGTGCCCAATGTGGACAGGTAAGTGGGGGTGGGACCCTACCCATCAAGGCAGGGGGAGGACTGAAGAAAGATGATGTGGCCATAGAGCCGACAGCCACCACTGTCTTGGCACGGGTTCTGTGGGGCACACCTTCTTGAGTCCCACTTTCAGAAGCCGACAGTAACAAGATACTGGAGTAAGCAGGAGGAGTGTTCAGAGGATGATTCTGCACTCGGTATGCAATCAGGTAGCGAACTTGTCCCAAGAGAACTGACCATCTTAGTGCAGGATCCAGCTTCCTGAAATGTACCAGGCAGAGCCTCCCCAGAGAAGAGGTGAAGGGTCGAGGGGAGAAGGAAGCCAATTGTCAGAACCCAAGGAATGGAGCTGGTCAGGTACCGGATCAGAAAAACCCAACCCAACAGAAGGGAGGGCTGCCAGTTCAGTGGTACAGGCCGTCTGGGTCACCTGAGCGTTGGCTTCCAGGGTCCCGCTGTCCATGAAGAAGTCCAGCTCCAAGGTTGGTGCCAGTCATCGTGGTTGAGAACTTCGTGCCTGATTTTGAGAATCTCTGAGCCCATTCCAAGCCTTAGCTCCTATCAGAAATGAAAGGCCAGGAGTTTGGCAGTGAAGCTCTCAGGAGGTGTTGGGCTTTCTTAGGAACTGGAAGTGATACAGTCTGAAAGGTGGATTAATGTGAGGTGGCTAAGGAAGACAGTTTGGAGGTGGGGAGACTCTGTGAGAGGTGCAGGATGTCCCAAGAGGGAAGATTGCGACTACAACCCAAGGCACTTCCTTATGTCAGTTGGTGGGTTTAGAGACAAGTGCTCGAGCCTGGTGCACTGGGGAGACCCAGAGGAATCGGGTGGAGAGGGAGGTGGGAGGGGGGATCGGGATGGGGAATACGTGTAAATCTATTGCTGATTCATGTCAATGTATGACAAAACCCACTGAAAAAATAAATAAATTATTAAAAAAAAATTCTGTTTTATATTCCTTTGTATTGATCCATAGTGATGCTCAAATGAAGCATGTGACTTGGTGCACTGGACAATTCTCTGAAGCATGTCCACTTTTGTGAATGTCTTATGCCCCTTCAAAGAGCCTTTTATAACTCTTCCCCGTTATATCGATTGCTTCCTTCTAAGAAAATCCTGTAATGCAACTAGAAAAAATATAATTGAGCATTTAAACAGTCCTTGCTTAATAAACACTGATTGTTTCAAATATGTAACTCTTGCTTTTCTAGATCATTGGAAAGGAGGGCTATCCTGTTGCTTTTGTTTTTCTTATGAAAGATCTAACACACTGCTAGTCTAAACATGGGATCAAAACATCCTTTTTGGAAGGAGGGATTTTTTGTTTGTTTTCGCTTTTTTTTTTTTGTCAATCGATTATCTGCAGAATCCTCACATTGCCGGAAACAATTATTGCTCTGAAAATAGTAGTTTGGAAATCTGGTGGACTGAAATTTCTAATTCTAAAATTGTAAATGTGTACTCTTTGAAAAATGATGAATATATTATTTATCTATAGGGTAAAAAACACTGTAAAGGGTATGTCCTCAAAATTGCTCATGCATGAAACAGAACTAATTCAGATATCTAGACAGAACTAATTCAGATATCTAGACAGACTTAAATGAGAGGAGACTGGTCATTGCTTCTCATCCCACTTTAAGTACGGCTGTGTAATGTAATCTGCACTGCAGTTTGATTACATGAAAATACATTGCGAATCCAAAGGATTTTCCTAAATATACCAATATGTGGTATTTGTTTTGAAGAGTTTATACATGTTCACATTCACTTTTCCAGAAAATTAATTGAAAGAGTGAGCTATGGAGCAGTCATGTGCAGTATGAAAAGCTGCACCCCGCCTCATTGTCTTCTAGGGTCTATTAATTTAATATTTCATAGCATTTTACTATCAATATCTTTAGTATTATAAGCTAATTAAAACTCTCTGGTGAGTGTTATTATAGAGCTAAAGAATATCTGACCTTGTAATTCTTGGAATTATTTTTCTAATAATGACTTCAAATTTGTTTCAATGGCAGCTGTTGTTAATCAATGGAATAATCTTAGAATTATAGAAATCATTATGTTATATTTTAAAACAATAGTCTCTATGAGGCATAAAATATTTTTTCTTATTTTTAAAATGGCAAATAATGAAGTAATAAAGCAAAAGTTAACCTAAGCTTCTTTCTTCTTTTCTTCAGAATTCCTAAACTCTGTAACTTTGTTCACCTTTTAGCTCTCCTCTTTTCCTTCAGATGTAGTGACATGCAGCAGTGAAGGAATGCTTTCATTCTTGCCTAAGCTTTAGATTCATCATCTTCATGGGAAAAATTTTTAACGGTTTTTTAATGAAGCTTGAACTCTGATATGGTCATTTCACATGACCTGAGGTTTTTACAGGAGTCTTCTTTTTGTTGTCAGAGATAATGATGATATGATATTTTGGTGTTATCAAGGTTAAAATTAAGTGCTCATTTGAAAAATTTTTCCTCATCAAGAATGCACATTTTTATTTTTCTATAAATTTTCATTTTCAGAATGAGCTATCTTTTCCAGTGATTATATATGGATTAGAGAATTATGACTATTTTACATTTTATTCTTTAGGATATATATTTTTTCTAAATTTCCAAAATTCACACACATATATATGAATATAATATACATATTACATGAATGCTAATAAAAATAAAGCAGTGATTTTTAAAAGCATCAAAATAAAAGGAAGAAAATATAGTAGTGGAGTTTTGTGAATGAATGTAGTGCTCATACTAAGGATCAACCTGAGAAATGCTGTTCTCGGTTAGTTTATTTTTTTTATTCTTGCTTAGTTTTAATTATTGCATAGCATTGATCTATACAAGTCAAGGGATGCCATTAGTACTTTTTCTGTTGTAAAAAGAACTGAATGGCCCTGAACTGTGACACATGTAGCTAGCATGTAGGGCTAAACAACTCTACCTCCTCAAGACCCATTTAAGTGCACTGATGGAGATGCTTCTGGCAGAGGAGGCATGACTTCTGTCCACAGTTAAAGTTTGGCTGTATACAAACATATCCTATGGCCTGTGATGAAAGCGAGGTTGCAGAGAGGGAAACACTCCCTGTAAAGAATGAAGTCTGACCTACTCAGCAGAGGCGTAGAGCTGTGTGTAGACAGGTACAGTGACCCAGAATAAGGCATAGGCAAAACACACATACACACACACACTTTCTGGGTATGAATCCACACAAACCTGCTAATCCTAACACAGTGGTGGGACATTTTTTCCCCAGAAGGGCTCTAATGGCACAGGTCTGTTTGCCCGTTAACTCTGGGTCTAATTGGTGGAGATCTGCACTTTACTGAGGGAGTAGGGACTCAAATAGAGCCACTGCAGACAGCAAAGGAGTCCCGACTTAATTAGAAGAGGATGATGGTAGCATCGGTGTTTTTACGTTAACAGTGATGATTATCCCTGCAGAGATAAGAGCCCACTATGCATCAGAGGTTCTCTGGCATTGTGGCTGACAGACAAAGATCACCAAGATGCTAGTCAAGACTACAGTCTGCCCAGAAAGGCTGGCCAGAGAGAGGAATGTGGAAGAGACTCTGCTCTCTGGAGAGGCACGGGAACCTCTATATTACAAGGTAGTAATGGTACTTCCCTGGTGGCTCAGATGGTGAAGCGTCTGCCTACAATGCAGGAGACACGGGTTCGATCCCTGGGTCGGGAAGATCCTCTGGAGAAGGAAATGGCAACCCACTCCAGTACTCTTGCCTGGAGGATCCCATGGACAGAGGAGCCTGGTGGGCTACAGTCCATGGGGTTGCAAAGAGTCGGACACAACTGAGCGACTTCACAGTGGTACTTACTGAAGAGAAGGATCTCATGTGCTCACAGTCAGATCTCTCCAGTGTTAAAATTGACAATCAAATATTCAACACAAAGTGTAAACCCAATCACATGAAGAGGTATTTAACTTATATAGTAATATCATAGCATTTATTGTTTTCTTTCTTTGGCATTTTTAAAGCCAAGTTATCAGATTGCAATGGGGGAATAGAAAACATAAATGTGCTGTCTCCTTTACAATCACATATGATAGTAATAGCAAACATTGTTGAACACTTTAGATTCAGTATCTCATTGTGTGATCTCCACAATCTATGAGGAAGGTATTATTTTATCTATATTTTATGAATGAGGAAACTAAGGCAGAGGAAAGTTAAGTAACTTGCCCAAGATCCCACAGTTGGGAAAGCATAGTAAAGAAATTGGAACCCAGTTAGCTTGCGTTTAACCATCACATTAAGCTCACTACTGGGAGAAAAATGTGACACTAGAACCTGTGTTATATGAGTATCTAATGGCACATGCCTTTGAGCTTTAATAACAAATATACTGTCCTCCTTGAGAATGTTAAAGAGATTTACTTAAGTCAAGATTCCATCTTAAGTTCCCTACTATCTAATGTAGAGTTACCTTGACACACATTAACATGATTGAGTAATTGGTGGTTTCTATTAGCAGTCCATTAATCCTATGACACCCTGGAATGAGTGGAAAGGTTGAAAACTATTTGAAAAAAATTTTTTTTTCTTCTTTAAGAGTTTGTGGTGGTGGTGTTGTTATAGTTGTTGAGGAAATTTATGTACCTTTTATTGCAATGTGCTTTAATTAAAGACCAAATGAGACCACTTATAGTTTGTATCTAAAAGATCCTGAGAAAAATTCACTTATCTGCCTCACTGAAAAAGACCCTGATGATGGGAAAGATTGAGGGCAGGAGGAGAAGGGGACAACAGAGGATGAAATTGTTGGATAGCATCACTGACTCGATGGACATGAGTTTGAGCAAGTTCTAGAAGTTGGTGATAGGGAAGCCTGGTGTGCTGCAGTTCTTGGGGTCACAAAGAGTTGGACACGACTGAGCGACTTAACTGAATGATGTCAACACAGAATTGATAAATCTTTTGACTTTGTATGTTGTACTACAGTAAAAATCGGATTTGGATAAAAACTTACAGCATTGATTTTGTTATACTGGGAAAGGCAGAATGAGTGAAGCTTGGCAAATAAATCCAAAACCAATGTTAATTATTCTAATTAGGAGAAATTTCTCTGATGATCAGCTCTGTGACTGTCCTTTCCTGCATCTTCATCTGTCTCAACATTTTAACAATAGAATGAAGACATTGGACAGAGAGCAATCACAGTTATGGATTTATCCATTCACTCACTTATACATTAATTCATATTTACTGTGTACCTTCTATATGTCAGCTACTATTTTAAGCTGTGGAATATAACAGTGAATGAACAAAATGCTAAAATGTCATCGCCTCCATAAAGTTTTACATTAAAATGTGGCATGGGAGGCTCAGAAAAACCCAAAGTAAATAAATAAACCATATGGCATATTAGTGATAGGTTCTATGAAAAAACAGTGTAGGGAGTGGGATAGGAAGTGATGAGGACTTACAATATTATGTACAGAGGTCAAGTAGGACCTCCTGGAGTAATTGACACATGGTAAAAATTGCACAGCTAAAGGGAAACTACTCTGGTATGTGGGGAAGGAGAAGAAAGGGCAAAGACAAGCAGCATCAAGTGTGGCTAGATGTAATGGGGAGCAGTCAGATGTGAGATCGGGGAGCTATGAGGTGGGATCATAATTTGCAGAACCTCATCAATCAGGAAGGGATGCTGGCTTTACTCCTGAGTGGTAGAGTCAAGGGAGGGTTTGGAGCATGGCTGCTCCATGACTTTGCTTGTTTCAGAAAGGGTATGATTCTGGCTCATAGATAGAACACATTGTAGGAAGCATGGTGTAGATCCGCAGAGACCAACTGCAGTAGTTCAGGCAGGAGATTATGGTAGTAGTAATTATGATCATTTTCAATATGAAAATGCAGGTTTGTTTTTGAGGTAAAATTTAAACCAATGTAGTGCCTCTATCTTAACTGCATTATTTGGTAAGTTTTGTTGAGTCTATACATTCATACGAATAATAACCCAGTACAGTTACAGGAGATTACCACGACTGCCTTGCTGTGGGGCCCTTACTTTCCTTTCCTGTCAATCCCCATATTGCCACAAGCAACCACTATCATGGTTTCTTTCCCTATAGGTTAGTTTTGCCCACCTTGTGTGTACATGTGTGCATGTGTGTGAGGGGGATGATACACTGTATGCTCACATATCTGGCTGCTGCTTTCAGCATCGTGTTTCTGAGGTGCATCTATATTTTTATGGATATTAGTACTTCTGTTTTTTTATTGATGAGTGTTATTCCATTGCATGGATAGGCCACGATTTGTTTATTCATACTCCTGTTGGTGGACATTTTAGTGTGTTCATAGTTTGTATTTACTGTGAATAAAGCTGCTAGAAATCTTGTATGATTATTTTGTGGACATGTTTTTCTTTCTCTTGGGTAAATAGTAGCAATATAATAGCTTATACACAGGGTAAGTAGGTAAGCATTAGTTGCTCAGTCGTGTCCAACTCTGTGCGACCCCATGGACTATAGCCTGCCAGGCTCCTCTGTCCATGGGATTTACCAGGTAAGAATACTGGAGTGGGTTGCCATTTCCTTCTTCAGGGGATCTTCCTGACCCAGGGACTGAACCCAGGTCTCTTACACTGCAGGCAGACTCTTTACCGTCTGAGCTACCAGGGAAGCCTCAAGGTAGGCATATATTTAACATTTTAAGAGTCTTTCAGTTTTTCAAAAAGTTTTAACATTTTTACTCTCCTCAGCAATGTATTTCCAGTTACTGTGTATGCCTGTTATATGTTATCAGTCTTTTAATTTTAGTAATTATAATATATGTATAGGAGAATTTCATTGGAGTTTTAACTAGCATTTTCAGAGTACTTTTTTATGGAAGAATGAATAAGATTTCTGGATAATTTGGATGTGGTTATGAGAGAAAGAGTAAAAGAGAAGTGTAAGAATTTTTGGCCTGATTAACTGAAAGTTGTATTGTCCATTTACTGAGGTAAGAAAGACTGAACTAAGAAAAGGGGAGGAGGGGCAAGAATATTGAAAATAGACTATGGAATGTGTTATCCTATTAGACGAGTTCAAGTGGAGATGTCAAGTGGAGATTTTTTTAAAAATAGTTTCATTTGTTTACTAACTGTTGGCTGTCCTAGGTCTTCATTACTGCACAGGCTTTTCTCTAGTGGCAACGAGTGGGAGCTACTCTCCAGGTGTGATGCAGGGGCTTAGCGCAGTGGCTTCTCTTGTTGCAGAGCACCAGCTGGAGGCATGTAAGCTTTAGTAGTCGTGGCTCCCAGGCTCTGGAGCACAGTCTCTCTAGTTGTGACGCACAGGCTTCGTTGCTCCAAGGCATGTGGGGTCTTCCTGGATCAAGGGTTAAACCTGTGTCTCCTGCATTGGCAGGTAGAATCTTTACCACTCAGCCACCAGAAAAGTCCGTTCTGAGATTTTTAAATTCAGGGGAGATATCTTTTGGGAGTCATGATGATTCTTGAGATTCTCATGATACCATGAGATTTGTGGCATCGCTAAATGAGTAAGAGGAGGTAGACAATAGATTGATTCTAAGAACTAAGCTGGGTTCCTCCACAACTAGATTCATTGGAATAAACCAGCAAAGACTTTGAGGTGAGCTAGCTAGAGAGGAAAGAAGAAATGTATGAGAGTGTGGCACTCCTAAACCCAGGAAAGGAGAGTTCTCAATAGAGAGGGAGTGATAAACTGTGTCCAGTGTTGTCTAAAGGAGTGATTATTGTAGCTAAGGTATTGGACGGAGTAGGAGGTGGTGGTTAGAAAGCAAGATGCTTGAACCTGATAGTACTATATAGAATTCCACTTCTAGGTTATGGGGAACGATGGTTGAGACAATGATCTATTAGGATGAAGGACAAGATCACAGAAAGTAAGGAGTTGAAGGGACAGAAAGGCCAGTGTGTTTGGAAGCACACTGGAACAAATGATACACCATTTAGAAAAGTTGCATATATCAAACTAGAGTAACAGGCTAAATCTATCAACTTGTCAATTAACAAGAAAAAAGAGGAAGTTCTGAATTTAGATCTAATATACTAACTGCCCCAGGAAAGTCATGATTTAACATTAGACCACAGATACAGAACTTAATGGATTTAGTTGACTGCGTACTCAGTAAGGGTTTGCCAATTAGGTCATCAAGAATCTTTTCCAATAAACTTTCTTGGAAACAATTTGCCAAAAACTTTAATAATTTTCTGCAAAAAATAATAGCAACCAAAAATAAGGAAGATGGTTCCACTTTAACATATGTAAGCAACATTTGTATACCACATTCTTTCACATATTCTATGTAGAGCATATCAAAGGAAGAGGTCAGCATTATGAGAGAATTTCAAACCATGTCACAAGATGACTGTGTTCACAAACGTATTTCCCTTAAGGAAAAGAATTTAAGGAAAAACAAATGAGTCACATTTAATATTTTTCTTTGAAAATTAGTGAGGACAACATGTAGTGATACCCCTATTTGACACCAGTAAAAAAAAAAAAGTATATTTTCAGTACTTCATAGCATTGTTTCATTTGCAATGTGATCTTTGAACATTTTTGAAAATGAACAAATTAAAGTTAACCTTACAGAAAAGGCTTATATTGTATGGTTCTAAGACACCATCAGTTACATTATACCGTTGTTTAATGTAGCAAGCTGCCAATGCAATTATAACATGACTTCACTTTTAAAACCCAGCTTGATTTCAGGGGCATTAGAATCTGAAAAACATTTAATTTATATTGATGATATGTAGTAATTAAACACTACACTCCCTCAACTTCTGGTTTTCAATAACGGTGTTTTAGTGTTCTATGTATCTTTCAAATATCCCAAATTTGCATAGAAATGTATTATGGAAAGCATAGAATGTCAAGTTTTTGGTGTTCTATGGAACGTCAAATTTTTATATAATAGTCATATATATATTAAACTTAAGAGTTGTGTTTTCCCTAACTAACTTTTCAAACCATGTTTAGCTTTTTGAGATCAGTGACAAAATTCTTGCTGGAATGATTTCAATTATCCAGGCAAAATACTGTTCCTCACTTACTGCATTAAGGTCATTTCTTTTGCTTATTAGTAAGAAAATGGAGATTCTGTAATGGGCATACCATGTATCCTTAATACCCCCATCTGTAGTATCTTCCGCAAGTTTGCAGTAAGAAGCCCCTCTGGCTGTGTCGTAAAGCACTTCCAGTGCTTCTTGCGCCTTCTGGTTTATGGATGCCTTTTGTCAGCCCGTTCCATCTTTATTAGATCTTCCTTGAGGTCATATTAGACTATCATGGGAACAGCAGGCTTCTAAGATGTTTGTGTAATGTTGATTAATGTGTCATTGTCTTGTAACTTCTGTGGTAATGGTGCATTATCATTAAAAAAATAGCTGAATGAAGGGTGTTTTAACTTTAATTCAGGCTCTCTTCTGAAGAAACCTAAAATCTTGGCTGCAAAGAGACAGTTGGATGAACACTGTTTTTGTGTGAACAGCTAGAAGGAAGCTGGATTTGAGCCTTGAGTAATTTCAGTGGTGAATGAGGAAGCAGCACTTTAAGAAGGAGCTGTGAAGTAGATATTCTTCACCCTAAAACGCGTGGTAACTTGTAAGCTTGATGCTTTTCTAATTACTGAATGCCAACTATGTGTAACCATAGCAATTATATGTTCATGTTTAAAGATCAGACTGAAGGAAAGTGATAAAGATCCAGGTATTATTTAATCTTATGACTTGCCACTTCTTATGAATGAAGTAGAAAATGACTTTTCTAAAAAAGAAAAAATTAGAATTTAAAAACAGACTTCCATCTGGAAGTATTCAGAAGGGTTTGTGCAGAAGAATGTGGTGCAGCAAGAAACTATTTTATTTCTTAAAATGATGAAGTATGCACAATGCTTCTTTGGTTTGAACTATGTATTTGCTTCCCTAATTCTTCACCTTTCCATTATGATATACCAGTGGGAGATGGGGCTGGGTGAGTTAGTTGCTTTTCTCCAGTACTGAATTACAAATGAACTCAGTTTTGCTTCATGTAGGAAAACCTTTCATAAAAATAATTCCCAGGGAGGTAAAGTGGAAAAATAAAAAATAAAACTAGTATTAGTGTGTTCATACACCTTAGTGAGACATTCAGAATGAAGTTCAGCTGTACTGGTTACTTACATCGCAGCAAAGTTGAAGCGTATCCCACATGGTCTCTCTGAGGCATTTGATAGCATTTTCTCAATGCCTTGGGTTGCCCAGGAAGCCAGCAGCAGGGTAGAATGGTCAGCACCAGTATTTTATTTGTCAATAAGATGAAGAGGTGACCTGAACATCTGCCCGTGTCCTACTCTATTCAGATTTTAGGAGCATCAATATATTCCTGTATTGGTATCATCCCCCCATTCCACCTTCTGTGGTGTTGTCATATAAAGCTGCCATTACTGCATGGACCCTGCCCTAAATCTCACTGGATATCTGTATAAAAATCCTTGAAACTATGAGGACGAGACGGCCATACTTTAGGAGATGTTCTAACTAAGCAAGGGAATGTGGTTCTCTTTCTCCTCAAGGCAGAGCTGCAGAAATTTTCAGCTGAGGTCTTTGTGAGGTCAGATTATTTTCTCTTCTAAAAGTTTATTTTTAAAATTTATCTTTAATCTAAATTTATTTATTTTAATTGAAGGCTAATTGCTTTACAATATTGTAGTGGTTTTGCCATACATTGACATGAATCAGCCATGGGTGTACATGTGTTCCCCATCCTGAGCCCTCCTCCCCATCCCCTCCCTCTGGGTCATCCCAGTGTACCTGCCCTGAGCACCCTATCTCAAGCATCAAACCTGAACTGGCGATCTGTTTAAACTGAACCCTGGCATAGGGCATGATGCAGTCATAGGACTAGATTCCTGCGACAGGAGCAAAAGGAGCCAGCCTCTTGTCTTCAGGACTTTTTCCTGGTGGCTCAGATGGTAAAGAATCTTCCTACAATGCGGGCGACCTGAGGTTGGGAAGATCCTCTGAAGAAGGAAATGGAAATCCACTCCAGAATTGTTGCCTGGAGAATTAATTCCATGGACAGAAGAGCCTGGCGGACTACAGTCCATGGGGTCACAAAGAGTTGGACAAGACTGAGTGACTAACACTTTCACTTTCAGTACTTTCATTATTTATGACAAATATTAATTTAAAAAAAGATGAGGTATGGCTAAAATAATGATATATCCCAGTGACATAAAATGAATAGAAATGGGAAAAATAAAAAGGAAATGACAATAGAGAGCTAAAATGAAGCCCAGGATATATTTATAAAGTTGAAAGGGGTACTCAAGAATGTAAGTTAGAAGATTGCAGTTTTAGCTTACAAATTTCTAGCTTCTAAAGGAAAGAGAAAAGTTATTTACAAGATTTGAAGTGGCCATGCTATTAATGCTAATTAATTTCTCAAGAGGAAAAAAAAAAATCTATTCTTTTGTTCCAACTATGTACATTGTTCTCACAGGGAGCACTGCAATGAGGTTAACCTCCTCAACAAAACACCTTCAGTGAATACAGTAAAAAATTATTGTAGGCATTTTTTTCTTATTATCTATATTTAATATGAGCCTGTGGAAACATGGAACCTAGTTAAATGTAATTGTCTGAAGGTTGTAAAAAGTGATCTCAAGGACAAAGGGTTATGAAAGTCTAGTTTTGTTCCCAGTATAAAAAATCAGAAATCCGGAGCAGACATTGGCAGACTTGTCCCTATAGGCCAGAGTAAATGTTTTTGGCCATGTATGTCCTCTGGTCTGCATCACAACCTATCAGCTCTGCTGTGGTCTCATGAAACAACCGCAGATAATGTGAAAATGAGTTGGTGTAACTGCATATCAATAAAACTTGATTTACAAAATCAGGCAGTGAACCAGATTGGGTTCTCCAGTCACAATTTGCCAACTCCAATCTGAAGAAATAAGGATTTTATTCATTTTGAAGTTTTCTTTGTATCTGTAATTTTTCAGAACAAAATTTTAATAAGTAGGAGAAAACAAGGATTAAAAGCTCAAATATATTTTTCAATTTGAGGACTGAAAATAAAAAATTAATTACCATGTAAGGGTAATATTTGATACAGTCCCTCAACCAGAGTCTGGTTTGATATTTTCAAATGAAAAGTAAGTCATTTAACCAGAGCTGCCTCACCTCTGAATAAGTGAAGTGGGATGAGTAGAAATAACCATCACCAACATTTTTTGCCCCAACTTCCACATTCTACCCCCCCAAATGAGTGCTTTTAAATAATGTGCACCCAGGAATGGCCAAGTGTGAACCTTGGCTCTTCTACCTGCCAGACCAGTGAACCTGAGCAAGTTATGTCACCTGTCTGTAACTTCATCTTATCAGAGAACTGGGCATAACAATTCCATCTTTGCAGGGTTGCTGTGAGACAAACTACTTAGCCACTAACTGAGTGACTCATATGCATTAATAGTTGATAGTTTGGCCCCCTGGGGTCTATGCCGGATGTCTCAAGTTGTTGGCCAGAGGGACTACATAAAACACATAGCCTGCTAAGCTCCTCTGTCCACGGAATTTTCCAGGTAAGAATACTGGAGTGGGTAGCCATTCCCTTCTCCAGGGGATCTTCCCCGACCCTGAGATCGAACTCCAGTCTCCCTCATTGCAGGTGGATTCTTTACCATCTGAGCCACCAAGGAAGCTCTATATAGAACTATAGGTCATGTAAAATTAGGGCTATTTAAGCATCTGAGATGCCAATATGAGAGAATATGACTGTACATGAAAATCTGTATTTTAGGGAAAAGGAAAAAGAGGAAGTCAAAAACCTCATCACCCCAAGCTCGCAGTGTTGAATGGAAGTGACGTTGCTCCCACTTGCCCAGCCCACCTCCTTGGTGCTCAGGTTGGCCTCTTGTGACATTTACAGGCCAGTTTGTCCTGCTCCTTTTCTTTCGCAGTGCCTGGAAAGAATAGAAGTCCTCCTTGGTACCATGTCTGCAATTTTATTTTTTTTCTTTTCTATACCTGGTCCACTTCCTTTTTTACATTATTCACAGGGTTCTTGTCAGGACACCAGAGAGTAGTGGCTTAGAGAGTATGTAAATCAAGAAGTTAATAGGAGTTCTGTGATAAAAGAATTTCTGGTTAAATAAGCTTAGGGATGCTGAGAGAAGCAACAAAACCAGGTGCCTTTCCTTTGGGCCTCTCATTATCCTTTAATGTATTAATACTTCCAGGCTCTAATATAGAAGTACATGCTACAGCTTTCTTGAAGTGGTTTTAACAAAGTAAAAATGTAAGCAAGAACTTTAATTTTAATGCTTCATACATTTGTGGCCACTTCGCCATTGACCACATTTCTCCAATACAGTGTGATATGGGAAACACTGCCTTTACCATTCCAAAAACCTCCATAGAATTTGTAATTTTAAGACAAACATTCTAGATGTATTTGTTGCAAGTAGTATCTACTGCTACTGTTTCAGGGAATATTGTTACCTGATTACCTGATGATTGAACCTACTTTATAACATTGCTGGATAATAATAGTATTGATAGTATAATAGTAGTATAGCAAAGATTAATTGAATACTTACAGGCAATGGTAAGTATTTTGTTGTTACTGGATTATCTCATATAATTGTCACAAAATACCATGGTTTATCTTATCCCTATCCTACAAAGAATGAAAATGAAGCAGAGAGGATAGATAAGTTGAAAGTCACACAACTGCTAAGTGAGGCAATCTAAGATCCCACTCTTAGCTACTGGACTCTGCTGTCTTGGCTACATGCAGTGACAATTGGAAACCATCTGTCCCAAATTATATCTAATTAATAGATAGTTGTTAATCTTAGATCATGTTTCTTATATTAAGTAGCCACGTATGAAGATTGAGAATAACACTAGCTTTTAAGTATAAAACTTCAATAAAAATAGAAAAATATGTTACTTTTAATTTTTTTTCCCAAGGTCATAGGTTCATAGAATTGTAGTGAAACTTAGTGAGGTCATGAAATACAGCTACTTAACAGCTTTAAAATACTATTTGATCCAACAAGGTCATTTCTAAAGACCCACCCATGGACTTCTTAAGACACAGTTTTCTTATATCGATTCCTGTAGGCCCTGATTAGCCCCAAACTGCTCCCAATTTAAAGCAATAAAAGCCAAGAAAGATCAACAAAAGCTACACATAAATTGATACTCCTCTGTGAGGTGATAGAAATTTAATAGTGCTTAATAAAAAGATAGATATGCCTAAATTATGTTTGTCCTCATGTCATCACTATCCACCTTTCCCTGGAGTCTAGTGTATGGTTTTGCTCCAAGAGGGACAAACTTCCACTTAATTAGAAGCAAAAATATGACAGAGCATTGGAAAGAACAGTGGACCAACTATTGTTGGACACAAACAGTGAGGTCCAACAATAGTTATTAAAAGTTAGAAGAAAACATTTATTATTCAGTAAATTGGAAAACAAATACTCAATATATAATAAAATATTATTGTTCTAAGTGTATATATATTTATATGTAAAAATATGCATATATACATATTACATTTCATTGATACCAAGATGCTATTGACTGTAACATATAGCATCAATATCAAAGCTTTTATCAGAAAATATAAACACTGTATCAAAAATGCAACATTTTATAAGATATATTCAGGTTTCAGGCATCATAAGAATTCAGATGTACCTTATGAAGGAGTCTGCTGGAGATGAAATTGATAGATTATTGACTGATCAGGTGTGGAGGTTGGCAGATTGAGAAAAGTTGACATTGGTTCTAGTTGGCTGTGTAAGGGTAGGGGTCGGTGGATCTGGGTAGCTAATTCAAATTGTAGCACACTGAAGTTTATATATGAAGTTCTTAAGTGTCAAGTTGAAAGTGGTATTGAATTACTTGGGGTTACCTTTAAATGGGTCACCCTCTAATCATGCCTTATTTGTTGCTCTGGTGTATTTAAAGGTATTGATGGTGATGGGCATCATTGAAGTTAGTGAAATCGCTCAGTTGTGTCCAACTCTTTGTGACCCCATAGACTGTAGCCCACCAGGCTCCTCTGTCCATGGGGTTCTCCAGGCAAGAATACTGGAGTGGGTTGCCATTTCCTTCTCCAGGGGATCTTCCCAACCCAGGGATCAAACCCAGGTCTCCTGCATTGCAGGCAGACGCTTTGCCCTCTGAACCACCAGGGAAGCCCTGGGCATCATTAGGTATCTCTTATTATATTGTCCTCCAAATATCTTAACTGAGTTTTTCAGAGTATTGTTTTACCATTCATGTCTACCGGGTGTTAACTATTTGAAGGTTTTATGACCATGCCTAAGTGCTCATGTTTCACTGATGTTATTCCATTAAATCAAAACACTTTCTTCAAGAAAATGTTTTCCGTTTGTGTGCTAAGTCACTTAGTAGCGTCTGACCCTGTGTGACCCTGTGTAGTGTAGCCCACCGACTCCTCTGTCCATGGGAACCTCTAGGCAAGAATACTGGAGTGGATTGCCGTGCCCTCCTCCAGGGGATCTTCCTGACCCAGGGATTGAACCCATGCCTCTTTTGTCCCTTGCACTGGCAGGAAGATTCTTTACCACTAGCATGACCTGGGAAGCCTTTTTTTTTTTTTTTTTTGCTTAAATAACATACGTCTTTTTAGTTGTGAAGATAATTAGTAGATCAAAGACAATTTGGAAAATGTTAGTTTAAAAAATGACTGGAAGACATCTGTAATTGTACCTCTGTGTGTGTGCTTCATCGCTCAGTCATGTCTGACTC
Organism: Cervus canadensis; assembly: GCF_019320065.1. Classification (NCBI taxonomy): domain Eukaryota; kingdom Metazoa; phylum Chordata; class Mammalia; order Artiodactyla; family Cervidae; genus Cervus; species Cervus canadensis. Next base: position 39,570,733 of record NC_057405.1, on the reverse strand, counting down.
TTTGCGACCCCGTGGACTACAGCCTGCCAGGCTCCACTGTCCATGGGGATTCTCCAGGCAAGGACACTGGAGTGGGTTGCCATGCCCTCCTCCAGCGGATCTTCCCAACCCAGGGATCCAAAGCAGGTCTCCCGAATTGCAGACAGATTTTTTTACCATCTAAGCCACCAAGTTTCCCCAAGAATACTGGAGTGGGTAGCCTATCCTTTCTCTAGGGAATCTTCCTGACCCAGGAATCAAACCGGGGTCTCTTGCCTTGCAGGCGGATTCTGAGCTATCTGGGAAGCCCCCAATTATACCTCTACCTACCTATAAATACTTAATTTGAAATGTTTCTAGACTTTTATCTTTACAAATTCTTTCATATATAATTGATATCAATTGTAGTTTTAATTCTTCCCCATTTAATTTGGATATTGTGAGCATGTCATTATTTTAAAAGCTGATGATAAGAGAGTTGATAAGATAAGTAGATAAGAGAGCACATATTTAATAGTTTGATTAAATGAAATATTTCATAGAGTCATGTTTATTCATGTTATTCGATTGACTTCAGAGAGAGGGTTTTATAACATTTAGTTTTAAAGAAAATCTGCTATATAAAAGCTCAGCAAGAGGAAAGGAGCCCTAATTATTATATCTCTAACCATCTGTATTTTGCAATGTTACATAATACAGTGAGCTCAGGTGGTTCCAGACATGTATAAATTTGAACAAATTATACAAGTCACAGTTGGCAATAACACTCCATAAATTCTGTAATATTTCTGAGAAGCTAGTGACTCTTTATAATTTCAAATCATTGTCAGACATCTCCTTAAACTTAACATTTGCTGAAAAGTCTCTGGATCTTAAATATCAATAAGAATATTCCAAACTGATAAAATTCTTCAATTTCTAAGTTGGCCATGATGAAAGAAGTTTTGATAGCATCATAATTCATTATTCTCTTCCCAAAGTGTCTGATATCCACAGTGATGTGAAAAAATAAAATTGCATAGAACTTTTAGAAATTAATTTATAGTGCTTATCAATGGGCTTATGATTTTAAACTCTATTTTGATAAATATCAAATACTATATTTCAAAATAAGCTTTTTCTGAGTTTGACCATTTAGAGTTACACATAATATAAATGTAAACTGTTATCCACTGGCCTGCCTTGCTAGGGTGCCTTGAAATCAACTGCCTTTGACTATCAGATAAATGTGTTAAAAGTTACTTTAAAATTCCTGGTGCTGGGCAAGGAATAGATGTTCAGTAAACATATGAATGACTACCTACTGGAACGTTGTTCTAACAGACTTCTAAAGAATGGGGTCTATAGAGCAAGGTGACGCAGTGGGGTAAAGAATCCACCTGCCAATATAGGAGATGCAAGAGACAAGGGTTTGATCCCTGGGGGGCAGGGAGAGATCACCTGGAGTAGGAAATGGCAGCCTGGTTCAGTATTCTTGCCTGGGAAATCCCATGGTCAGAGGAACCTGGTGGGCTATAGTCTATGGGTCTCACACACACAGGGTGGAAATAGGAAAGGCACTTAGGGCAACATGATTATATTGGTGAGAGAGAAAGCAGCTGAAAAAGAATGAGGCAGACTCAAAAAGGAACCAGAAGGAAATTCCATTATATTAAAAAATATCATTTTTGTTTGCCCCAGAGATGGTCTTTTTTAAAAATACTCTTTCCTTATGAATTTTCCATTTTCTCATATATGCCCTACATTGATGTTGTTCAGTCATGTCCAACTCTTTGTGACTCCATGGGCTGCAGCACACCAGGTTTCCCTGTCCTTCACTATCTCCCAGAATTTGCTCAAACTCATGTCCACTGAGTCCATAATGCCATTCAGCCATCCCATCCTCTGTTACCCGTTCTCCTCTTGCCCTCAGTCTTTCTAGCACTGATCAGTGTCTTTTCTAATGAGTCAGCTCTTCATATCAGGTGGCCAAAGTATTGGAGCTTCAGCATCAATATCAGTCCTTCCAATGAATATTCAGGACTGATTTCCTTTAGGATTGACTGGTTTGATCTCCTTGCAATCCAAGGGACTCACAAGGGTCTTCTCCAACACCACAGTTCAAAAGCATCAATTCTTCAATGCTCAGCTTTCTTTATGGTCCAACTCTCACACCCATACATGACTACTGGAAAAACCATAGCTTTAACTAGACAAAACTTTGTCAGCAAAGTAATGTCTCTGCTTTTTAATATGCTGTCTAGATTGGTCATAGCTTTTCTTCCAAGGAGCAACCATCTTTTAATTTCCTGGCTGCAGTCAACGTCTGCAGTGAAAATAAAGTCTATCACTGTTCTCATTTTTTGCCCATCTGTTTGCCATGAAGTGATGCAACCAGATGCCATGATCTTCATTTTTTGGATGTTGAGTTTTAAATCAGCTTTTTCACTCTCCTCTTTCACTTTCATCAAGAGGCTCTTTAGTTCTTCTTCACTTTCTGTCATAAGGGTGATTTCATCTACATACCTGAGGTTATTGCTATTTCTCCTGGCAATCTTGATTCCAGCTTGTTCTTCATCCAGTCTGGCATTTTGCATGATGTGCTCTGCATATAAGTTAAATAATCAGGGTGACAATATACAGCCTTGACATACTCCTTTCCTAATTTTGAACCAGTTTGTTGTTCCATGTCCAGTTCTTTTTTTTTAATATATTTACATATTCTTTTTTGCATTCTTTCCATTATGGTTTATTACAGTATATTGAATATTGTTCCCTGTGCTACACAGTAGGACCTAGTTGTTTATCTATTTTATTGATTTTTGTTTATGCAAGCCAAAGCGAGCACCTATGTCCAGTTCTAACTGTTGCTCCTTGACCTGCATACAGGTTTCTCAGGAGACAGTTTAGGTGGTCTGGTATTTATGTCCAGTTCTAACTGTTGCTTCTTGACCTGCATACAGGTTTCTCAGGAGGCAGTTTAGGTGGTCTGGTATTCCCATCTCTTTAAGAATTTTCCAGTTTTTTTGTGATCCACACAGTCAAAGGCTTTAGCATAGTCAATAAAGCAGGATTTCATGTTGGCAATTTGATCTCTGGTTCCTCTGCCTTTTCTAAATCCAGCTTGTATGTCTAGAAGTTCTCTTTTGAAGTACTTTTGAAGCCTAGCTTCTAGGATTTTGAGCACTACCTTGATAGTATGTGGAATGTGTGCAATTGTGTGGTATTTTGAACATTCTTTGGCATTGCTCTTCTTTAGGATTGGAATGAAAACTGACATTTTCCAGTCCTGTGGCCACTGCTGAGTTTTCCATATTTGCTGGAATATTGAGTGCCTGCCTGCTACGTCGCTTCAGTCATGTCCAACTCTTTGCAACTTCATGGACTATAGTCCACCACGTTCTTTTGTCCATGGGATTCTCCAGGCAAGAATACTGGAGAGGGTCTTCATTTCTTTGTCCAGAGGATCTTCCTGACCTAAGGATTGAGCCTACATCTCATTATATCTCATTATTGCAGGCAGGATTGTTGAAACCACGCATTCCCGGAGACAAACTCACTCAGAAGGACGATGCAGATAGTGAAGTACAGTTTATTACACTAGCGGGCCCAAGGCAGAGTCTCCTCTTAGCCAAGGACCCTGATGAGCTTGTGTGAAAATCTTTTATACCCTTTGTGTAGGTGCTCAAACCCATCTCCCTAGACTCCTTGAAACTTGCATAAACAAAGAAAGGTAGATACAATCACAATAGCCCCATCACTCATGTGTCATGTGCTTAAACAGTTAAACAATTGGTCATTAATCAATAAGCCCGAGGTTATACTCTGATAAGCACAGAAAAAATTTTATGACCTGTCTGGAGATGGGGTGATTAGTATGTTTTCTCTTAGGTGTTGAGTAACCTAGATACGGCTCTCAAGGTTCCTTTGTCCGGACAGGGTCTTATCCTTCTGCTGGTATGGTGTTTCCATAGGCACTGAGCAGATTTCAGAGCCCACGGGAAAGGTGGCCAAGCATGGCCAGCAAAGAACAGGCCTAGGACGGAGTCCAGGCCCTAAGGTCTCCTTCTTCAGGATCTTTACCACTAGCGCCATCTGGGAAACCCATATTGAGTGCAATACTTCCTTTTTCTTTTTCTTTTCTTTTTCTTTTTTTTTTTTTTTTGAGCGCAGCACATTAACAGCATCTTATTTTAGGATTTGAAATAGCTTAGCTGGAATTCCATCACCTCCACTAGCTTTGTTAGTTGCAATGCTTCCTAAGGCCCACTTGACTTCACACTCCATGATGTCTGGCTCTAGGTGAGTGATCACACCGCTGTGGTTTTCTGGGTCCTTAAGCCCTTTTTTTGGTACAGTTCTTCTGTGTATTCTTGCCACCTCTTCTCATTTTCTCCCTCTGTTAGGTCCATACTATTTCTGTCCTTTATCACAACCATCTTTGCATGAAATGTTCCCTTGGTATCTCTAATTTTCTTGAAAAGATCTCTAGTTTTCCCCATTCTATTGTTTTCCTCTATTTCTTCTCGTTGTTCACTTAAGAAGGCTTTCTTAGCTCTCCATGCTATTCCTTGAAACTCTGCATTCAGATGAGTATCTTTCCTTTTCTCCTTTGAGTTTTGCTTCTCTTTTCTCAGCTATTTGTAAGACCTCTTCAGACAACCATTTTGCCTTTTTGGTTTTCTCTTTTTGGGGGAATGGTTTTGATCAATGCCTCTTATACAGTGTTACAAACCTCCATCCATAGTTTTAAAGGCTCTCTGTCTATCAGATCTAATTCCTTGACTCTTTGTCACTCCCACTATACAACCCATAAGGGATTTGATTTAGGTTATACCTGAATGGCCTAATGGTTTCCCCTCCATTCTTCAATTTAAGTCTGAATTTTGTAATAAGGAATTTGCCCTACATATTTTGTGGAAATCAAGAGTTTTTTTGTGTTTTTTTTTTTTTTTGCGTTGATGTGTATTAGTTGCATATTTACAATAAAATATCAGCCAGTCATTTCAGAGAGTCTGTATCAGTTCATCAAGCAACTGAAAAGACAAAATTATCTCAGATCCATTTCCAAAATTGGATGGTGGCATATTAAAGGGAATAACTTCTTATTTTAGTTCTGATAGTCACTTAGACGTTGTAGTACTAGTTATGCTGTAAGTTGAACTCATGGATTATATCCTATCTAATAGTTGGGGCTGGGTTCTTGAGCTTGTTATCCTTTTTTGTGTGTAGGGGCCTCAAAAACACTCAAAACTGCAAGGAGTGCCATTGTATTTTAAGGCAAGATTGATCGCCCAGTCAATGTTAAGAGTCCCTGAGAGAGAAATCTAAGGCTTGACTTGGGTTAATTGGATCGTCTAGTTGTTATCACAATGCAGGATACTGATTCGCCAATACCACCAGCCATCTAGGGTGGACTGTCACAGCCGTGCCTCTGCTTTACTTTATCACTGCATTTTACATTTGGTGGGTGAGGCTATGATGCTCTGATACTTGCTTGGCCTGAAAATGTTCATCATTTATTGATTTAAAAAAATAATGGAATCTATTGTTTTCATCTTGATTTATTTCTAAGAAGGATGGATTTAATTAAAATATTGCACATGAAAAGGTGCTTTATTTTTGTTTATACCTGGGAAAGAAAAGATTTCACAGCATCTCCATTTGTCGATCACTATGTGCAGCTTCCTTGTCTTTTCTTTATTCTAGTAGTCACCTCAATAAATCACTGGTTTTTAATGTCATTTATAAAGATTATATGTTATTGGATTTCCAGTTACAAAGCAGCATTAATGGGAAATTGTTAATGGAAACTTGAATCATCTAAATTATCTAGAATTTCAAAATGACAAATCTATTATTTATTGTGAATAATAGTCCTACAGTTTAATATAGCTTCATTTTTTTTTTTTTTTTTAACAAACGATCATTCAGCCTGATTCTTTGCACAGTGCAGGAGAAGACAAATGTTAACCAAGATGGGAATGTAGATTTTCAAAGATGTCTTCAACTCCATTCTGCATATAGGCTCATTTCTTGCCTTGTGAATCATAAGAGAAAACAGAATTAAAATAATTTTTAGGTTAGTGTCCTTTTATCAGTTATTTTCTTTATTTCCCTTAGGCATCAGTGCATGTTTTAGTAACTATTGTTCTCCCAAGTTAAGATACGCAGGTGGTATTTGCTTTGCTGTATCAGGAAGGTGGAGGTTAATGGGTCTTGGCTTTTTTATCATTGTCTACAGTTTGCTGCTATCACCTTTTCCTCTTTGTACTTCCATCAATAATAGAGCTAATATCATGGAGTCAATTTCTGCATTTATTCAAATATCAGATAATATGCACCTTGTATTGATCCCATTGTGTGACTAAAACATTCTTTTTTCATTTATATTGATTTTGGGGACTAGAAGTCTGTACTTAGTGAACATCAACAGTAGTTGAGTCATCTCATCGTTTAGCTGTAACAGTGTGCTACCTGCTAGACTGTCAATTCTGAACATTTTTAAACATCAGAGACAGTAGAAGATACAGAAAAAGGTCTTTCCATAAGGAGACAAATTATGTATAAAATACATGTGATTATTCCAGGACCATTTTGCAACAGCTTTCTGTGATTGAATCACAATTCAGTTTTCTCTGTGTGTGTATACACGTGTGCACTCACACGTGCTTGCAAGTGCACACCCTGTGTGTGATTTATTTCATTTTGCTTGCCTGTTAGTATTGCCTACAGTGGCCATTCCTCTGTTCCTCTTTATTCTCTTCTATAAATCTCAAATTACTCTTTAATATGTGTTTATGAGCTATCAATTTTTATCCCCTCCATATTTTAAGAAGGCAAACACAGTTAAGTCAAGATGACTCATGGGATGGTGGGGAGAAGCATGGGATGATAAAAATTAAATAGGGAACAAATGATTCCTCTTAGAGCCATTCTTTTAAAATAGCCAGTTATTACTAATAAAAAGCAGCATTATCAAACCTTTCTATTAATAGCATTTTATAATAGAGATATGTATCTTTCTGCTTTGTAAGTCACATGTTATCTATAGTATACTTTAGTAGGCATGTGAGAGTTGGACTGTGAAGAAAGCTGAGCACCAAAAAGTTGATGCTTTTGAACTGTGGTGTTGGAGAAGACTCTTGAGAGTTCCTTGGACTGCAAGGAGATCCAACCAGTCCATCCTAAAGGAGGTCAGTCCTGGGTGTTCATTGGAAGGACTGATGCTGAAGCTGAAACTCCAATACTTTGGCCACCTCATGCAAAGAGTTGACTCGTTGGAAAAGACCCTGATGCTGGGAGGGATTGGGGGCAGGAGGAGAAGGGGACGACAGAGGATGAGATGGCTGGATGGCATCACTGACTCGATGGGCATGAGTTTGAATAAACTCCGGGAGTTTGTGATGGACAGGGAGGCCTGGTGTGCTGCGATTCACGGGGTCGCAAAGAGTCGGACACGACTGAGCAACTGAACTGAACAGTTTAAAAGAATCTTTAAATTCTAGAATCTTTTACAGAAAGGGAAGAGTCTTCATGTGCTTTCAGCGTTAAATATAATTTGTTTTATCAAAAACATAAAAGATAATCATTAGTAAAAATCTACATCTTCATCACCTTCTAGGAGTGTTCTTTCATCTTCCCGGTCTCCTCTGATGATACTGCATTTTCAGAAGAATTCACATGTGGTGGCTGTCTTTTTCTCTCACCCCTGTCCTGCCAGGCCTCAGAAAAGGGTTGATATAATCCTTCTTTCACTGCCATTGGCTCCTTCAGACCTTTCTCCCTTCCTCCTCCGCAAAGGCATGCAGTTGTAGGTGACATCATCATATTAAACCACCCATGAGCCTTCTTCACCCCCAGGTCACACTCCCCTGTCATCCATGCAGAGTTTAGTTTTTGGTTCAACGTCAGCCTCTGCAGTGCTGCTCTTGTAACTATTGGTGACTTCAGCATGAAGGCAGAAGTGAAGTGAAAGTGAAAGTCGCTCAGTCGTGTCTGACTCTCTGCGACCCCACGGACTATACAGTCCATGGAATTCTCCAGGCCAGAATACTGGAGTGGGTAGCCTTTCCCTTCTCCAGGGGATCTTCCCAATCCAGGAATCCAACTGGGGTCTCCTGCATTGCAGGCGGATTCTTTACCAGCTGAGCTATCAGGAAAGCCCATTCAGATAGATCATTCGCCCAATTATTTAGCTTCACAGTTCGCTCTCACCCACCCACTTTCTTCCAATAATCTTGTCTTGCTCCTAACCCAGCCACTCACCCCAAGAACATATCATGCAACCACTCTGGATTCTCAATTCAAAATGGCCTCTCCTCCAGTCTCATTTCTCTCTTTCCACCTTGTTTCCTCTGGAACTCCATCTTCAGAATGCTTCAGTCTCACTGGGAATCTGATCCTACCAGCTTTTCACTTCTCTCATCTTCCTCCTGTCCTCACTTTACAGCAAAGATGCCATAGTTCCCTAGTCCATTCTATTTCCTACTTATTAAAACAAAAAACAAAGCAGCTTAGGTTTCCTGGACCTTTTTTCATACCTCTACCATCTCCTCATCTATCCACCCTCTTACCTAGCCAACTTGGTTCCTGCTTTACTGAGAAAGCTGAATCTATCACAGATTTCCACAAGCTTCTGTCACTGTATTTAAACACATGTCTGTGGTTCATGTCTACCTACTCTTCATGATTTGCCTATGCATTTATGGAAGGCTTTTCTCCAAATATCTACTAGTACCGACCTTGCCTCTTGAAGGACACTGCTCCAGCAATTACTACCTGGTCCTCCAACACAATAGACCATATAATGCAATACATTTGTTCATGAGTTATTTTTAAAAAAATCAAGATCATTACCTACCATAAGAAATGATGCCAAGATCTATGTTTTTAAGTTAGAGGAACACATGTTATCTATACGAGATAATATATGGGAAGTTTTTGGCTTGTACTTATTTTATTTTTTAACATTAGTAGTGTGAGATCTAGTCACAAATGGCTTCAAAGAGGTAAGATTTGAGCTGGATATTGATGGATGGGGAGATTTGAATGAATGAAGCCACAATCAAAACAGCTATATCAGAGAAGAGATACCGAATGAGCAAGTGTGCAGACATGTGAATGAGCACAGTGTAATCAAGGGCCAGAAAGGACATCTAACTAGAAGAGCTTAGAAGGAGAGATGATAGGGAAGAAAGCTTGAATCCAACTTTGTGATGACCTTGAATTTCAGAATGAATACCAGATAAAAGAGGAGCAGCCACATGGAAATACCTACTCATTAGTGATGTATATTTTGTGCTGAGATTGGGTAATAGGGTACACTTAGATTTACATCTTCACTGGTTTTCTACTTAGTACCTTCCAACTGAGTTCATGTGTCATATTTTAGAACTGGGAAAACAGACATTGGTGGCAGTTTGGTGAACAGAGAGAAGAAGCCTGTTAAAGTTCTAAAGTTCTAAAGAAGCTTCTTAAAGTTCTATTCACTCATTACATGAGATGCATGAGGGACAGATGCAGTTGGCAAAGCAGACTTTTTGGATCCTTTCAGTTCAGTTTGCATTCCACCTACCTGGGCTTCCAGGATCCCAAGAGGAAAACAGCAGGCCCCTGGAGAGAGGACTAAGCCCTTTAAGTGAGGAGGCCGGCAGTTGTTGCATGTGATGGCAGCATGGAGCTCTGATATTCATTTTTCATTTAACCAAAGAGGTTTCTACCTCTTACCTCCTCTGACTCCATCATTAGCATGCAAATCTCACAGCCTCAGTGTCCAGGGCAATTTTCTCTGATGAAAACATTCTATAAAACATATGGCTATGGAGCACTTGAAACATGGCTCATGCAGCTAAGGAAGAAATCACTAATTTAAATTATTTAAATTTGAATTTAAATAGTCACTTGTAGCTGTTGGTTACTGAATATGATAGAGCAAGTAGAGAGCTAAGCTCTAGCTAACAGCCTTACAAGGACATTTCATGTGCCTGACATGATCTGAGAGCTTGACATATACTAACTCATTTAACCCCCCTTAGCATCATAAGGAGTAAGCATTTTTATTTTTGCCATTATAGAAATGAAAGAACTGGGCCAGAAGGAAGTGTAGCATAGGGAGGAAATGGCAAAGTCAGGATATAGGACTTTGCACAGGATTTAGCATACAGTGGATATGCTACCCTAGGCAGCATATCCACTGTATTTTCTCCTCTTTCAACCCTAAGTTCATCTTGTTCTTCTTCAAGCTTTGCTTACAATCATTTGTTTGTGTGTGCATTATAACTGTGTCTGTTTATCCATTAAATGCTTTTGAGGCAGTATGTTCTTTTTATTTTCTACTACCTCTAACATAGCACAGGCTCACTTATTGTGAGAATCGGTGGCTAGCTCCCTGGCCGTCATGTCAGTCCTCCAAAGCAGTGCTTCTGAAACTTAAGGGTGCACCAGATTCCCATGGAATAAAGGTGGTGGCTTCTGATTCAGGAGGCCCTGTGTAAGGCCTAAGAATCCGCACTTTTAACAAATCTCCAAGTGATGCTGATGTTGTTCAGTGGTCTAGCGGCCATGCTTGACCACCCACTGCTCTAAACCATGTCCAACTCGGCTGTTAGGTTAACTGACTTAAAGCATTAAGTCCCTGGTGAGTATTAAGTATTAAACCACAGTCTGTGGTGGTTCGGATGGTAAAAAGTCTGCCTGCAATGCAGGAGACCCAGGCAGGTTTGATCCTGGGTCGGGAAGCTCTCCTGGAGAAGGAAATAGGAACCTGCTCCAGTATTCTTGCCTGGAGAATTTGACGGACAGAGGAGCCTGGCGGGCTACTATCCATGGGGTCGCAAAGAGTCAGACGTGACTGAGGCGCTAACACTTTCCCATTAACAGTTCTATTTTAAGAATTCTTTTAGCAAAAGACATGATCTTCCATCATTTTGCTTATGTTGCATGAATAGTATGTATATTCTTTTTTTGCTGAGAGATGAAAATCCAGCTAAAAATGCTGAAGGAAAGGAAAGAAGGAGAGGGAAGAAGGAAGGGAAGAAAACAAGAAAAGTAAAAGGAAAGAAAAGCAATTGTATAACTGAAAGGCCAGATGTAGGTCCCATCAAATCCTCTAGGATTCACACATATATCGCCACCTGGTAACTAGAGATTGAGCCCACATCTCTTGAGTCTCCTGCATTGGCAGGCAAGTTCCTTACCACCATGCCACCTGGGAAGCCCCTTTCCTCAACAGACCTAGTCAGGGTCCATTATTAGTTCCAATTGGCCCAGCTTTAGTAACATGCTCATCTTTCTAACTAGGGTGGCTAGGGAAAAGGAGTAGAACCTATAGGGAGATTGTGGGAGATTCTGTGAACCAAAACCAACATTGGTAATGTTGGTAATACTGGTTTCCTCACCTGAAAGACAGTAACCATGTACTTCATCAGCTAAACCTATCCATCATCTGTGACGTACCTCAAAAGCCTCCTCCATAAAACCTGTTATACCTCTCCCTGAAATTTAGTTATTGTGATGTTCTCTTCAAATCTCTCTCATGTGTATTAGATATAAAAATAACTTTATATATTTAGGTTTTTTTCCTATTATATTTCTAGGTATTTGTAAAAGGAACAGTATTAATGTATTACTGTATACTGTAGGTATGATATGTGAATTAAATGTTTGTATTCATTTTTCAGTTTTTGTAGAATACTGATCTCTGGTATGTAAGGCTAGGGCCCAGTGTCAATCTCCTTGCCAATTTTCACCTTCTTTGAATTACTATTTGAGGACAATAATCACTGACATTTTAGAGTGATTTTTTTTTTAATAAAAAGATTGTGATTGAATATATTGAAATGTGTAAAATGATTATCTGGTAGACAGAACACAATGCAATGTGTGTGCTCCAGGTAATTGTGGGGGGAAAAAAAACTAATATAGGTGACCTTATCTGGGATGTGAAATCAGGATGATTTCCAAACTGTTAAACCATGCTGCTTATTGACTTAGTGAGGGATCCTTGTGTACCAAGACTTACCAGTGTCCCATCTTGGCTTGATGTCTGTCCAGGTCTTATTACAGCTTCCTTAAGACCATCAGTATGATAAAGGAACACTAAGAACTATACCAATTACTACTTTCCATTATTTTTCAGTTCAGTTCAGTTCAGTCGCTCAGTCGTGTCTGATTCTTTGTGACCCCATGAATTGCAGCACGCCAGCCTCCCTGTCCATCACCAACTCCCGGAGTTTACTCAAATTCATGCCCATCAAGTCGGTGATGCCTTCCAGCCATCTCATCCTCTGTCGTCCCCTTCTCCTCCTGCCCCCAATCCCTCCCAGCATCAGGGTCTTTTCCAGTAAGTCAACTCTTCACATGAGGTGGCCAAAGTATTGGAGTTTCAGCTTCAGCATCAGTCCTTCCAATGAACACCCAGGACTGATCTCCTTTAGGATGGACTGGTTGGATCTCCTTGCAGTCCAAGGGACTCTCAAGAGTCTTCTCCAACACCACAGTTCAAAAGCATCAATTTTTCGGTGCTCAGCTTTCTTCACAGTCCAACTCTCACATCCATACATGACCACTGGAAAAACCATAGCCTTGACCAGATGGACATTTGTTGGCAAAGTAATGTCTCTGCTTTTTAGTATGCTGTCTAGGTTGGTCATAACTTTCCTCCCAAGGAGTAAGTGTCTTTTAATTTCATGACTGCAGTCACCACCTGCAGTGATTTTGGAGCCCAAAAATATAAAGTCTGACACTTTCCACTGTCTCCCCATCTATTTTCCATGAGGTGATGGGACCTGATGCCACGATCTTAGTTTTCTGAATGTTAAGCTTTAAGTCAATTTTTTCACTCTCTTCTTTCAGTTTCATCAAGAGGCTCTTTAGTTCTTCTTTACTTTCTGCCAAAAGGGTGATGTCATCTGCATATCTGAGGTTATTGATATTTCTCCCGGCAATCTTGATTCCAGCTTGTGCTTCCTCCAGCCCAGCATTTCTCATGATGTACCCTGCATATAAGTTAAATAAGCAGGGTGACAATATACAGCCTTGACATACTCCTTTTCCTATTGGGAACCAGTCTGTTGTTCCATGTCCAGTTCTAACTGTTGCTTCTGACCTGCATACAGGTGTCTCAAGAGGCAGGTCAGGTGGTCTGGTATTCCCATCTCTTTCAGAGTTTTCCATAGTTTATTGTGATCCACACAGTCGAAGGCTTTGGCATAGTCAATAAGGCAGAAATAGATGTCTTTCTGGAATTCTCTTTCTTTTTCGATGATCCAGTGGATATTGGCAATTTGATCTCTAGTTCCTCTGCCTTTCCTAAAACCAGCTTGAACATCTGGAAGTTCACGGTTCTCGTATTGCTGAAGCCGGGCTTGGAGAATTTTGAGCATTACTTTGCTAGTGTGTGAGGTGAGTGCAATTGTGCGGTAGTTTGAGCATTCTTTGGCATTGCCTTTCTTTGGGATTGGAATGAAAACAGACCTTTTCCAGTCCTGTGGCCACTGCTGAGTTTTCCAAATTTGCTGGCATATTGAGTGCAGCACTTTCACAGCATCATCTTTCAGGATTTGAAATAGCTCAACTGGAATTCCATCACATCCACTAGATTTGTTCATAGTGATGCTTTCTAAGGCCCACTTGACTTCACATTCCAGGATGTCTGGCTCTAGGTGAGTGATCACACCATTGTGATTATCTGGGTCGTGAAGATCTTTTTTGTACAGTTCTTCTGCGTATTCTTGCCACCTCTTCTTAATATCTTCTGCTTCTATTAGGTCCATGCCATTTCTGTCCTTTATTGAGCCCATTTTTGCATGAAACGTTCCCTTGGTATCTCTAATTTTCTTGAAGAGATCTCTAGTCTTTCCCATTCTGTTGTTTTCCTCTATTTCTTTGCCTTGATCACTGAGGAAGGCTTTCTTATCTGCCCTGGCTATTCTTTGGAACTCTGCATTCAAATGGGTGTATCTTTCCTTTTCTCCTTTGCATTTTGCTTCTCTTCTTTTCACAGCTATTTGTAAGGCCTCCTCAGACAACCATTTTGCCTTTTTGCATTTTTTTCCATAGGGATGGTCTTGATCCCTGTCTCCTGTACAATGTCACGAACCTCTGTCCATAGTTCATCAGGCACTCTGTCTATCAGATCTAGTCCCTTAAATCTACTTCTCACTCCCACTGTATAGTCATCAGGGATTTGATTTAGGTCATACCTGAATGGTTTAGTGCTTTTCCCCACTCTCTTCAGTTTAAGTCTGAATTTGGCAATAAGGAGTTCATGATCCAAGCCACAGTCAGCTCCTGGTCTTGTTTTGGCTGACTGTATAGAGCTTCTCCATCTTTGGCTGCAAAGAATATAATCAATCTGATTTCGGTGTTGACCATCTGGTGATGCCCATGTGTAGAGTCTTCCCTTGTGTTATTGGAAGAGGGTGTTTGCTATGACCAGTGCATTCTCTTGGCAAAACTGTTAGCCTTTGCCCTGCTTCATTCTGTACTTCAAGGCCAAATTTGCCTGTTACTCCAGGTGTTTCTTGACTTCCTACTTTTGTATTCCAGTTCCCTATAATGAAGAGGACATCTTTTTGGGGTGTTAGTTCTAAAAGGTGTTGTAGGTCTTCATAGAACTGTTCAACTTTAGCTTCTTCAGCATTACTGGTTGGGGCTTGGATTACTGGATATTGAATGGTTTGCCTTGGAAACGAACAGAGATCATTCTGTTGTTTTTGAGATTGCATCCAAGTACTGCATTTTGGACTCTTTTATTGACCATGATGGCTACTCCATTTCTTCTAAGGGATTCCTGCCCACAGTAGTACATATAATGGTCATGTGAGTTAAATTCACCCATTCCACTCCATCTTAGTTCACTGATTCCTAGAATGTCGACATTCACTCTTGCCATCTCCTGTTTGACCGTTTCCAATTTGCCTTGATTCATGGACCTAACATTCCAGGTTCCTATGCAATATTGCTCTTTACAGCATCGGACCTTTCTTCCATCACCAGTCACATCCACAACTGGGTTGTTTTGCTTCGGCTCCATCTCTTCAATCTCTCTGTAGTTATTTCTCCACTGATCTCCAGTGGCATATTGGGCACCTACCGACCTGGGAGTTCATCTTTCAGTGTCCCATCTTTTTGCCTTTTCATACTGTTCATGGAGTTCTCAAGGCAAGAATACTGAAGTGGTTTACCATTCCCTTCTCCAGTGGACCACATTCTGTCAGACCACTCCACCATGACCCGACCATCTTGTGTGGCCCCACACAGCATGGCTTAGTTTCATTGAGTTAGACAAGTCTGTGGTCCTGTGATCAGATTGGCTAGTTTTCTGTGGTTATGGTTTTAGTGTGTCTGCCCTCTGATTCCCTCTTGGAACACCCACTGTCTTACCTGGGTTTCTCTTACCTCAGACATTGGGTATCTCTTCACAGCTGCTCCAGACTGTCTTAAATGTCTGAACCAGAATTCCATCAACCTTACCCTCCACAAGAAACTCTTATCTGAGTTTTTTGAAAATTATATCCTCCACCAAATTGTAAGTTGATAAAAATCAGAACTGCGTGAGATATTTCTTACCTAAAAGCTAGTTTATGTTATTCAGTATCCCTTGTGTAAGGATTCACATGATAAGTAACCTAGAAATCAGTAAGACGGAAAACATGGTCTGTCTTGAATAAACTTGTATAGATCTTTAATTCAGAAAGTAAAACTTTCTGTTACAGTTGATGAAAAGTTCAAAAAATTAATATATAGATAAAATTACCAAATTACTGAGATGTATGCATAAAGATCTTTCCTTTTATAATTTTGTATCAACTATTGAGGGTCTGTTTATATTTTTTTCTGAAAAGTCCCTTGAGTGATTTTTTTTTCTACTTCATCCTTCTTTAAATAGACTGAAGAAACCAGAAGAGTAGAAAATATCATATTTGGGAGGAGCAAGTGTTTCCATTCCCTTCCATCCCTCTTGGAGAATATAAACTGAAGCCCCAAGTAAAGTTCATTAAAATAAAACTTTTAGAGCCAAAAAATGTGGTTTAATTTTAAGATCTATGTTTCATCAGATGACAGTTTCAAAAGTTAAGATCAATACACTAACAATGCATATATATGGAATTTAGAAAGATGGTAAAAACGATCTTATATGCAAGACAGCAGAAGAGACACAGATGTAAAGAACAGACTTTTGGACTGTGTGGGAGAAGGGAGTATGGGATGATTTGAGAGAATAGCATTGAGACAAGTTTATTACCATATGTGAAAGAGATGACCAGTGCAAGTTGGATGCATGAAGCAGGGCACTCAAAGGCGGTATTCTGGGACAACCCAGAGGGATGGGGTGGGGAGGGAGGTGTGAGGGGAGTTCAGGATGGGGGACACACGTGCACCTATGGGTGATTCTTGTCAATGTGTGGCAAAAACCACCACAATATTGTAAAGAAATTATCATCCAATTAAATTAATTAATTAAAAAAAAGTTACCCCAGCCACTAAAAAAAAAATCTCATTAGCTTCCATTCTATTCACTGGAAAAAACAGAATATGGGAGAAGATCAGCTGTGAGTTGCAGCCAACACTTCCTAGTTGACAGCCCAAGTAAAATTAACTGAAATAGGAAGTGGGAACTTCAGAAGGAAAGTGGCAATACTGAAATTCATTGAACTGAAACTAATTCTTAGAGTATTATAATGATGAATCACAGCAAAGCAGCGCATAACAGTTAGACATCAACCTTTACCCTCCAGATCTTCCTTTTGCATACTCTAAAAAGTTGCTATGGTTTCAAGTATAATTTCTCTATTTTGGCACCAAGATTAATGTAAAATAAACTTACAATGTAAGTTGCAAAGTTAACGACAGTTCTCTGAATGACTGAAAAGCATGAAGTCATGATACACATCATATTTATTCATCATTTTTAAAGTTGTTGATAATTCTTTTGGTGTGAGGTAATTTGCTATCCATTATCAGGTGCTGGTAAAAACATTAAAAAGACATGATTTATGGAGTGGGTTTTATGTGCTGTTATTGAGGTATTATCTTCCTTTTCAAGAATGATCCAAACAGTATGCTTCCTTTTTCACTCCACCAGTTCCTACCTAGAGTGGGTTGATGGACAGAACATTCAGGAATGACAGTCTTTCTTTTCATTGACTAGTAATGTAACCTAGGGCCAGAACACTCTCTGGACTTTAGTTAACTGGCTTCTAAAATGAGAATTTTGAGCTAGTTGGCCGTTAAATTTGTATCCAGCTCTGAAAAAGGGTGTTTATTTCTGTATTATATTTTTATTATCCAAATAGTGTACATTCATTGTAGAAAAGGTTTTACATTACAAAAAACAAAATTTTAAAAAGGAGGTCTATTTGTAGTTCCAGGCTGCAATACAAAATGTTTTGATCCTATTATTATTCTTCCAGCTTGACCCCAACTGTAAAGCATTTCTGTAATGAATTTGCTTCTGCCAACCAGAGACTCATCTCTAGTCATTAATAATGTTTTTAACTGTATGGAGATATGAGTGTGACAGTTGAGCCTGAGACCTTCACTTCTTATAGCCTTTATTACAGAAAATAGTAACTCTTCAGTTAGGACAAACCTTGTAGTGACCGCCACCGTGAAAAATCACTGCCAGTGTTGCACTGAGTTGACTAAGCAAGGGATCCTTGAACTTCCAGCCACTAGGGAAGCTGGCTCCAGAATTTATCATTGAGATACAAGGAGGTGTTAACCCTTATTGGATCAGAAACGGAAAAGACAAATCAGGATGTATGACTATACAGGTATGACCTAAATCAAATCCCTAACGATTATACAGTGGAAGCGACAAATAGATTTAAGGGACCAGATCTGATAGACAGAGTGACTGATGAACTATAGATGGAGGTTTGTGACATTGTATAGGAGACAAGGAGCAAGACCATCCCCAAGAAAAAGAAATGCAAAAAAGCAAAATGGCTATCTCAGGAGGCCTTACAAATAGCTGTGAAAAGAAGAGAAGCAAAAAGCAAAGGAGAAAAGGAAAGATATACCCATTTGAATGCAGAGTTCCAAAGAGCAAGGAGAGATAAGAAAGCCTTCCTCACTGATCAGTGCAAAAAAATAGAGGGAAACAATAGAATGGGAAAGAGTAGAGATCTCTTCAAGAAAAGTAGAGATTCCAAGGGAACGTTTCATACAAAGATGGGCACAATAAAGGACAAAAATGATATGGACCTGACAGAAGCAGAAGATACTTAAGAAGAGGTGGCAAGAATACACAGAAGAACTGTACAAAAAAGATCTTCAAGACCCAGATAATCATGATGGTGTGATCACTCACCTAGAGCCAGACATCCTGGAATGTGAAGTCAAGTGGCCCTTAGGAAACATCACTACAAACAAAGTTAGTGGAGGTGATGGAATTCCAGTTGAGCTATTTCACATCCTAAAAGATAATGTTGTGAAAGTGCTGCATTCAATATGCCAGCAAATTTGGGAAACTCAGCAGTGGCTACAGGACTGGAAAAGGTTGGTTTTTATCCAATCCCAAAGAAAGGCAATGCCAAAGAATGCTCAGACTACTGCACAATTGCACTCATCTCACACGCCAGTAAAATTATATTCAAAATTCTCCAAGCTAGACTTCAACAGTATGTGAACTGTGAACTTCCAGATGTTCAAGCTGGTTTGAGAAAAGGCAGATGAGCCAGAGATCAAATTGCCAACATCTGTCAGATCATCAAAAAAGCAAGAGAATTGCAGAAAAATATCTATTTCTGCTTTATTGACTATGCCAAAGCCTTTGACTGTGTGGCTCACAATAAACTGTGGAAAATTCTGAAAGAGATGGGAATACCAGACCATCTTACCTGCCTCCTGAGAAACCTGAATGCATGTCAAGAGCAGCAGTTAGAACTGGACCTGGAACAGCAGACTGGTTCCAAACAGGAAAAGGAGTACATCAAGGCTGTATATTGTCACCCTGCTCATTTAACTTATGTGCAGAGTACATCATGAGAAATGCTGGGCTGGATGAAGCATAAGCTGGAATCAAGATTGCTAGGAGAAATATCAATAATCTCAGATATGCAGATGACACTGCCCTTGTGGCAGAAAGTGATGAAGAACTAAAGAGCCTCTTGATAAAAATGAAAGAGGAGAGTGAAAAAGTTGGCTTAAAGCTCAACACTCAGAAAACAAAGATGATGACATCGGGTCCCATCACTTCATGGCAAATAGAGAGGGAATTAGTGGAAACAGTGGCAGACTTTAGTTTTTTGGGAGCTCCAAAATCACTGCAGATGGTGACTGCAGCCATGAAATTAAAAGGCACTTACTTTGTGGATAAAAGTTATGACCAACCTAGACAGCATATTAAAAAGCAGAGACATTACTTTGCCAGCAAAAGTCCGCCTAGTCGAGGCTATGTTTTTTCCAGTGGTCATGTATCGTGAGATTGGGTCTATAAAGAAAGCTGAGTGCCGAAGAATTGATGCTTTTGAACTGTGGTGTTGGAGAAGACTCTTGAGAGTCCCTTGGACTGCAAGGAGATCCAACCAATCCATCCTAAAGGAAATCAGTCCTGAATATTCATTGAAAGGACTGATGTTGAAGCTGAAACTCCAATACTTTGGCCACCTGATGCAAAGAGTTGACTCATTTGAAAAGACTCTGATGCTGGGAAAGATTAAAGGCAGGAGGAAAGGGGGACAACAGAGGATGAGATAGTTGAGATGGTTGGATGGCATCACTGACTCGATAGACATGAGTTTAAGCAAGTTCCGGGAGTTGGTGATGGACAGGGAGACCTGGCGTGCTGCAGTCCATGGGGTCATAAAGAGTCGGACATGACTGAGTGACTGAACTGAACTATCACCTTTGATTACTGGCTTCTGTTGAAATGTGACATTCTATCAGATCAAGAATCTTTCCCTCTTCCTGTTGCATTTGCCGCTGAGGTGCAGTCCCGACCATGATACTTGGCTCTGAGGTCTGTATGCACCATATCTTCTTGGTCCCAACTACAATGTCTCTTCAGATAATTTTGGCCCCTCAACCAGTTCATGACCCTCCTGACATCTCCAAATTCTCAGCTTTCTTCTATCATACTTCCATTTGTACATTCATACTTAATGAAGCTATGTTCAGGTCCTATCTAGGCACTTTTCTCAGACAGTGAATTTCCACCTTTAGTTAAAAATTCTCTGTAATACTTGGAGTACCTCACATAGCATCCTGGACAGCTCTTCTCTGAGATTACACCCAAATGTATTGAGATATGTACTAGAGTTTTGGTACTCTTTCTAAACCATCATATTGGATTTCTTCAACAGGAAGAGCCCTGAAACCCACCCCCAGAAATCTTCTAGATCCTGTAATATCACCATTTTTTACCTACCCAATAGTGAAATTCTTATCACCTTTTGATGAGAAAACATATCTTAGTAATCATAAATCCCTTTCTACTGTGTTTTAAATGTAATTGTTTTAAGTCTTACAGGACTCAAAAATCAAACAAAAGCAAAACTTTTATTTTCTTTTGAGTTGTTTTCTTATATTGAAAACTGTAACATTCCAAAACATTTGTTGCTTCTAAGTACTTTCCCAAGTCCTTCAGAAAGTGGAAAACCCCAAAGTGTTCTTACTTTATCAGATAGTTCTTTATCAGCTCTTTCTGAATGCAGTGTATTTATTGAGAGAAGATGAAGGGAGGGAAATATTAACTGAAAAACTGCATAGTTTTGTATATCAAAATGTTATGCCATTAGACTTAAATTTGCATGTTAAGTAAGTATTTGAAATATCTTTGTTTTAATTTTATTTTCATAAGAATTTAGATTTTTATGATTTTCAAGAATGGGAACTGTTTTTTTATGTTGTTCCTAAGCGAAAACAAATAATTTGGCCGTATTTAGGGAACGCCTATATCCGTAAGTATAAAAAAACTTACCACTTGTAGAGTATGATTCTTTTCTTAATTACTCTTTTTGCATTCTATAAGAATTATCACAGTTACATAATTTTTTTTCTCATTTTATCAAGAGATGGAGTTAGCTAAAGTGAATCAACAAATAAGGAAACGAAGATTCAAATCCAGGTCTCTTGACTCCAAAATTGATGCACTTACCAACTGTACTATAATTCAGGAAAATTACTCAACCTCCTTAATCTCATTACAAACTTTCCATGGATCTTAGGAGCAAGGACAACACCTTGCATCTTTAAAATTGCCATAGTACTTATCAAAGTTCTAAGCACAAAAGTGAGTATAAGTATTTGAGTGTTTCCAGAATGCATTGTTTTTAAGTTAACAAAATATACCCAGCCACTCATGATTAAAATACATTCTTCAGTTAAATAAATAGACTAAAATCTACATAGATGAATCTCACAAAAAATATTAATCCAAAATGCTAAAATTACAGTTCGATTCACTTCAAAATTTTACTGGCATAATGAAATATACATTATTTAGGAATGCATACCTAATTTAAAAGAAAACTAGGAAGGATGATAAAAGTTCAAGAAAATGCTCTGGAAAAAAGAAAGAAATGTGATTGGGTGGGAAGAATTCAGAGATATTAACATTTCATTTCTTCAATTAGATGCTGGTTACAATAGTACTAGATTTATATGTTGCCTTTAAATATCATATATATTTTACATCTTTTCCTTGTTACTAATGATCTATTTCACAATAAAAAGTACCATTGCCACTCAATTATTTGTCTGCTAGAAACATCTTTTGAGACTTTGTAGGATGGTTATAGCTCTTGAGATGCACTGGCTATACTTTAAATTTGGATTTCTCAACTTCAGTACTGTTGGCATTTTGGGCTGGTCATGTTTTTATTGTTGTCGTTGTGGGAGGCTATGCTGTATGTTATAGTGTGGTTAGCAGCATCTTTACCCCCTGAATGTCCATAGTACCCCTCTTCTGAGTTTGAAAACCAAAAATGTCTTCTAACACTGCCAAGTGTGCCTTGGTGGGGACCAGGAAAAATTCCCCTGGTTGAGAACCACTGCTTCAAAGTCTTGGCTTCCCTGGTAATACTCCTATTTTTCACTAACTTCAGTACATTTGTACCGTACTTTCTCACTCTCTTCATTATGTGATCGTTACTTATTAGCACAGGATGGAACATGCTGGGAATTTTTAGAAAACATTCTCTCTAACCTTTTCCAACACATTGTGTATTCAGGATACACTGGATAGTGTGACATTTGGATCCATCATTATGAGTGTCCAGGTCATCCTCGCTAACCTGAGAACAGTAAGCAACAACAGTGATTGCACCTATGTGTGGCTGTAGTTTCTCTTTTGACCCAGGGTGCAGAAAGGTCACTTCTCAAGAACAAGCTCTACATGCATGAGCAAGCTGCAAATATGGAAGTGGAAGCAAAAAAAAAAAAAATACCAAGAATGATGATAGGTTCAGTGTCTGCCTAGAACAAAAGAGATAAAAAGACTAAAATAAATGCTTAGATGAAAGGTTTACTTTTCCCATAAGATTTTCAAAAGAACCTTGAAAGTTGATTACACAAACTCATGTGTTTTGAGATTTAATTAGGTAATGTCTGGGAAAAAAAAAAAGCTGAGCTCCTCAGAGAAAGATGCTATCAAAGTGACTTTTTTATTAACTCTGGTAATTTTGCAACATCTTCAACTGATGTGTATTTGCTGTTGAAGCTTGTTCATTTTGCTGCTACAAGTTAATTCTTTTAATCCTTCAGTTTAATTGGCCATTACTTGCACTAGTAAAGCTATCAGTAGGAAGATATTTTGAAGTAATAGAATACTTAAATTTCAGTTGTGTTTCTTTTTCATATAGAGGACATGGATATTCACATATATAAAACACTTCTCCTACCTCAGGATAAAAGCACATAACCCTGTAATAACTATGCTGGACAGACCTTTTCTCCTCTCTGTAGTTTCTACTGTGAGTTCCTCCCATATATTTGTTATGGTTACAATATTTGATAACTGGCAGCCCACTCCAGTGGGGGGCTTCCCAGGTGGCGCTGTGCTAAAGAATCCACCTGTCAATGCAGAAGATGCAAGAGATGTGGATTTGATCCCTGGGCTAGGAAGATTCCTCGGAGGAGGAAATGACAATCCACTCCAGTATTCTTGCCTGGAAAATCCCAAGGACCAGAGGAGCCTGGTGGGCTACAGTTCATAGGGTCACAAAAGTCAGACTTGACTGAGCACGCACACACACACAATATTTGATATAGATATTCTATAATCATTTATCTTCAACTTTTAATTTCTGCTAAGTATACAGCCTATATGTGTGTGTGTGTGTGTGTATACATATATATGTGTGTGTGTCTGTGTGTGTGTGTATATATATGTGAGTAAGGGTCATCATTTGTTCATTCATTTAGGTCTTATAAGGAGTTATGAAATTAATATTATAAAAATTATATTTTTATGATTTGTAGAGATGCAGATTACACTTGTGTAATATTTCAAAATTTATACATTTCTTTTACCTTCGTTAACACTATACTGATAATTACGTTAGTAGATAAAAATAAATTTCCACTGCTACCTAAATATAGATTTGAAGGTGTATGAGCCTGAGAATTTTAAATTTATTTATAAATGTCATTTGTAGCTATTTTTCTGTGAAATCTCTATTTTTGCCCTCAACCCATGTTTTTATTGAGTCAATGGCTTTATTGAACAGAAACTGTTTTCGTATACTATTGAAATTAACCCTTTGTGAGGTGTTTCCCTTTGCTTGGGAAAAGTGGTAATTATTTCAGTCCTCATGGCAATTTTATCAAGAAAGTATTAATCCCATCCTGTTAAAAATGTGGAATCTGAGTGTTAACCTACATATGCTGCTAGAAACAATGGAAGTCTACTTTGAATCTACAGTTTGATGGGATACTGAATTACTTAGTAATATGTATGTCACCTTTTATTTTCTCAAGCCTGTTATCACCTTTAATTCTGAACTTGGGAAACAATATCATGTTGTGAAACAAATTTATTTTGGACTGTCAAACTAAAGATGATATGTATCTCAGAATATTTTCCTGGAAACTTTCCCTGTTTAGATTTCTCTTCATGGCCTTTTCATTATGGAGTAAGTAAAGAATAATCTGACTCTTAAAATAATTTAAATAAAGAAGTACATAGTGAGAACCAATCTGTTAGAAAATGAGAGATATATTCTATCACTTAATTAGCATAATATCCCTAATGGAAACTTGATATCACCTCTCACAGAAGATCAGTTATCCATGTATTTTTTACCAGAGTTGAAGCAGAAGGGAAGGAGGGAGGAAAACCTTGTCATTCATTATAACTAGCCAGAAATTATAAAATTCATAAATATTATTTTGATATTTACATGAATCAATTTTACTTGATTTTTTAAAAGTTTTTTTAATGAGATAATTTACATAGAGTGTTGAAGACAAATCAGGCTTTTACAGCCTGGTCCATTTTTTCACATGTATCTTCCCATGTAACAACTTCCCACATCAATACAACTTTTTCAGATCCCTCCTTAACCTTCCCATGTATATTGCTATTGGATATTTGCATTATCTTCAATATGGGGCTATGATGGGGACATACGCATTAATTTAGGATGGGTTTCTGTGTAACTGGTGAGTCATCGTTGGTGTTTAGTTGCTAAGTTGTATCCAACTCTGTGTGGACCCATGAACTGTAACCAACCAGGCTCCTTTGTCCATGATTTTCCAGGCAAGAGTACTGGAGTGGGTTGCCATTTCCTTCTCCAGGGGATTTTCCCTAGAGGGGTAAATGTATTATTTTGCTTTAGTAAATAATGCCACATAATTTCCCAAAGTTCACTCCCAACAGTTAATCATGAGGTTACCATTTGCACTGCATTCTTTTGATTCTTGCATTTGATGTTTATGCTCATTACATTCCCCAGGTGGCTTTATACTTCCCTGGTGGCTCAGATGGTAAAGAATCTGCCTGCAGTGTGGGAGAAGTGGGTTCAATCCCTGGGTTCTGAAGTGGATTCCATGGACGGAGGAGCCTGGTGGGCTACAGTCCATGGGCTCACACGACTGAACAACTCACTCACCATTTGCACTGCATTCTTTTGATTCTTACATTTGATGTTTATGCTCTTTACATTTAAGTCATTCTAAATAGTGTGTCTTATTATCACACTATATTTTAATTTTTATTTCCTAAATGACTTATAATGTAAGCACTTTTAAATACACTACTTGGCATTCTGGGTATTTCATATAGTATTTGATTAAGAGTTGCTAACTAAAAAACATGGCTGAATGTCTCCATATTGATTTCCAAGAATGTTTAAATACATTTGTATATGTGAGTCCTTTATATTTTGTTTTCTATACTATTTGCCAATTTTACATGATACCACTTAGATATTTTTTAATTTTAATGAAATCCAATTAATTTGTTCTATTTATGAAATACTTGTTTACCCAAGGCCATCAAGATAGTTTCCTATAGTTTCTGCTCGAAGTTTCATTATTTTATCTTTCATATTTAGGTTTATGAACTGTCTCACATTATTTGTGTATGCATATGGTTCATTTCAAGGTAGAGTTGATTTTTTCCCAGATACCCACTTGATCCAACAATTTATTTTGAAAAGACCCTTTTGTTACTGAATTGTTGTGATACTTCTGGGAAATTATAGGTGACTGTATGTGTAAAGGCCAACCTCTGATCTCTCTATTCTGTTCCAGTGGTCTAATTATTAATTCTTGCACCAAGACCACATAACAATTAATATAGCTTCTTGGTGAATCTTGAACCCTAGTATAAGCCCTGCAGCTTTACAATGTAAAGAGATTTAGATTTAAAGAAATCTCTTTAAAGATTTCTTCCCTGATAGGTAAAGAATCCACCTGCAATGCAGGAGACCCCGGTTCGATCCCTGGGTAGGGAAGATCCCCTGCAGAAGGGATAGGCTACCCACTCCACTATTCTTGGGCTTCCCTGCTGGCTTGGCTGGTGAAGAATCAGCCTTCAATGCGGGAGACCTGCGTTCGATCCTTGGATTGGGAAGACTCCCTGGAGAAGGGAAAGGCTATCCACCCCAGTATTCTGACCTGGAGAATTCCACTGGACTATATAGTCCAAAGAGTTGGAGAGTCGCAAAGAGTCGGACATGACTGAGGGGCTTTCACTTTCACTTTAAAGATTGCAGTGGAACTCTAGATACTTTGAATTTTTGCATTAATTTTAGAATTAAATTTTCAGTTTCCACATTAACAAGAACTGCAGCTACAATAAAAACAAAACAACTGACATTTTAATTGGGACTGCATTGAATTTATAGATCAGTTAAGAGATAATTAACTTCTTAACATTATCCTGACTCATGAACATGTTCTATTTCTCTATTTTTGTCGTCTTTATTTTCCTGCAATAATCATTTAGTAATTGTCATTTTTATATTCTTATAATACTCCATTATACTTATTCCACAAACATTTGACACTTGTGGTATCTTTTATTTTGGTCTTTTCCCTTAATTTCCTGATAATTTGTTTCTGGAATATAAATATGTTCATTATTTTTGTACTTTGACCTTGTTTCCAGTAAATTTGTTAAGTTCATTTAGTTCTAATTGTTCACAGATTCTTCTGAAAATAAAATGTTTTGCTTTTTGTTTCAGATCCTTGCATTTTATGTTTCTTTTTTTATTGCACTGGCTAGAACCTTCAGCATGTTAAATAGATGTGGCTGTATTGCATATTCTTGTCTCATTTCCAACCTCAGAGGGAAAGCATTCAGTATTTCACCATTAAATACGCTATTACTTATACATGTTTTAGTAGGTATGTTCTATCATAGTGAAGAAGCTTCTTTATATTCCTAGCATTTTAAAAGTTTTTAGCATGATTAGGTATTAAATGTTATGATTTTTTTGCACCTACTAAAATAATCCTATGATTCTTTTTACTGTATTGATATGATATTGTATCAATCTTGACTGATAATTTGTAAATCACATCCTTAACTGAAAAAAACATCAGAGAGATTATAATATGCAAATAATATCTGTCAGATAATATAAAAAGCTAGAAAAATACTGTTGTAAATTCCCATAAAATCCCCAATGTTTTGTGACAGTGTTTTAGTCATACAAGTATTAATTATTTGGGAGATAGTCATCTATATGGGATTTTTAATCAGAACTGTAAATAATTTATATACAATACCTTGTCACTTGGTAGGCAAGCAAAAAGTAGAAACTGTATAATGAGTTTCAGGCATAAGAAACAGTGGAAACTGTATGATGAGTTATGAGGTCTGGCATTTTAAAACATACTGATTTTTGTAGATTAGAAGCCATTTGAATTTAAGCTGCAAGGGTGTGACATATTTTTGAAAATATGGACTTTGCTTTTGTTTTTTGCTTTATTTGCACTGGCCATCCCAAATCCTGAGAGGGTGTCCAGAAGATTGCTCAAGAAAAGTACAGGGAATGACAGAATGAACAAATTGATGAAGGAAGTCCTTGAAATTTATAATTGGGGAAATCAGGAAATGGCAACAATGTCATATTCTAGATCAATGATGAAAGCATAGACATGTAATATATGCTGTCTTTTTTGCTATGTTGTGTCAGAGAGGCAATTTTGATATGATTTAGCAATTGCATGACATGGAGATTAAATGGAAAAGAAAACAATTTGAAGGAAAGTGAAAAGCAGATTATGTTACTGCTTCTGAACTTGGGGAACTGATATATAAGGATAATAGAGAAGCAGGTAATTGATGTGTTTAAATGAGAGATTATTAAATCTGGTATTTTAAAGTGTACAAGGAAATGGGCATAAATGAACAGATAAAATGGCGTGAACTCATTTCATATTACTGTATGTGCCTTTAGTTTTAAATTGCAACTTAAGGTCCTTTGCACAAGGCCCTAGTAACAATGAGGAGCCCAGAAATGCAAATATCAGGAAAGCAAGACAAAAATCTTAGTAGGTCCCACTTTTCATAAACTTTACATCAAATATGATGGCTAAATGGAGTGAAGGGAGGTTGAGTTGCTTTAGGACAGATGTAAAAGAATGTTTTTGACAGTAAGTGTATTGTGAGATAGGGGCTTGTATTTGGGAGAAGTATTTAATTCTAGGAATTTAGGGGGACTAGGATTGGGACCAGAGAAGAGGACGTACGTCACTGGATGCTGATGGTTGACTAAAGTATAAGGGAGAGAAACAAAGGGAATGGACTTCATGTTGGTTCTTTCTAATTTATACATCTTTTCTTTTTTTCTTTTCAGAGTAGAGGAAGCAGGTAGGGTTGTTGTCCATAATTCCTGAGTATATCAGTATTTACTGAGCACCTTCTCTATACCAGAAACTGCTATAGATTCCAGGATTTTAGCAGCGAGGAAGAGATACAAGGTCTCCTGTTTTTGAGAGAAAAGAAAAAGTAAGAAATTCAAGATAAATACATGAGCAGGATAATTTCTGAGTGAATGATGCTATAGCAGGATTAACAGGGTGATGCTAGAGAGACTGACAGTTAAGAACTACTTTAGTTTGGGCAATCAAGGGATGTTTTTCTGAAAATATGACCTTTACGATGAAACATGAGTAGTCAACCATACAATGATTTGGGAAAAGAGTGTTCCAGGCAAAGCAAAAAGTTCAAGAGCACTTAAGCATTGTTTAGGGACCAAAAGAAATCCAGTGTATCTGACAAAGCATGAAATCAGCCAATCAGCATGGAATGAATTTGTAAGCTACAGACAGATCCCATAGGGCATTTAGAATATTGGAAAGAGTTGGAATCCTAAATTAAAGAGAAAATTATTGGAAGGCAGAAAGTGAAATAATTCCAGTTTGCATTTTAGGAGGCATCTGACTGCCTTGTGGAGAATGCAGAAGTGGAAGTAGGGTACTTTAGGCAATTGTAGTAGTGTGTAAGTCTGTGCTTAGTCATGTATAGCTCATTGTGACCCTATTGACTGTAGCCTGCCAGGTTCCTCTGTCCATGGGATTTCCCAGGCAAGAATATTGGAGTGGATGCCATTTTCTCCTCCAGGGGATATTCCAGACCCAGGGATAGAATCTGAGTCTCCTGTATCTGGCAGGCGGATTCACTACTACTGAGCCCCCGATGAGACATAATGATGAATTGACTAAAGCAGTAACAAAACATGCTGGTACTATTGTGATATATATTAACTATGAATTCAGTTATCTATGAGGTAGGGTGGGAAGTGTTTACAAAAAGGAAAGTCTTTTATTTTTTTTTTTCCATTATTAGTTGGAGGCTAATTACTTCACAACATTTCAGTGGGTTTTGTCATACATTGCCATGAATCAGCCATGGAGTTACATGTATTCCCCATCCCGATCCCTTTTTTAATGACAGTGTGTGTGTGTGTGTGTGTGTGTGTGTATGTGTGTGTGTGTACACATATGGGCTTCCCTGGTGGCACACTTCTAATGCAGGAGATGCGAGAGATGTGGGTTCAATCCCTGGATCAGGATGATCCCCCAGAGTAGGAAGTGGCAACCTGCCCCAAAATTTTTACCTCGAAAATTCCATGGACAGAGGAGTATGTCATGCTAAGTCCATGAATTAGCAAAGAGTCAAACAGGACTAGGAACTGAATACACACACACACAGATATATATATATACATATATATATATATATATATATATATACACATATGTATCTATCTATATATATATATATATGTATCCCTGGTACAGATAGTTTGATAATATATTAAGAGTTTTAAAAGTTGTTTAAAAAAATAAAAGAGCTAGCTTTGCTTTTACTTTTCTTGTGTGTGTAATACATTTCTGTCTGACATTGTTCATAAACGAAATAAGTAATCCTGAAAGTAATAGAAGTATTGTTTTCTTTTTGAGAGATTCGTGAGGTTGTTTTTACACTGACCTAGGGAGCCATTGTTGAAATTAAAAACCTCATTTTCTCATAACTGACGTCTCGGTGAAGGGCCAAGTGTTCCTGACATAAAATTAGATGAGTTTATTGAGCATTCTCCCTTTAGGGTCTTATTTACTCCATTTTTGATTGTGTCTGCTTTTCAAACTTTCCCGTTAGTGGCTCTGAAATTCAGCCTCTTGAGATTTGCATTTATTGTATTTTTATGT
The DNA here is from genome assembly GCF_019320065.1 of Cervus canadensis. Lineage (NCBI taxonomy): Eukaryota > Metazoa > Chordata > Mammalia > Artiodactyla > Cervidae > Cervus > Cervus canadensis. Next base: position 39,540,661 of record NC_057405.1, on the reverse strand, counting down.
TGATCTCTCTAATGAACATGGAAATTAAACTAATCAGGATATGGAAGTTTGTTTCTTTTTTACCTGTGATTTCCTTCTGGTAGTTACTTTTTATGTGCACGCATATGACCTGCCTACCATTGTAAAGTGGGATAAGCACTGAGAACAATGATCCATTTGTGTTCACATTTACATAGCCTGCCTACAGTTTTGTGCAAAAGCATGCATATCAAAATTCCTGCACATAATCCAGTATGAATAATCTATCTAGTTAATTTTCCTACTTGTGTTAGTTTGCTAGGGTTTCCATAACAGAAACTAAAGACTGAGTGACTTAAACCACAGAGATTCATCTCCCAGCACTTTTGGAGGCTATAGCTTTCAGAGGCCAGCAGGCTTGGTTTCTCTGCAACCTCTCTCCTTGGCTTGCGGATGGCTACTCTTTTGATGCCTCTTCACCTGGTCTTTTTTCCTCCGAGCACAGGCATCCCCAGTGTCTGTGTGTCCTAATCTCTGTTGCATAAAGACAACAAGCCTCATTTAATTTCATCACCTCTTTATAGGTGCAGTATTTAAATACGTTTGCTCTCTGAAATACAGGGTTAGAGCTTTAACAGATGAATTGGAGAGGGATACAGTTTAGCCCATAATCCCACTGAAAATGGAATGAAACAAGTTGACATTGTAAAATCTCTAAAGTTCTAAAATCAGTAGGGTGAAGTTAGGCACTCAGCTTTAACAGGAAACATTCACTATTTTGTTCTCGCCCTATCCACACAGGCAGAGCACCTCTGGATGTAACCCCAAGACTAGCCCATTTGACATTTAAATCTCTTTGACAAATAAGAGCATGCAATACCCATCTGACTGGACAAGACAAAACTTAGTTTCATTGAGGATTTGTAGTCCAGAACCCATTCTCACTTGGCAGATCTTCATATTACATAGAACTAGCTCATTAGATACAACTTTAACAGCTATTATAGTAAGTACTCAATCCTGTGTTTGAAAGAAGCTTATGCTTTGGAGGTCATAGAGACCTGACCCCCATTTAGTTGATTCTAAGCACAATTTTGCTCATCTGTATAATACAGTTATTAGTAGATACCTCACTGGGTTTTGATGAGGATTAATGGAGATGACATAGATGTCAATCCTGGCACACATGTGTATTCTTCATAGATTTTAGGGTAATTGGGATGCACAGATACGATAAATTGCTATCTTTTACTCAATCACTCACTCCTAATTTAGTTTCCCCTATAGATGTTTCTGGAGAAGGACATGGCAACTCACTCCAGTACTCTTACCTGGAAAATCTCATGGACGGAGTGATCTGGTAAGCTACAGTCCATGGGGTCTCAAAGAGTCAGCCATGACTGAGCGACTTCACTTTCACGCATTGGAGAAGGAAATGGCAACCCACTCCAGTGTTCTTGCCTGGAGAATCCCAGGGACAGAGGAGCCTGGTGGGCTGCCGTCTATGGGGTTGCACAGAGTCGGACACGACTGAAGTGACTTAGCAGCAGCAGCCTAGATATTTCCATAATTTGTTTGCCCATTAAACTTAATAATCCAGAAGGACCTCATGTCTTTACTATGGGCTTCCCTGCTGGCTCAGACAGTAAAGAATCGGCCTGCAATGCAGGAGACCTGGGTTCAATCCCTGGATTGGGAAGATCCCCTGGAGAAGGGAATGGCTACCTACTCCAGTATTCTTGCTTGGAAAATTCCACGGTCAGAGGAGCCTGGCAGGCTATACAGTCCATGGGGTTGCAAAGAGCTGGACACAACTGAGCAACTAACACTTTCATGTCTTTACTAGAAGATATAGCAAGGCTCAGGGTAACAAGGGCCTTCAGAAGTTTGTTAAATTTGTCTTAAGTCCACTGTATACAAACAGTGGTAGATGAACATCCTTATGTATTAATCATTTAGTGTCCAACCTGAAGAAAAAGTTTGATTGTTACAGGCTGTGATAAAACTGTTACAGGTTTTGTTTGAGGGACACTCAAACCCAAGTCAACTAATATCTATAGTAGTGGCTTAAACGGTGCATTGTTTTTGCCAGTTCTTAGAAATGCCTGCACTCAGAGAGTTGCATATATTTGGCAGTTAAATGGATGGAAGAAATTGAGTCATGTCAAGTTTGAATAATGAACTCCCCTGTTGGTCTTAGAATGGTGAAATCATCAAAATTGAGGGACTAAGAAACGTAATTTGAAGTGACCTCAGAAAACTCAAGAGTAAGAGACTATATTTACTTCAGATTATGGTTATTTGGATATTTCCGACAGCAAATCATGCCTATGGAAGAAAAACGTAAACAAATCTGGACCATGCGAGATACCTGAGCAGGCTCTGGAGCTGCAAACACTAAACCAAAGCCTTGATAATGGCGGGAGAGTATTCTGTGGTCCTCAGCCAGCCAGTGTTTGCCTTCCCCCTATTCTCCCGTACTACTTCATCTTGAAGCCATCATGGGAGTTGGGGCTTGGCAAAGATGCTTATTCTAACTAAGCAATGAGTCTCACTTGGCAGGGGGAAGGGAACATAAACACTAGATTGTGTATCCCATCAGAGTACAATCAGGAAAGTGTCTTCCTTCAAGATAATATACCTAGTGGGAAATCTATTCAGTTGGGCGAGGTGATGTGCAGCGAAAAAGGCACAGAGCTGTAGGGCAGAAAAATAAGCCCTCACTTTATCTGCTCAGCAGTCTCTTCTCTTTCACTCTAAGCACTAAGAGCAGCAATCTCTTCTCAATGTCACTGATGCTCAAGCCAAGACCCAATCGCTCCCAAGTGCACTTGCTGTATTGCAAGCTATCAAGAGGCTACAAGAGTAATTCTAGTGCAAAACAGATTCAAATTGTCTTTTTGAACAGCTATATTTGGGGATAATGCTATTTCTCACATGAAATACATGTATTGATACATGTTACATGTTGTATATATGCATATATATTAAACTGGGCTTCTGAATACATTTCTACTTTATGTACAAGTTAAATGTTCATTTAAAATCAAAGTGTATGTACATATCCTACATAGACACCAAAATGACTGCATTTGGTTAATTAAAACAAAGGATAGCAGTTTTATTTTGTTGATTCTAAACTAACAATACTAGGAATTGTTTCAGGAGAAGAGAAATTTATGTAAGTATCTCTATTATGTATTAGAAATGTTTTTATGGGTGTTTAGGGAACATCTGAAATTTCAAATTTATGATTCAAACTGCAATGAAATTTTAATTTTATCTATAAGGTATCTGCTTTCCCATAAGAGTTTCACATGAACAGATAAAAGCTCCTTTTTTGAATTTCAAGTTGCAGTTGTTCTCTGATACAAGTCAGACTGGCTGTCTTAAATTTAAAGTTTCTATATATTGATTATTAATTGAACTCTTTATTCGCAGTTTTAACTTACACGAAATGGGATTGTCTTTGAAAGGGCTGCTGAAAGTTGTTCTTATATTAAATCACAAATGATCACATTAATAGAAAATGAATCCAAAAGCAAGCGAACTTTATCTTTTAAAATGTCTGCTATTTTAATGACATTTTAAATGTATTTTAATGATAATACTCATAACATTAGGAATACCAATGACACCAAGGTTTTCACTTTATAAATTGAAACCTAAAGTTTAAAGTAATTGAAATATTGAAAAGTAAGCATGAGCAGGATATGTTTTATGCAAATATCAGCTTTCAGAACATATTGCTGTGATTTAGACTTTAAAATTCTTTGAAGTTTAAGAGGGACTTTAGTTTGTTGGGATAGCCTTAGAATATAAAAATCATATTCTAAATTTCTTTTATCTTGGGGGGTGGTCAGAGAGATCTGATGTTAAATCCTAGTTGTACCACTTACTTGATTTCAAGCAGGTCTGATAATGCTTTAGGCATGCTGACACCCTGATATTGGTCTAAGGTTATGGGGGATTAGTTGAGATGACACAAGGTACTGACAGACATAGGAAGCTCACCGCAGGAATAAAGATGATTAGAATGGGACGCTGGAGAGCTGCTGTCTTTAACCTGATTTGTTATCCACTTATAGTTCAACTTCTTTTGGATCTTTCTACTTTTGTGACATCAAAAATTAGATACTCATTGAATGAGATAGTGTTAAATATGAATGAAGGATTTTTTGCTTTTGTTGTTGTTATTGTTCAGTCACTAAATCGTGTCTGGCTCTTTGTTGACCCCATGAACAACAGCACTCCAGGCTCGGCTAGCCTTCACCATCTCCTGGAGTTTGCTCAGATGCAAGTCCATTGAATCAGTGATGGTGTCTAACCATCTCATCCTCTATTGCCCCCTTCTCCTGTCCTCAGTCTTTCCCAGCATCAGGGTCTTTTCCAAAGAGCAGGCTCTTCGCATAAGATGGACAAAGTCTTGGAGCTTCAGCTTTAGCAACAGTTCTTCCAATGAATGTTTAGGGTTGATTTCCTTTAGGATTGACTGGTTTGATTTCCTTGCTGTCCAAGGGGACTCTCAAGAGTCTTCTCCAGCACCACAATTTGAAAGCATCGATTCTTCAGTGCTCAGCCTTATTTACGGACCAATTTTCCCATCAGTACATGACTACTGGGAAAACCATATATTTGAGTATACAGACCACTGTCTGCAAAGAGATGTCTCTGCTTTTTAACACTCTGTCTAGGTTTGTCATAGCTTTCCTTCCGAGGAGCAAGTGTCTGTGGATGTCATGGCTGCAGTCACCATCTACAGTGATTTGGGAGCCCATGAAAGTAAAATCTGTTACTGCTTCCACTTGATCCCCATCTATTTGCCGTGGAGTGATGGGACCAGATGCCATGATCTTAGTTTTGTTTTGTTTTGTTTTTTTTAATTTTAAGTCAGCTTTTTCACTCTCTTCTTTCAACCTCATCAAGAGGCTCTTTAGTGCCTCCTCACTTTCTGCCATTAGAGTGGTGTCATCTGTATGTCTGAGGTTATTGATATTCCTCCTGGCAATCTTGATTCCAGCTTGTGATTCATCCAGCATGACATTATGCATGATGTGCTATGCATATAAGTTAAATAAGCAGGGTGACCGTGTTCAGCCTTGTTGTACTCCTTTCCCAATTTTGAACCATCAATTGTTCCATGTCCAATTCTAATTGTTGCTTCTTGACCCTCAAACAGGTTTCTCAGGAGACAGGTAAGGTGGTCTGGTACTCTCATCTGTTTAAGAACTTTCCACAATTTATTTTGATCCACACAGTCAAAAACTTTAGTCAATGAAGCAGAAGTAGATGTGTTTTTCTGGAACTCCCTTGCTTTCCCCATGATCCAAAAGTGTTGGCAATTTGGTCTCTGGTTCCTCTGCCTTTTCAAAACCCAGTTTGTACATCTGGAATTTCTCATACTGCAGAAGCCTAGCTTGAAGGATTTTTATGTTTTTACAACAGGAAAAGAAAAATGCTACAGATAAGGTAAAATATAGACTAGTTGAACTGTGCATGTGTATTACATAAGAAGAAGTAGAATTTATTCTGAATGCCACCTGTAAATACTATCTCACTTTTCCCCAACTATTCACACATTTTAGTTCAAGAATGTTTATGACACTTGGAAGCCTAAAGTTCATTTCTGAGTAAGACAGGTGATGAATGTTGATCACAAACTCAAAATCACTGTTGGCCAGATAGTTTGCATAAAGAAGTCCTGCTAGAAGAAGCCATAGAAAGTAAAGGCCAAACCCTGGGCCAGCCACTGTCTGTGGCCTGCCAGTTTACAAGCTTCTGAGTGGCTTTTAGGAATCTAAGTAATATAGTACCTTTTCTTAATAATCTTTTACATTTAATCAGCTAATACGGTAATACTTCCCTAGACATGAAATTCTTTTAGGCAAAATTCCAATGCATATGAAATTATTGTTTATGTAGGAATATTCTTAGTCTAGTAGAAATTTCACCGTGTTGCAGCTGCATACTGTCTAGGTTATCAGTTCAGTCATTTCAGTCACTCAGTTATGTTTGACTCTCTGCAACCCCATGAACTACAGCACACCAGGCTTCCTTGTCCATCACCAACTCCCAGAGCTTGCTCAAACTCATGTCCATCGAGTCAGTGATGCTAGCCAACCATCTCACCCTCTGTCATCCCCGTCTCCTCTGTCTAGGTTATAGTAGCCTGGTTTTCTGATTCTACCTGTGTTAAACAGTTGCTTCCTAAAATGTTGATCACATTTATAAATCAAATAAGGCTGCCCTGGTGGCTCAGATGATTAAGAATCTGCCTGCAGTGCAGGAGGCCTGGGTTCAATCCCTGGGTTGGGAAGATCCCCTAGAGGAGGTCATGTCAACCCACTCCAGTATTCTTGCCTGGAGAATCCCCATGGACAGAGGAGCCTGGAGGGCTGCAGTCTATGGGGTCGCAAAGAGTCGGACAAAACTGAGCGACTAAGCCCACCCAGCACATACATCAAACAGAGTATGCTGTCTTTGATCTTTACACTGTTAACATTGTAATGCTGGTTGATGCTTGGAAATCACATACTCATTGATACAAAATACTAATTAATCTGTTTGAATTAGACTAATTAGAATTTGACTCCTAAATATATTTAAAAAAATAATAAAACAACGAAATGATTCTCCCCTGCGCTCACCCAGGAAAGAAATGTACACTAATTAGAAGTCAAGCTAAAATAAAAGTTTCTGGTAAACATGCTTGAAGTATAATGAACAGTGTTACTTGATATTTGTTTGTGAATCTAAAATGCATCCATAAGATATGTATTAAACAGTCAGTTTTGCAAAAGGCCAACAAGAATATTGACTGCTATTCTTTTTACTACTGTATATTTTTGTAAGTATTAAAGGAGCCAAGAATTTTCACTATGTTTCTAACTATGATACGCCAAAGATTTTCAATATGATTGTTTTAAATAGCAAAATATTCTGACAATAACTTTTCACATTTATAACTTGTTTAAATGGTAAGATACTTGTCTTTTATGTTCATTTTTTAAAAGTTACTCTCATAAAGCTATGTTCTATATAACTACTATATCTAGTGAATTTTTTTTGAGGACCCATTACATTGAAGAAATTTTGGTCATATTGAGGATAATCTTAAAAGGAGAAACAAGTAATTAAAGGAATGGGAAGTAGAATCTGTGAGTGAAGATTAAAGGGGCACAGAGTTATTTAGTTTGGAGAGAGATGAAAATGATCCTCAGTTACAAGATAGCTTTAATACTAAAGGGAACAAAAAAAGTCTCCATTTATACAATTGATGGATTAAGGTAAAATGAGCTGGAAATTGAAGGGAGACAAATAGGATAATCAGCTACTGTAAACAAACTCAAAATCACTAAGCATGAGTGACTGATTCTTTAGTCCTGCTTCTGCTTCTTTGATTCAAGCACCACCCCGTAGTACTTGGATTTTTATTTTTTTAAATTCCTTTCTACCTATACAAAGTAATGGATATAAAAAGTTTTGTAAAGGGATTTTTTGAAAACTCCCAATAGAGATGAAATAATAGAAAATGTTTTAACAGTTATTTTAGTGCATTTCTTTTCAATACTTCAAATGAACTTTGTAAGTAAACTCTTGACACGCATTCATGTTATACCATGAAATCAGAAACCCTAGGATAAAACGGTCTATGTCCCAGGGACACTACAGCAAACACACAGGATCACTCTAGATTTTAAACAAAATTTTCAAGGAAAATAGTTATGCTCAACACCTCTGAGATGTCACAATCTCCAGAGTTCAGATTTATAACATAGGAGCAGAGAAATTCCTTTTGACAATATTACGGTTTTGAGAAAGTGGATTTTCAGTTGTTTCTGTGTTAAAAGGGCTTCCCTGACAGCTCAGTTGGTAAAGAATCCAGCTGCAATGCAGAAGACCCCGGTTTGATTCCTGGGTTGGGAAGATCTGCTGGAAAAGGGCTGGGCTACCCACTCCGCTTTTCTTGGGCTTCCTGGTGGTTCAGCTGGTAAAGAATCCGCCTGCAATGCAGGAGACTGTTCCATCCCTGGGCTGGGAAGATCCCCTGGAGAATGGAAAGGCTACTCACTCCAGTATTTTGGCCTGGAGAATTCCATGGACTGTATAGTCCATGGAGTCGCAAAGAGTCAGGTATGACTGAGTGACTTTCACTTACAATTCAATGTGATAAAAAGCAAGTACCAAGGGAAAATGAGTGTGGAATGCACTATAATGCTGGTGGTGTCTAATCTGATTTCAAGGTTTAAGAAACTGCACAGCTCCCACTAGGCACACATATATTATTAGTGAACAGTTGTCGTTATTTAGGAACAAGGTAAAACATACTATTTTTTCTTTCATTCATGTGCTTTTTTTTTTTTTCAAATGACTGCTTAGGGTTAGCCCATAATTATTTGTGATGTTGTTAGGACTTAACTTCTTATTCAACTGAATTGTTAGATTTTTTTTTTTTAATTTATCAGATGCAGTGAAAAAAATTATAAATCACAAAGGTCACTGTGAAACCAAGAAATTGAGACTACCTATTTAAATTTGATTTTGTTTTAAAGATACAGTGTACACAATCTTCATAATTTGCCTACTTTAATAAAAGAATAAGTTGAACTCAATTATCATAAATTTGTGGAACAGTGTTAGATTTAACGTGATGAATTAATTACTACTTTAAATGAGTTCCGTGGTCATAATGTGCTCTTTCCTAGTCAGTTTGTGGAGTTTTGAAGATATCTCTTATTAATCATCATTAATGTCTTGCAAACTCTGGATTCCTTTATTATTTCTTTAAAGCCAAGAACCTCATAAATGGAGAATCGATGATAGTCGATGTCCTATGTGCATAGCTCTTATCTTTATGGTATTGGCAACAGAGCAGTTATTGTGGCCTTATAAACTCTGCAGTAGTTTGAAATTTTTTTTTTAAATGGGCTTTTAGATATATCAAGAAGCTTTGTTTAACATTTTTATTTCAAATTACGAATGGAATTTCCCTAGAGGAAAAACTAGAATCAATAATTATAGGTTTAATAAAATGTTGCTAATAGGCAGGAATATTTAATTCTAAATTAAAATTTCCAATAGGGAGAAGATATGAAGGGATGCAATTCTACAGTTTATTCAATTTGTCCTTTTGTTACATATACCTAGTATGTTGGGGTGTTTGAAATTATAAGCTAGTAAAATGTAGCCTCCAGCTCTCAAAGTCAGTTTGTATGTTTTTACTTCAATGATATGTTGCAGGTTTATTTATTTAATTTTGGCCTCCTGAAAGATTGCAGGGTAATATTAAAGCGCATGTGTCTATAGAGATGCCTTCCTAAGCATTTCTTTCTCTTTTGAGAATCATAGTTCTATATGGGGCTCACAGGAAAATCGAGCATTTATTCTGCCTCAATGCCAAATTACTTGTCATTACATTTGATTCAGAGGTGAAGAGTTTGAAGAGAAATGTAATTAATATTTACCCTGTCTTATTTATGCAAATTGAACATTTAAAGATTTTAATAATAACACATAAGATTGTATTGCCTCATAGTCAGGCTAAGTCATTGTTGCCATGTATACTTGCCATAATTTTCTGTGAAACCTGATTGGGGAACTGGGAACCTAATTACCCAGAGTAGATCACAGGCAGCTGACTAGTACAGGTGCTGTCAGAATAATCCAGTTTTAAATTTCTCAAAGTGGTTCGACATTGTGGGTGTTGTGACTGCAATAGAGTTATTTTAGCTTATTATTTTATCCTAGCTTAAATCAAGGTTCAGAATTACATAACAGTGTGGTTAATAATACAGTTGCATGTATACTGAATTTTAAAGAGAACTTTTTTCACTATGTATGGAATATTAAAAAGTTAACATTATCTGTAACCCATTGATAATTGTAATTTCTTACATAAAAAATTAAATAATACATATAACTGTTAGCGTCTGTTTTTTAAAAATTAATCAATTTATTTTAATTGGAGGCTAATTACTTTATAATATTGTGATGATTTTTTGCCATACATTGACATGAGTCAGCCATGGGTGTACAATTTGTTATTGTACCTTAAGAATTATATAGTTATTTATTATAAAACATTTTTGAATAATATGCATTTCATAGATACTGCCTACTTTCTGACCAGTTAGATTTATTCAGATCTAAGTATTGTGAAATAAGGCCTGATTCAAACATTTTGAAATCAAAATGAAAAAAGTATTAACAGCTTCTTGTAAGTTTTATTCAGTGTATTCAACATAATTTCCTTTGTAGCCTTGTTATTTGAAAGGTGGAGGGATTTCCTGGAAGAATGGGGACTCAGCCAAATTAGTTTCAAAGTTTGAGCTTTTACCTCTTCTTCTTGAGTTACTGTCCTTCCTATAAATTCTCATCTGGTTTCTTTCCTCTTTTCACTCAGATTTCCACTCAAATATGACCTTCTCCTACATTATCATCTAATAGTTTCTACTCCTTTCTTTGCACCCCATCATTTTAAAGTGCTTAATTGTTCCCTGATAAAGCTATTTGGCATTATTTAAATGTTTTCTAATTGTTGTTTATTTTTCTTTTGTGCAACTCTCCATAATCTCAGGGGAACAAGAACTTTGTCTTGTTCAGTACACCTGGAACACTAGACTTTCTAAAATACTTTTTGAATGAATGAAAAAAAAAGAGGGGATGCTATGTCATTTCCATATACACTCTCTTTACTTAGCCTAACTTGAATTTATCTCCACTAAGTAGAAAATGTGCAGGGAGAAATATCTCTAGTATGTGGCCACAAAATGTCTGACCAGACAAAACCATTACATTTAATAGCTTGAGTTGGACAATGAAAAGGTGTAGTAGCTCATTATAGAACGTTTTCCTGTATCACATCTTGCTTACACAGTGAGCGGATTTTATCTTAAATGAGATCTGTAGCTTCTCAGATTCTATGAAATCCTTTGATATTTTCCGTAAATAGAGTGAATTTGCCTGTAAAGAAGCCACAGATTATGAGCAGTATATGCATTTAGACCATAGAAATATGATGGCAAGAGAGCAATAAGAGTTTTAGTTCCATACCTTTAATATACCTAAGACTGTTTATGGGTTTCCATGGTGATTCAGATGATAAAGAATCTGCTTGCAAAGCAGGAGACCTGGGCTCAATCCTTGGGTTGAGAAGATCCCCTGGAGAAGGGAATGGCTACCTACTCCAGTGTTCTTGCCTGAAGGTTTCCGTGGACAGAGGAGCCTGGCGGGCAACAGTCCATGGGGTTGCAAGCGTCAGACATGACTGAATTAATACTTTCACCTTTTTTTTTTTTCCCCAGATTGTTTATACCTAGCTAAACTAATTTGGTCACATATTTCGTCTCTTTCAAATAAAGCATTTGCTGATAGAACTAACCACAATGAACTCATAAGTACTTTGTAAGCTTTTCTTAACTCAAAGCTAAGCTTTGCCAATGTTGAAGGAAATTTGGTGTAATTTCTTTGGAAGCTTTGTCAAAATCTTAAAGAAAAACACTAGTCAGACTTATATTTTTAAGTGAAGCTTGATTTATGTCAGAAAGATAAAAATAATAAAATGACTACCACTAGATTAGCATTTTGCCATTAAATGTAGGTCTTTCAGATTTCCTACAACCTTATCTATATCACTGATTACCATGCCTTTTTATAGGCATTTTGTCTAGAAACTTTTATTTATTTATTTTATCTTGAGAGTTAATTCTGTTGTCAGAAGCCCACTGAGATTTTCCCATGGGTTCTGCTTTTTAGCATATCATTCTAATTTTAAAGTTTTAGCACATAGGAGATTTTCATCTCTTCATTTTAGTCATGGTAATTTGAAGTGAAATGGAGGGGTCTGACATAAGAATAAAACAAAGGATTAAAGAGTTTATTTCCATAGTTTATTGAAGCCTTTTGTAGAGTAACTTTTTCCTTTTTCTAATATGATGGACTTTTTTTCAGGCAATTAGAACACTAAGATATTTGTCTTAGTACTACTAATAAAACAGTGTTTTGTTTTTTTTTTTTGACCAATGATAGGACCAATGTTATTTGAGAAATTGAACATACTTTTGGATTAGAGAACACAGAGTTTAATATTTTCTGTTGAATACCTTAAGTAGTATGTACTGGGTTTTTAAAAATTGTGCTGTGGAATCCATTAGTGGATCTTGAAATTAATATACCAAAACCTATATTTTTTTAGGTGAAATAGAATGGAATGGAGAATATGATAGGAGACAATAACATAGAGCAGAACACTGGAATAGGGTAAATAGCATATCCTGGTTGCAGACTACACCATATTTCTTGTGGGTAGACGTCAAAAACATTCAAAAGCCTATGAGAATCTGCACAAGTTTGTAGAGTCATTGCTTGGTTTCCTTTTGATATATTAGATTTGCTTTGAATTCAGTCCAAGTTTTTACTTGAGATTTGAAATGTATGTGTGTATAGCAATCTGGTTTTCACTTACTTACTAGAGTTCAAAGCACTTATAAACATTGTCTTGATTTAAACATGCATAAGTCAGTTTCTGTTGTCTAATACCTAATATGGGAAGAGTTTGAATGCAACAGAAGTTGGCTGAAACTTTGAGTCTTTATGTTGCACACGTGAGCAAGATTGCTTCTTCTAAATACACTTTTGGAATTACCTCCAAATACTCTCAAAACTTTTTGGTTAAATGGCTAAGTGACAATTAATTTAGCTCAAACCATTAATTGATTGTATAACTCAAGTGGAATATTATTGGAACTTATGTAACATCTCCTCTAAAACTCTGTTTAAATTGATGCCAGTCTAGTCCCCCATGACATATTTCCTGTTTTCTAATTGCATGATGTAAAACACATATACAGTTGGGAATCTCTTGCTTTCATAGAAGCATGACTGGCCTATGAAATATAATCAATTAAACGTTATTGGGTTGCTTCTTAATGTTATTTAACGTCAACTTTGTTCTATGCATTCATTTTAACATATATTATCGTACATTATATTCATTTAACATGCATTTAGCATGCAAATGTTTATATTAGCATACACAATATAGTAAGTCCATACGAACTTTCAAGTTGCAAACTTTCAAAGATACGAACATGCCTTCCATGAACATCAGGCGTGAGTGAAATTACAGCTTGCCCTCTGTCTCCTTTTGCTAACAATCCTTCAGCTCTGCCATCTCCCAGCTCCTCTCTCTCCTCCAGTCAGGAACTCCTTTTTCCTCGTCATTTGATGCCAGCCCCTGTATGCCAACTGTTGTACTTTACCACTGTACTTTGCAAGGTACTATATTCTAATGTTAAAAATGTTTTCTTAGTTTTGTTTGTTTTTATGTATTTGTGTGAAAAGAATTATAAGCCTGGTGTAGTACAGTGGTATATAGCTGCTTGTGTTAATTGGGTGCCTACACTAACTCATTCATATGTAGGGGACTTAATGCGTATGTTACGTACATTACATTTAACACATGCCTGGGAGTTTCACTAGAAATGCTTTTATTTTTCACTCTCTAGTAACTTTAAGCTAATATTTTAATTGCAGTTATAAAGTGAAGTAAGCTATCCCTGCCTCAAAACTCCTGCTTATGAAGATTAAATGTCATAAAAAATTGAGCTAAGATTTCTTTAACAAGAAGCAACAAAAAATGTTATACATGCAAAACACCAAGTAGATTCTTAGCAAAATATTCACAGACCTTTTGGGAAGTTTATGTATTTCTAACTGCTGAAGAATCCTATTCTTTCTAAAATTATATTTACAATTGAATGTAAGTAAATATTGATTTTATAGTAGTCATAGTATTGTTTCATCTTGCTTTCTCTGAAAGTATAGGGAAGTTAAATAATTTGAATATTTATGATATTATTAAGTTTTCAAGATTAATGCAATAAAGTAGAGCATGGAATATTAACATCGTAACTAATGGATGGTCTGCATTTTTCAGGTCTTTGAATTTCACCTGATAGTGACATCTTGATACTTACTAACGTGATAGCTACTCCTGTGAATATAAGGGGTTACTACTTACAGGTTTAAGGATTTGATTTTGTTTATATTTATTTCTAACATGCAATAGAGATTTATCTGGTTAAGACAAAGAATATTTTATTGACATATTTACCCTTATTTCTACATTGCAGTGTTATTGCAGTCTATTCTGTGTTAAACAGAGGGAAGTTGAGTGTGTTTATAGAATTTAAAGAAATCTTTGATATGTGCAAATGACATCTTTGCTGAATAAATAAAGTATGCTTTTAAAAGCTTCAGCAAAAGAGCTCCCACAAAGAAAGAGCTAATTAGAATCCTCAACTCATGGAATGTAAAAGAATCTTAGCTTTGGAAGGAAACTCAGGGACTGTCTATCCCAACTTCTACTACAAAGATATTTTAGCTGAAAGAGTTAGTCGACACTTTAAATCAAACTTCACTATGTACCTCTCTTAATGCAAGGTACACATCTAGATACAAGGGAAACAAAGTAAAAAAAGACACATGTTCTATCTTACAGGAGTATATTGATCAGAATAGGCTAACTATTAATACAAAAGACATCCCCATACTTTCAGTGACTTAACACAGTACGTTTATTTTGTGTTATACCAGAATAGGTGTAGTACTCTGCTCTATAGAATTGTTCTGGGATCCAGCATCCTTCTTGATCAGGAAGCACCCTTCTCTGATTCCATTCAGTCAGGGGATGGGCAAAGAGAATGAAGACAGGATTGTATTAGATGTGCATGGGCCAAGTCTAGAAGTAAGTAACATTTCTGCTCACATTTGATTGACCAGAATACAGCCAGATGTCCACCCCAACTAGAAATGAAAGCAGAGATGTAGGCAAGTTTGGTGACCAGGTGGAAGAAAAAATGAGTTTAGTGACAAATTAGTCTCTCCTACAAAGCCATTACAGATTATTAATATAGCTAAAAGATTATCCTTCTAGCTTCCTTTTAACCACTTACATGTCACCACTTAAATAAGAGTGAAGAGCCATGTATGTGTGATTTGCAATTAAATTTGAGGATTTTTAATAAGTATTCCAATTAGGAGAATGATTCTTCTCTTTGTGAATATCTGTATCTGACTTATTAAAATAAGGACATTTTCAGTTGAAGCAATAAATAGAAAATGTTTTAAAAGTGTCATTGTAACTTGGGTTATTAAAATATGTGGGCTGAATGGTATTAACACAATTGATTTTCTTTGTACTTTGAATTCTATTAAGCAGCAGTTATTGCATGGTGCTCCTCTAATAGACAACTGTGAAGTGCTTGTGTAAACCTATAGTTCACACTGGGTGACAGATAATACACTCACAGGTACTGGACAGCCCATCTATGAAGAAGCATTACCATTTGTAGAAAAAATAAAAATGTCACTGAGGCAAGGATAATTGCCAAAATCAATATTAAGACAGTTGAAATTATATTCCAAAACAGATTTGTATAGTTCATCTGTCATAAGCTTAAATAGTTGAATTCTCCAAATATGTTCAGAAGTTAAAACAAGCACTTAAAATACATGACAGGACTTGCATATAGTAGACTGTCTGTATCTACAGGGAAAATGGCATTTGGGGTCTCATTGGTTCACATACTTCAATGACCACCCACTTAGTAGGTACATATATTTTTTTGTATATTGTTAACTTTATACAATGGTAAGTCAATAATAAGATTTATCCACAGGCCCTAATCTTTCACTGTTTCCCTTCTGTTTATGGAATAAACTCCAAATTCATTAGCTTGTCCTTCCAGATTTCCTTCAATCTGGCCTCACTGAGTTTTCAACAGTGTTTTCCAATCTGCTGAATAAACTTGTTAGTCTACAAAAACTGTTCTCCCTGGTGTGAGTGTATATTCTAATTCTCACCCTCTCTCTCTCTCTCTCTCTCGTTTTTCACATGTGTAAATTTATGTTACCATGATCTGCTTTTTGAAATTTCTCTTTGGTGCCAGGGTTACTGCCTCATGTTCTTTTCTCACCAGAAATTCTACAGTTCATAGTCTGGGTTTCAGGATCGGCCAATCTTTAACAACTAGCTAAACTAGTTTTGTTGTTGTTGTTTAATATATATTAAATTCAAAAAAATTTTATATATGTATGTGTATGTATATACATATATGCAAACACATATATACACAGACACATACACACATACATATATGATTATGTTTTCTAAAAAAATAGATTGTTTTACCTCTTCCGTTTTGGATACCTTTCACTTCTTTTCTTGCTTCATTGTTTTGCTATGATTTCCTGTACAATATCAAATAGTAGAGATGAAAACAGACATACTTTTCTTGTTTCTGGCCTTAGGGGACACATGTAATGATTTTTTTAAAAATGTTGTGAACTGAAATGTTTTCCCTTCCTTATTCTAGATTGAGTGAAAATAAATAATACCCGTATAGGAGACAGTGTAAGCATGATAATTTGGGAGCATGTTAATGCATAATCTAAAAACAAAATAATACCTCTATGTCCTTTGGTATGATAGAGGAAAAATGACACTACATTATAATTTAACTAGAATTTGATTATTAGTGAGGTTGAATATTTTTAATTTGTTTCCTGTATGTACTCTTGGTGAATTTATCATTCATATATTTGTGTATTTTTCATTTTTTTGCTTGTCTTTTTTCATTAGTATGCACAATTTATTATTAAGACAAACTTTGTCTTGTATCATGTAAATGTGTTTCCCAGTGTGAGTTACATTTTAGTTATTGTTTACAAATGCTATTCAGTATAGATTTTTAACTCTGGTGTAAAGTTTCTTCTTTGTTTTATTGTTTTGACTTCACATTTTGCTTTAAGTGTTCTATCTTGGTAAACTAAAAAGTAAGTCATGTTAGGTTGGTCTCCCAAAATGTTTTTTTTTTTGAAATTTTACAAGCCTAAATCCAAATCTAGGAGAATTTTAGACGAATTACAATTTACTACATACATTGGCAGTGATATGAAAAAAAACTAAACCAATCTGATGACCTTTGGATATATTTAAATTTAAGAAGCATAGATATAAATAATGTGAATTTCTTTTTGCATATGAAGTTTCCTAATAAGGAAAAAACAAAGTCTGGAGCATGAATTATGTAACCGTGAATATAGAGTGTGGGCAGCTTCTGACTCAATGTGATTTCCCTAAGACTGATTTCCTCACACTCCTGGTGTGATGCTGCTGCAGCTCTGAAAGTGACTACCAATAGCACCAGATAATGTGGCTCAGATACTGATTTTCAGACCCTCTGTTTAAAACAAAGAGGTATACCATGAACATATTATCACATATCCCACTGATATACATCATTCCAGGTATCTGAATGAAATGGGACAAGCTAATCCTTGTTTAGAGATCATTGCATATCAAGCGTGATTTTAAATATGTCACATATTTTGACTTTCATTGTCACCTCATGCTTATGAAGCAGATGCCATGAAATATCTCTGTGCTATGGATGAAGAAACTAAGGCATAGTATAGTTGAGTAACTTTCTCAAGGTCACAGAGCTAGTCCTTTAGAAAGCCAGTATTCTTACCTAGGCAGAATGGCTCTAGACTTTTATGCTTTCCAGGTGACTGGTTAGTTGGGATTGGAAGAGTAATTTGGGAAATATCTTGAACACAGTGTGCTCAGAAAAAAGACCCAATTCTGACTAGAACACGAAGAATGAATTCAAATTTTCAAATATGTTACAGAAGTAAGACCTTTAAATGACCTATGCTGGGTATAATACTATGTTTAATGAGGGAATGCACATTTGCTTCAGATGCTGGTCATGGACCCTACACATTTGGTACACCATACTAATACTATTGGGCTTCCCCCATAGTACACAGTGGTACTCCTAGTGGTAGAGAATCCACCTGCCAATTCAGGAGATGCAAGAAATGCAAGTTTGATTCCCTGGGTTGAGAAGATCCCATGAAGTATGAAGTGGAAACCCACTCCAGTATTCTTGCCTGGAAAATACCACGGACAGAGGAACCTAGTGGAGTATAGTCCATGGGGTCGCAAAGAGTCAGACATGACCGAGCATGCACACGCACCCAGCACATTAAACACGATTAAAGTTAGCTAAGATGGTATGAATGTTAACTCAAAAATAAAAATAACATAATAAAACAATAGATTCCTAGATCAGGAATTCAAAATAAGACTTGTCCCAAGTTATGATCAGATCTAAGCGCAGCTCCGTAAGACTGATGGATTCACAGACATGAACATATCAGAAAGTGAATGGGGAAAAGGTCATTAATACAGGCTATGCAAACCTTGACTGTTTGTTTAAAACTAAACATTTTGTCCATCTATCCCATGTGCGATGAGGAACTTGGAGTCAGAAGTCAACTCCAATACAATGACATTAAGTTAGCTAATGCCTTAAGGTGTTATGGCACCTTTCTTTTGGTGGGAACTGTGGACATAAAGGCATGCAAAAGTAATTGACAGAAATGTAATGCTCTATGAAACTTTAATGACTTTTGTAATTAAAGTTTAAATTGAGAGCCAGAGAAGTTGCAAGAGCAAAAAGGGGAAGGGGGTGGGGAAAGTAGAAAGGCAGTGAAGAGAAGAGAGGGACCACAGGGAGAATGGTTTTGTACTCAAGACATATTTTCTCCATTTCACAGATTACCCTAGGGTAGGCCCTGGATATTGGGTCTTTTATCTGCAGTATTACTTCTGAGAGAAATTGTTACCGTGACTATTATATTGGTTTCTTTTGTGAGAAGCAATGTAAAAACATCAAGGAAGTTTTCTCTTAAAATCAAAGTACTCTTCAACTGGAATCCTTCTTAAATAATGGATGACACTTGAAGATGTTAGTTGTCATTTTTAATAATTAACTATATCTAATTTTGGCAGTAACTGAAATTTTATTTTCTGTAAGAGCTTGACACACTACTTGATTTAGAGGAGCAAGATATTTAAATATTGCCTAGTGCTTAGAGTCACAAATTGTGATTAAATTTCCCACTGTCTATTTTTTTCAGATGAATTTTTTTATCCCTTTCATAGATAAATGGATAGATATGTATGGGTGTCCATATATCTATGAAAGGAAAATAAAATCCATCTGAAAAATAGGGCAATGGGAATTTTTTTTTCAGAATTTTATTTTATAGAGAAATTTACTCAGAATATCCTTCCATAGTTAAATGGATAGATTTTTATAGGTTCTTGGCTGGAAAATCCCATGGAGCAAGGAGCCTGGGGCTACAGTCCACGGGTCGCAAAGAGTCAGACACAGCTCGGTGACTGAGCACATGTATAGGTAGAAGGTAGATAGGTTGGTAGACTGATTAATTGACAGATCAACCTAAATAAGATGTAAATATATAATATTTTATGTGTAATAATGAATCATTTTATAATTGCAAAGTACTTTTTAAAGATCACTGTTTTCTGATGAATTTCAAGAAATTACCTGCATTTGGTACCATGCTATACTTAAAAAGGGACTTCATCTTATTCAACTGTATATTCTTTGAAGTTATCAGTAAAATATTTTGAACATAGCTGATTCTCAATAAATATTTGGATTGCTATTTTTTACTGTTGTTACCCAAATGCTTTTTATGAAATGAAATTAGTTGTATTCCACATTTGGGAAATTTCAGTTCTAGGTAGTTTGGCTTGATAAGAAGCCAACAAATTGCCCCAACTTTGCTCCCTGTAAGATCAGAAAGACTTGTCTTATCCATATTTTAATATTTTGAACTTGAACCTAATAGACCTGATTGAAAAAATAACTCAGTTGGCAGATGGTTATATATTTTATATAGCACACATTTTTAACGGACAACTATGCCAGACACTGTTTTAAACACTTTAAAATTATTAGGAAAGTGTAGTTCAAACAAATACATGTATGGAAACATTTAGTTTATGGGAAGTTTGAAAATAAGCTCTATCATCTTAGTGTTTACAAAATAAACCTAATAGTAGATTGCATGGTATTTGTTACCACTATGAAATGTAGACATTACTAGAATAAACATGTTAAATATGTAAAAGAGATAACTTTGCAAGATGAGGACTTATTCATTATTATTTTATCACCAGCCCACTAATTCATGACCTTTATCTGCCTTTGGAAAATGTAGATTCAGATTTTTGACTGTTTATGCTTTGATTTCCCTATGGGAAATGTCAATGTGAGAGTCTCCTGGGTAGATGTTCACACTGAAGTTAATCTGTCAAAGATCCTATTTTGCAGGTCTTGGCATAAAAGGAGATGGATAGGTTTATAATGATGGAGGGAGAAAACAGATACCAGAACTTGCAATCTTAAGCAAAGTGAGAATTTAGGAGTACAGTAGTGGTTACACTTCAATGATCTTATTCAAGTATACACACACGATATAAATATTTTCTTTATACATGTTACTAATTTAGTGTTCATATTTGTTTATTCAGTCATTCTATTATTAAACTGTTAAGGGTAAAGCAACAAGTTGGCATAATTTATGTTAATGAGTTTCAGAAATTGGATCAGTTTAAGAGTAAGTTATTAGACAGAATAGTCTCTGTATTGAGCATGTTAATTACATTTGAGAACTTAATCCTTAAATATATATTTCTTGCATGGCATAATTAACGGTTATGTTCTACAAAATAGCTCATTATTTTCTTGAGATATAAATTTATATTTAGTAATTGATGGATAATCATTAATTTTCATATTAGTGTTTACTACAATTTCCCTCTAAAGTTCCTTTTCTTAAACACTGCCTGTTTTTCATTAGAAGCTGTGAATTATTGATGTAGCATCTTTTGATGGTTTTCAAGAGTTCATTTTATATCCTTCCTAATTAACTGAGATGCTGAGTTTCATCTAGGAAGTTTCATGTCCTACAAGCTTTTTTGCATGACCATAAAATATCAGAATGTGGTAGATTATTTCATTTGCAGATTCATGTATCGCATTAGAAAACCCTGTTACTTTGTCAAGGTTGAAATTTTACACTGTCACCTTCAGTGCAGAAAATGTTTTTTAAAGATGCATGTTTGATTGTCACCTAAAACTGCAGAAGTAGTGATGAATACAGACATCTGCCACCACACATACAGATTGATAATGACTTTATTTGTACTTTGGCCTAATGCGTATCCTGTCAGATCATCAAAACAAGAAGAGGAAGTGCATCAGACAAATAAGAAATGGCCAGATGCTCACAAAATAATGAAAAGTCATTGTCGTTTATCTTTTAATGCTCAAATGATGCAAAGAAGACACTATTTTATTATAAAGTTTAAAAAGAATATAACTGCTCAGATTTAACTGCTACTTCAGGGATATGTCAAACATCCTGGTCTCAAAAATATTTGCTTCTCTCCAGCTTCCATGCTCATTGTCTCCTCGTTACTGTCCAGCCTTCAACAAATGATGATATGTCTGTCTTGGAAACTTGAGGATTTCAAAGGTCCTCAAACCTTTCTTGGAACCACTTCCCTACATTTCATTTTCCACCCATGCTTACAATTCCATGATTTTCAGACTCTTTCTTATGTCTTAGTCTATCAAATTCCTCCTGGCAACATTTTGTTTTGTTTCTATGTCATCCTAGGCCTCCTAAATCAGCCATAATTAGCTTTGTTCTTACCACCACTTGACGGCTCCCTTGACCCATTGATCTTTCACCACTGGTGTCTTGGTAGAGAGCTCTGACTCCCGTGCTTACTGTCCTCTCCTTCCTGGAGAGAGCTTGCCCTCCTAGAGTGATGAGAGAAGCCGTAAGACTACACTAATGGACTCAACATAAAAATCACTTATTTTTATAATTACTTGATTTAATTCTGAAGGGAGAAATAGCTTATACAGGTCTGTACTTTAACAGTTGAGTCTAAAGGAATGTCCTTTTAATTTGTGGGGGGGAATCTAACTCTAACAAAACATCTTTTCTCAGTACCCAAAGGAATTGCACAAACCTAAACTAAATTTTTGTTCAATACAGACTTTACATAATGGTATTTCTTTAACAACTGTTAACCATGAATTTAAATGGATCATGCAGTAGACTGGGGACAAGGGACTTAATTAGTAGAAAGCTGAATTATTACACAATGTACATCTATTCCTGTCGTTGGTTAGAAGAACAAATAAAAGCATTTTCTTCATATTAAAAATAAAACTAAAATTTATGACATACTAATTCCCCTATCTTGAAATACATCATTTACTCTGTGTTTGTGTTCATTAGTTTCCAACACAACAGTTTGAGTTTAAAACGTATCTATGTTTGGGCTATTCCAGGGCCCTTTGTCTTCTCAATGCAACTCACAGCAAAATGCTACTACATTTAATATCTTAAACTTGAATTGAACTCTTTCACATTGTGGAGCTCTCAGATATATCATTATCCTACAATAGTTCTATGCAAGTAAATTATTCATTTCATTAGTGCTGCATCTAAAACAAAACATTTTCAATTTTCACATAATGTAGTTTAAAATGATGAGCTCTGGTTCTTTGGGGAGTTCTTTAAATTGTAGAAGTCATAGAAGTACTCTGTGTCAGCTACAAAACCCTTGGGATCTTAACAGAACAACAACAAAAAAATTCCTATAGAAACATAAAAATAAATGCTGATACAAGGAATATCCTTTGTACTGAAAGAATTTGTATAATGTACTCAGACTTTGTATAATGAGCAGTAAAAGATTGTAGCTAGTGTTTAATTTTCTTCTTCACTAACTATGCTGTAACAAATCTGAAAAGTCTAATCTCTATGATTATTTCAATAACACGTTGCTCAGAAAATTACTCTAGAAAATTCAAGAATGTAGCTATTCTTGCCCCTTGTTGGTCTCGTTCAGTCACCCAGTCGTGTCTGACTCTTTTGCGACCCCGTGGACTGCAGCACGCCAGGCCTCCCTGTCCCTCACCATCTCCCGGAGTTTTCCCAAGTTCATGTTCATTGCATCGGTGATGCCATCTAGCCATCTCATCCTCTGACACCCGCTTCTCCTTCTGCCCTCAATCTTTCTCAGCATCAGGGACTTTTCCAATGAGCTGTCTGTTCACATCAGATGCCCTAAATACTGGAGTGTAAGCTTCAGCATCAGTCCTTCCAGTGAAAATTCAGGTTGATTCTCCCTTAGCATTGACTGGTTTGATCTCCTTGCTGTCCAAGGGACTTTTAGGAGTCTTCAACACCACTACAGTTTGAAGGCATCAGTTCTTTGGTGTTCTGCCTTCTTTACGGTCCAGATCTCACAACTGTACATGACCACTGGGAAGACCATAGCCTTGACTATATGGACATTTGTCAACAGAGTAATGTCTCTGCTTTTCAACACACTGTATGTTTGTCATAGCTTTCCTGCCAAGAAGCAATTGTTTTCTGATTTCATGGCTGCAGTCACCATCCACAGTGATTCTGGAGCCCAAAAAGAGGAAATCTGTCACTGCTTCCACCTTTTCCCCTTCTATTTGCCATGAAGTAATGGGGCCAGATGCCATGATCTTGTGTTTTGTTTTGTTTTTTTTTTAATATTTAATATTAAGCTGACTCTTGCACTCTCCTCCTTCACCCTCCTCAAGAGGCTCTTTAGTGCTTCTTCCCCTTCTGCCATTACAGTGGTATCTTTCATATATCTGGGGTTGTTGATGTCTTTCCCACCTCACTTGCTTCCTTCTTGTAACTCATCCCAGCCCGGCATTTCTCATAATGTGCTCCATGTATCGATTAAACAAACAGGGTGAAGCAGGTAGCCTTGTCATACTCCTTTCTTATTCAATAAGCACATTGCTTAGAAAATTACTCTAGAAGATTGAGGAATGTAGCAGTTCTTGCCCCTTAATATGTTTCAAAAAATAAATATTTCATGTGTGTAAATGTACTTGTTCATATACAATGAATGATGGTCCAGATTTTTACAGCTTTTTCTTTACATGGTTAGAAGGATCCATTTGTTTACTGAGGCTTCTGTTGTTTAGAATTAAGTTTTGAGAGTTTCTTGCATGATAGTATTAGATATTTTATAGAAACAATACCAACAACAAATAATTTAAGGAAAACACATGCTGTGCTGTACTTAGTTGCTTAGGGTGTCTGGCTTTTTGTGACCCCATGTAGTCTGCCAGGCTCCTCTGTTCATGGGGGTTCTCCAGGCCAGAATACTGGAGTGGGTTGCCATGACTTCCTTAAGGAAAACATGGAAAATCAAATGCAAACCTTCCCACTTGGGTTATAATTCTCTGTTGAAAAACAAACACTTACATTATGTCTTGAATATTTTTCCCTTTAATAAGTTACATCATTTGGAAGTATATGCTCCCATTTAATAGGTAGCCTTTTTATTCTGTTGATGGTTTCCTTCACTGTGCAGAAAAGCTTAAGTTTGATTAGGTTCCATTTGTTTATTTTTGCTTTTGTTTCCTTTGCCCAAGGAGACAGATGAAAAAATATATATATATATTGCTAAGGTAAACGTCAAAGAGTGTACTGCCCATGTTTTCTTCTAGGAGTTGTATGACTTCAGGTGTTACATTTAGGTCTTTAATCCATGTTGAGTTTAGTTTTGTATGTGGTGTGAGAAAAATTTTCTAATTTCATTCTTTTATATGTAGCTGTCCAGTTTTCTCAGTAACACTTATTTAAGGGACTATATGTTCTGTATTATATACTCTTGCTTACCTGGTGGCTTAGATAGTAAAGAATTTGCCTGCAATGCAGGAGACCCAAGTTTAATCCCTGGGTCTGGAAGAACCACTATAGAAAGGAATGGCTACTCACTCCAGTGTTCTTGCCTGGAAAATTCCATGGACAGAGGAGTCTGGCAGGCTATAGTTCATGCCATCACATAACTGAGCAACCAACATTTAACTTTATACTCTTGCTTACTTTGTCATAGATTAGTTGACCATATGCATGTGGATTTATTTCTGGGCTGTCTATTCTGATCCACTGATCTGAGTCTGAGTTTTGTGCCAGTACCATCATGTTTTGATTATTATAATTTTGTAGTACAGTCTGAAGTCGGGAACTGTGATAGCTCAGGCATTGTTCATTTTTCTCTGGATCACTATTCAGGGCATTTTATAGTTTCATACAAATTTTAGAATCATCTGTTTTAGTTCTGCGAAAGTGAAAGTGGCTCAGTCATGTCCAACTCTTTGTGACCCCATAAAGAAGATGTATACACAGGAATATTACTAAGCCACGAAAATGTAATACTGACATTTGTTATAACATAGGTGGACCTGGAGGCTATTATTCTAGTGAAATAAGTCAAAGAAAGAAAAATATTGTATGTCTTCACTTATATGTGGAAGAGTAGTACAGTGTTAGCTGCTCAATCATGTCCAACTTTTTGTGACCCTATGGTCACCAAGTTCCTCTGTCCATGGAATTCTCCAGGCAAGAATACTGGTGTGGGTTGCCATTCCATTCTCCAGGGCATCTTCCTGACCCAGGGATTGAATCTGGGTCTCCCACATTGCAGGCAGATTCCTTATCGTCTGAGTCACCAAGGAAGCAATCTAAAAAATAAAATGAATGACTTTAGCAAAACAGAAAGAGACCACAGATGAAGAGAATAAAATAGTGGTTACCAGAGGGGAGGAGGTTGGGAGAAGAAAGAAATGGGAGAGGGAGATTAAGAAGTACAAACTTCCAGTGAAAAATAAATGAGTCCTGGATATGAAATGTACATTGTGGGGAATATAGTCAATAACTATGTAATGTCTTTTCATAGTGACACAACATAACTAGACTTATCCTAGTGATAATTTTGAACTGTTTAGAAATATCTAAACCCTATATTGTGTAACAGGAACTGACACAGTGTTGTAGCTCAATTATACTTCTTACATTTCAGTAAGAAAGAGATAGAAAAAGATATCAGATTTGTGGTTACCAGAAGTGAGGCAGGGTTGGGTGGGTAGGTGGAGAATAACTGGATAAAGGCTGTTAAAAGGCTTAAATTTCCAGTTGTAAAATTGTACTAGGAATATGCAGTGTACAATGTAATAAATATAATTAACATTGCAGTATGTTATATATGAAAATTTTAAAGGATTAAATCCTAAGAGTTCTTATAAAGAAAAATGTATTTTTATTTAATTTTCTATCAGTAGGAGATGATGAATATTCTCTATATGTATTATGAAATGATTATCATAGGTCAGATCATTATTTTGTATACCTTAGATTTATACATTGCTCTTTGTTATATCTCAGTGAAACTAGAAGAAAAAAAAATTCTGAAAAACCAAAATGATCTACTATGATCATTCTCTTTTTGTTATTTATCCTTAAATATTATACTCTTAACATTTATGGATAGGTAAAACCATCATGTTACTTCATAAAGGATTATTTCATTTATAGTTCTGTTTGTTGAAATTGCCAGAGTCTGAGTATGTAGACAGGGCAGTTTATGATGAGGCCAAAAAATTGCTTGTAGGAAAGTGAAGGAATGTGAAAATAATGACCAAGAGTAATAATAATCCTATGAAAAATATTGGAAATTAAGTACAACCTGCACACTTTTCTTTATAACACAAATAATAGTAGATAGTTTGAAGCTGTGATTCCTCAAGTATACTCTGTATCATTTGCAGTAGAATCATTAATGGCATTTGCTTAAAAACTGAGGATTTCTGGGTTCTACTAGGTGCATGCTGATTAAGAATCTCTGGAGGCAGGGAACAGGAAACTGCATTTTTAACATCCTTTTCAAGGAAAGTTTGAGGATCACTTTTCAAAAAGCATATTTTGTGTACCAAACAGCTCAGTTGACCTTCTATTTCTCTATCAACCATCTTACTGCCTACCCTCCATCCTTTTAAACCTCAATTTGCTGCTTATAGTACATGCTTATGAAATCACTTATTATATCCCACACAACAGTCATAATCAAGCTCAGTTTTCCCCCAAACTATGTTACTGCTCTTGACCCTCCTTGTAAGAATTTTCACTAAGCCATTTTGGATTCTTGCTCTATAAAGGAAAATCCACATGTCCTTTAACTATTTTTTCCTTGTTCTCAGTTGTGTTTGACTCTTTGTGGTCCCTTGGACTGTAGCCCACCAGGCTCCTCTGTCACTGGAATTTTCCAAGAAGGGATATTGGAAGAGGTTGCCATTTCCTGCACCAGCTGATCTTCCTGATGCAGGGATCGAACTCACGTCTATTGCATCTCCTGCATTGGCAGGCAGGTTCTTTACCACTCATACCACCTATCCAATAAGAATGACAGCATTTGATCTGAAACATGCTCAGAATGAAATTGCATATTATTACCTGTCTCCTGTGTCATGGAACCAATAGATAATCATGATTTTCTTTATTTCCCCACCATAGGTTCTATAATCTTATTCGTCTACCACGTTTCAAACAGCATACAAATAATCACTGAAGAAAATTTTAAATGCCCCATGATTATAAGGCTGAGAACTAAAAGTATCTTAAAACTCAGTGATTTTACGTTTGGCCTGAATTTAGTCCTTTAGCCTTATATTAGGTTGAACCAGAAAAGCAAAACCAGAAGCCAGTGTATTAAGAGATTTATGGCAAATAATTGGCTCATCCACTTGGTCTGCTGGCTTGTTAAGTCCAAAATCTACAGGTCATGCTGTCAGGAAGGACAGACTAGAACTTGCGGGCGCTGGCTGAAGCTCCTGTCCACAACGGAGGTTCCTTTTCTCAGAGCATTCTCTGATATAATCAAGGTAGCCCAGATTATCTAAAATAATCTCCCAACTCAAAGTCAACTGGTCATGGATTTTTTTTTTTTTGTATTTTATTTTATTTGTTTTTATTCTTTTTTTTTCCATTTATTTTTATTAGTTGGAGGCTAATTACTTTACAATATTGTAGTGGAAGGGAATGGCAGGACATACTTAAAGTAATGAAAGAAAATAACCTACAAGGATGCATGATCATGGATTTTAACCACATCTACACAGTAATTTCAGAACAATGTCTTGATCAGAATTTGTTTAGTACCTTAGGACTATAGCCTAGCCAAGTTAGCGCATTAAAAAAAAAAAATCCAAGCAACATGTAAATTTTTACTTGACAGGGTGCTTTCTGTATTGGTGTTTGTAGTAAATGGCTTATTAAATTGAAGTTTTTATGCATTTGCTATACCTGCTTAAGTTTATCTTTTTTCGGGAAACTATTCCTCCAGAGAATACTATAAGCCCATAATATGCCGGCGAGCCTATTGGTCAATAGTTTGATAGAATTTATAGCTCTGTTACCAGTCTTCTAATGGTTCTCTCCGAGTCATCAAAATCCATACTTAAATGCCATGTTCAATATAATTAAATATTTAACAGTTATAGGAAAGTCTCTTAAACTTTGTCCTGATTCTTCCTATAACAGCTTGATTAGGGGAAACACAATTACTTACAAAGTGCTCTGGACAGAACGTAAAAAGCATTATTTGTGAAGTATTCATAATAATTTGAAGAAATGTTTTAACTAGACATCAGATTTCCAGGGTGTCACTGATTCACATGACAGCCACATTATCATTTTTCTTGTCAGTGGAAAGTATTCACACTTAGGAATTCTTTTCATCAAGGTGCTTATAAGAAGGAGTCAAAACAAACACTTCATGCCAGCAGAAATCATGCAAGTCGCAAAACATGAAATTGTTGAGAAAAATATAATAAATTGCTAATATATATCACATGATTATGATGTGGAAAATAGGAATGGTTTTTAAGGGGTTTGTTTCTGAACCAGCTGTGTCTTTTGACAATTTAAATAAATAGAAACACATAGAAAGAAACTCCATTTTGGAGCAGATTCCTTTTGCTTGCTAATGCTGCAAAAACAATTGCTAACTGTGCAAATGTGGTTATCCATGTTAAAAAAAAGGAATATAAAGCACTTGACACAAAACTGTCCTGGGACAAATTAATAGTGGCAAAATGCCAGAAACAAGCATGCCTTTCCTCTCGTGGTAATTACTGCCCTTTTGAATGTTGCACGCGGAGAGAGGGAAGCTTTTCATCATTGTTCTTCCAACTCATAGTAAAACAGTATGTCGGGAACACAATGAGCCTTCACATTATGGACACTTGGTACTTTGATGTCTGTATTATCTTTTGGGGATGCTTCTTTTACAAAAACAGTGAGGATCATCAGTGAGGGCATTTTTCCTAGAAGCAATAATAATGCTAAATGTATTAACTCCTGTTTCCTTATTCCCAAACTGCCTGGACAAACACACAGATACATACAAGTTTGTCTTTACTATTTTAAGAGAGTAAGCTTTTGAGATCTTGGCTAGTAGGCCCACTGTGGTCTGTTCCTCTTTTCTTTTTCTTTTCCTTTTTCTTCCAGGAGAACATCTCCAATTTATAAATTTAATGTTGAGTGGTGGCTCAGATAGTGAAGCGTCTGCCTATAATGCGGGAGACCCGGGTCCAATCCCTGGGTTGGGACGATCTCTTGGAGAAGGAAATGGCAACCCACTCCAGTATTCTTGCCTGGAATATCCCATGGATGGTAGAACCTGGTAGGCTACAGTCTATGGGGTCGCAAAGAGTCGGACACAACTGAGCAACTTCACTTTCACTAGCAGACTCCCCTAGTCTTTCTAAGTTTCAGTTTCTTAGGGAAGAGGTTTAATTATTATCTATTGCAGGGTTATCCTGAGGTTCAGCGAGTTGAGGTGTATACAGCACTTTGTTGTTCAGTTGCTAAGTCATATCTGACGCCTTGCCACCCCATTGACTGCAGCAAGCCAGGCTCCTCTGTCCTCCACTGTCTGCTGTAGTTTGCTCAAATTCATGTCTACTGAATTAGTCATGCTATCTAACCATCTCATCCTCCTGATAGCTTACAGTGAATGGTGTTGGATTCATGATCTCCAAAGAAGATTTAGCTTTGGGACCAGGGACCAGGGACCAGGCTTGATCACTCAAGAGCTTTTGTGTAGCAGAGTTTTATTAAAGGATGAAAAGGGAAAGAGAAAGCTTCTGACATAGAGATCAGAAGGGGGACGGAGAGTGCCCCCCTTGCTAATCTAAGCAAGGGAGCTAAAAACTTTTTTAATTACTTATTACAATAAATCAAAAGAATATCTCAAGGTTGTTAAAGATCTTCTAGACCCACTCCCATAATTTACATTTTAAGATAACGGGATTAGCCAGAAGGTTTTCAAGAAAGAGAAACTGTCATAAAGCAGGATACATTGTTGTTATAGAATCCTTAGTTCAGTTCAGTCACTCAGTTTTGTCCGACTCTTTGCGATCTCATGAACCGCAGCACACCAGGCCTCCCTGTCCATCATCAACTCCCAGAGTCCACCCAACCCCATATCCATTGAGTCAGTGATGCCATCCACCCATCTCATCCTCTGTCGTCCCCTTCTCCAACTGCCCTCAATCTTTCCCAGCATCAGGGTCTTTTCCAATGAGTCAGCTCTTCACATCAGGTGGCCAAAGTATTGGAGTTTCAGCTTCAACATCAGTCCTTCCAATGAACACCCAGGGCTGATTTCATTTAGGATGGATCGGTTGGATCTCCTTGCAGTCCAAGGGGCCCTCAAGAGTCTTCTCTAACACCATAGTTCAAAAGCATCAATTCTTCAGCATTCAGCTTGTTGATGGTCCAACTCTCATCCATACATGACTACTAGAAAACCATAGCCTTGACTAGATGGACCTTTATTGGCAAAGTAATGTCTATGATTTTTAATATGCTATCTAGGTTGGTCATAACTTTCCTTCCAAGGAGTAAGCGTCTTTTAATTTCATGGCTGCAATTACCATCTGCAGTGATCTTGGAGTCCCAAAATATAAAGTCTACTGCTGCTTCCACTGTTTCCCCATCTATTTGCTATGAAGTGATGGGACCAGATGCCATGATCTTAGTTTTCTGAATGTTGAACTTTAAGCCAACTTTTTCACTCTCCTCTTTCACTTTCATCAAGAGGCTCTTTAGTTCTTCACTTTCTGCCATAAGGGTGCTATCATCTGCATATATGAGGTTATGGATTTTTTTCCCAGCTTGTGTTTCATCCAGCCCAGCATTTCTCAAGATGTACTCTGCATATAAGTTAAATAAGCAGGGTGACAATACACAGCCTTGATGTGCTCCTTTTCCTATTTGGAACCAGTCTGCTGTTCCATGTCCAGTTCTAACTGTTGCTTCCTGACCTGCATACAGGTTTCTCAAGAGGCAGGTCAGGTGGTCTGGTATTCCCATCTCCTTCAGAATTTTCCACAGTTTATTGTGATCCACACACTCAAAGGCTTTGGCGTAGTCAATAAAGCAGAAATAGATATTTTTCTGGAACTCTCTTGCTTTTTTGATGATCTGACAGATGTTGGCAATTTGACCTCTGGTTCCTCTGCCTTTTCTAAAACCAGCTTGAACATCTGAAAGTTCATGGTTCATGTATTTCTGAAACCTGGCTTGGAGAATTTTAAGCATCACTTTACTAGCATGTGAGATGAGTGCAATTGTGAGGTAGTTTGTGTGGCATTCTTTGGCATTGCCTTTCTTAGGGATTGGAATGAAAACTGACCTTTTTCAGTCCTGTGGCCACTGCTGAGTTTTCCAAATTTGCTGACATATTGAGTGCAGCACTTTCATAGCATCATCTTTTGGGATTTGAAATAGCTCAACTGGAATTCCATCACCTCCACTATCTTTGTTCATAGTGATGCTTCCTAAGGCCCACTTGACTTCTCATTCCGGGATGTCTGGCTCTAGGTGAGTGATCACATCATCGTGATCATCTGGGTTGTGAAGATCTTTTTTGTACTGTTCTTCTGTGTATTCTTGCCACCTCTTCTTAATATCTTCTGCTTCTGTTAGGTCCATACCATTTCTTTCCTTTATTGAGCCCATCTTTGCATGAAATATTCCTTTGGTATCTCTAATTTTCTTGAAGAGATCCTCTAGTCTTTCCCGTTCTATTATTTTCCTCTATTTCTTCGCATTGATTGCTGAGGAAGCCTTTCTTATCTCTCCTTGCTATTCTTTGGAACTCTGCATTCAAATGGGTATGTCTTTCCTTTTCCCCTTTGCTTTTCACTTCTCTTCTTTTCACAGCTATTTGTAAGGCGTCCTCAGACAGCCATTTTGCTTTTTTGCATTTCTTTTTCTTGGGAATGGTCTTGATCCCTGTCTCCTGTACAATGTCACAAACCTCCGTCCATAGTTCATCAGGCACTCTGTCTATCAGCTCTTGTCCCTGAAATCTATTTCTCACTTCCACTGTATTGTCATAAGGGATTTGATTTCAGTCATACCTGAATGGTTTAGTGGTTTTTTTCTCCACTTTCTTCAATTTCAGTCTGAATTTGGCAATAAGGAGTTCATGATCTGAGCCACAGTCAGTTCTTGGTCTTGTTTTTACTGACTGTATAGAGCTTCTCCATTTTTGGCTGCAAAGAATGTAATCAATCTGATTTCAGTGTTGACCATCTGGTGATGCCCATGTGTAGAGTCTTCTCTTGTGTTGTTGGAAGAGGGTGTTTGCTATGACCAGTGCATTCTCTTGGCAAAACTCTGTTAGCCTTTGCCCTGCTTCATTCCGTACTCCAAGGCCAAATTTGCCTGTTACTCCAGGTGTTTCTTGACTTCCTACTTTTGCATTTCAGTCCTCTATAATGAAAGGGACATCTTTTTTGGGTGTCAGTTCTAGAAGGTCTTGTAGGTCTTCATAGAACTGTTCAACTTGAGCTTCTTCATCATACTACTAATCCTTAGTACAGAGTTTAAACTAAACTGTTTGTTGCATAATCATCAGTTCCAGGCTAAAGGAAAAACCATTTCATGTGACTAAGACTAAGAAATGTAGAGGCAAAAAAAGGACCTTTGTTCTTTCCTCCTCCTTGAGAATTCCAGACCGGTGTCTCCTCTTCTAGATCCCCAGAACCTTCTTTCCTTCTCCGGCACTCTGGACTTACTATCAACCTGCCTAGAACTTGACTCTCTCACTCTGCCACCCTCTTCTCCTCCTGCCTTCAATCTTTCCCAGCATCAGGGTCTTTTTCAGTGAGTCAGCTCTTCACATTAGGTGGCCAAAGTATTGGAGCTTTAGCTTCAGCATCAGTCTTTGCCATGAATATTCAGGTTGATTTCCTTTAGCATTGACTGGTTTGAGCTCCTTGCTGTCCAAGGGACTCTCAAGAGTCTTCTCCAGCACCATAAAGCACTTGGGGAATTATAAACCGCAATCCAAGTGTTAGTAATTGCGTTAGAGAATTTGAGACATTCGGTCCTGTATACAGATATTTGGCATCTTGTAGACAAACCATTGGAATGATTGATTGTATTTCTCACTTGTCTTTGGAAAACTGACATCACGTAACTGTCTTGAACATACTGAAACATTTGTCAAGTAGTAGCTAGTCTGGCAGGTTGTTCTATGAAGACATTTGTGGGAAGAGTAAGTTCCTTTTGTAATGGTCTTTATAAGTGACATTTTAAAACTTCCTCTTGCATTAAATATTTTTAGTATGGTGTGTGTTTTTTTGGAACTGAAACTTGTTAATAAACGTATGCCCAGATTGCCAATAAGCATATACAGTGGTAAGTGATTCAGTGTAAAATTCAACCAGAAAATAACTATCTTCTCAGATGACAGGGCGAGAGACAAGAAAAATTACATGTAAGATTAAGACATTAATAGTTTATTTGTGACACTGCCGACCCGGCCAATTCCACTCCACTGCTTGTTAGATAAGTGGTCTATTTTTTAAACTCTTATATTTTGTGGAGCAGTTTTAGATTTACAACAAAATTGAGCCGAGACTAGAGATCTCATATACCCTCTTTTCTCTCAACATGAACAGCTTCCCCAACCATCAACCATCCCACAACATTGTTACAGTTGGTGAACTAACACTGATGTATCCTTTTCACCCAAAGCCCACAGTTTACATTAGGGTTCACCCTTGGTGCTGTACATTCTCTGTATGCTAGAATGTATACATCATTACAGTCTGAGATAGAATAGTGATCACTGCCTTAAAATTCTCTGTGCTCTCCCTATTCCTTCCTCTCTCCTCCGCACACTGCTTGCAAACACTGATCGTCTTATTGTCTCTGTAGTTTTGCCTTTACCAAAACATCTTAAAGGTGGAATCATATTAGGCTTTTGGGATTCTGTTCCTGTTGAAATGGGTTTTCTCTGACTTAGTGATATACAGTTAAGTGTCCTCCATGTCTTCATGGTTTGATAGCTTATTTATTTTTAGTGCTCATTAATATTTTGTTGTCTGGATGTACCTTACCCACTGAAGGGCATCATCTCTGTTTTAAGCTTTGGCGATTACAAATAAAACTGTATACATGGGCAGATTTTTGTGTGGATGTAAATTTTCAGTATATTCTGATAAATACCAAATCACCAGATCATATTGCAAGAGTACAGTTGATTTTGTAGTAAACTGGCAAATTGTCTTCCAAAGTGGCCATACCATTTTGCATTTTCATCAGCAGTGAATGAGAATTCCAGTCACTTCTCAGCATTTGGGATTGTCAGTGTTCTAGATTTTGGTATTTTTTTAGTAGTTATGAATTGATACCTCACTGTTTTTATTTTCATTTTCTAGATGGCATATAGTATAGAGCATCTTTTTACATGCTTATTTGCCATCTGTATACCTTTTTCTGGTGAGGCAACTCTTAAGGTCTTTGACTCATTTTTTTTTAAACTGGATTGTTTTCTTATTGTTAAGTGTTAAGAATTCTTATATTTTCACAGTCCTGATATGCCTTTTGCAAATATTATCTGCTAGTATGTGGCTTGTCTTTTAATCCCTTGACATTGTCTTTCACAGTACAGAAATTTTTTAATGTTATGAATTCTTTCTTTCATGGAGCGTGCCTTTGGTCTTATATTTCAAAAGTCATCACCATATCCAAAGTCATCTAGGTGTTCTACTATGTTATATTCTAGAAGCTTTGTAGTTCTTGCATTTATATGTATGTTAACCCATTTTGAGTTAATTTTTGTGCATGTGATAAGGTCTCCGTCTAGTTTTTCTGTTTCCCCCCCGCCTTTGGTCCATTCCAGCATCATTTTTTATGAAGACTATTTTGTCTCTATTGCATTCCCATTGCTTCTTTGTCAAAGATCAGTTGACTGTATTCTATTTCTGGGCCTTCTATTATATTCCATTGATCTATCTCTAAAGTTATGTAGTGTTGGTCCTCCAACTTTGTTCTTCTCCGTTATTATGTTGACTATTCCAGATTTCGTGGCTCTTGATATGCTATGATCTGAATGTTTGTGTCTCCCTCAGATCTTTGTGTTGAAACCTAACCTCTAAGATGATGGTAGTAGGAGGTGGGCCATTTTACAGGTGATTAAGTCAAGAGGGTACAGCCTTCATGAATGAGATAGTGCC
The DNA here is from genome assembly GCF_019320065.1 of Cervus canadensis. Taxonomy (NCBI): domain Eukaryota; kingdom Metazoa; phylum Chordata; class Mammalia; order Artiodactyla; family Cervidae; genus Cervus; species Cervus canadensis. Next base: position 39,505,370 of record NC_057405.1, on the reverse strand, counting down.
TTCATAAAAGAGACCCGCTTCTTACTATGTGAGGGTGTCAGAAGTCTGTACCTCTGAAGAGCACACTCATCCATCTGTGATAATAACCTGATCCTTGTCTAGTAGCCTCCAAACTGTGAGAAAAAAATTTATATTATTTGTAAGCCACACATACCATAAAAACATTATAATCCCTTTGTTGATATGCACTAAACAATTTACTGGGATTTTTATGGGGTCTGTATTGAATTTATTGATCAAGTTGGAGACAACTAAATCTTGACAATATTGAATCTTCCTACCCATGAATAGGGAATATCTCTCCATTTATTCAGTTATTATTTTGTTTAGTTTCTTTCATCAGTGTTATTTTTTTTTAATGTAGGTCTTGTAATTGTGTCCATTTTTAAACTGTGTAAAAACTAAAAAAAAATATACTTATACCTAAGTTATTGCAAAAAGTCTTGAAAATTTAATTGTGTAATTAAAGTTATATAAATCAATTATTTCATAAATCCTAAAACTATACATAAAGTTACACCTTTCCTTGAAGATTCTGGTAAATGTATATAAAGTGAATTTTTTAATCTTTTAGTGTGTGTGCATGTGTGTGTATGTTTGCCTTATGCCATATTTATTTATTGATTCTCAACTAGATGATTTCACCTGGTTTAATATATCATTGTCTTATATGATTAATGTTTTTGGATGTTATTTGTAGAACTCTTTGCCTATCTCGAGGACACAGGCATTATCTTTAAATCTGTGATGGAAGTCTTATTGTTGTTCATTGGCTAAGTTGTGTCTGACTCTCTGAGACCCCATGGACTGCAGCATGCCAAGCTTCCCTGTCTTTTACTGTCTCCTGGAGTTTGCTCAAACTCATGTCCCTTGAGTTGGTGATGCTATCTAACCATCTCATCCACCTTTTGCCTTCAATCTTTCCCAGATAGCCATCAATCTTTTCTAATGAGTCGACTCTCTGCATCAGGTGGCCAAAGTATTGGAGCTTCATCATCAGTCCTTCCAGTGAATATTCAGGATTGATTTCCTTTAGGATTGACTGGCTTGATCCCCTTGCAGTCCAAGGGACTCTCAAAGTCTTCTTTAACACCGCAGTTCAAAAGCATCAACTCTTTGGCACTCAGCCTTCTTTATGGTACATCTCTCACATCCCTACATGACTACTGGAAAAACCATAGCTTTGACTATATGGAACTTTGTCGGCAAAGTGATGTCTTTGCTCTTTTAAATGCTGTCTAGGAATGGAGAAGGAAATAGCAACCCACTCCAGTATTCTTGCCTGGAGAATCCCAGGGACGGAGGAGCCTGGTGGGCTGCCGTCTATGGGGTTGCACAGAGTCGGACACGACTGAAACGACTTAGCAGATTTAGCAGGCTTGTCATAGCATTCCTTCCAAAGAGCAAATGTCTTTTAATTTCATGGCTCCAGTCACTGTCTGTAGTAATTTTGGAGCCCAAGAAAAAAATCGGTCACTGCTTCCACTTTTTCCCTTTTTATTTGCCATGAAATGATGGGACTTGATGCTGAGATCTTAATTTTTTGAATGTTGAGTTTTAAACCAGCTTTTCCACTCTCCTCTTTGACCCTCATCAAGAGGCTCCTCTGCATATAAGTTAAATAAGCAGGGTGACAACATACAGCCTTGTTGTATTCCTTTCCCAATTTTGAACCAGTCAATTGTTCCATGTCCAGTTCTAATTGTTGCTTCTTGAGCTCCATACAGGTTTCTTAGGAGACAGGTAAATTGGTCTGTGATACTCCCATCTTTTTAAGAATTTCCCACAATCTGTTGTAATCCACACAAAGACTTTAGTGTAGTCAATGAAGCAGAAGTAGGTGTTTTTCTGGAATTCACTTGCTTTCTCCATGATCTAACAAATGTTGGTAATTTGATCTCTGGTTCCTCTGCCTTTTCTAAATCCAGCTTGTATACCTGGAAGTTCTGTGTTCAGGTACTGCTAAAGCCTAGCTTGAAGAATTGTGAGCATAAACTTGATAATATGTGAAATAAGCACAATTGTATGGTAGTTTGAACATTCTTTGGCATTGCCTTTCTTTGGGATTGGAATGAAAACTGACATTTTCCAGTTCTGTGGCCACTGCTGAGTTTTCCAAATTTGCTGTCCTATTGAATGAAGTACTTTAACAGCATCATGTTTTAGGATTTTAAATAGCTCAGCTGGATATCCATCCTCTCATATATGGAATGTTTAGGGTTAAAGATCAAAGTTCTCCCTCATTCTCCCATTGAATTATCTGGAGATTTTTATTGAAAATAAATCAACTGTATATGTATAGGTCTATTTCTTGGCTGTTTCTTCTTTTCTACTCTCTTATGTTTATCCAAATGCTAACACTAACATTTTAATAAATCTCAAAATCAGGTAGGATGTTTCCTCATATTTTTTTTTGTTTTTAAAATTATTTTGTTTATTAAATGTCCTTTGGATTTTAATATTAATTTTAAAGTCTGATTGTTGACTTATTAAAAAAATCCTGTGCATATTCTATTTGAAATTTCATTGAATCTATAGGCTTCCAGTCCATGAGCATAGTATAAATCTTTATTTATTTAGATCTTTTAAAATTTCTCTCAGAAATTATGCAGTTTTCTGAGTTCAGATATTTCACCTCTTTTGTTGAATTTGTCATAAGTATTTTAGTATTGTTATAAAAATTATATTTTTATTCAATTTTAAAATTTTCTATCAGTTTATAGAATGCAATTTTTTCCTATATATTAGCTTTCCATTCTGCAACCTAGCAATCTTATTAATTCCAGTTGTCAGTACTAAGAAGGACTTAAGCTCCTTTATAGAGAAGATCATATTACCGAATAAGAAAGTGTTGTGCCTTATTTTTCAAAATTTATGCTTTTATTTCTCTTGCCTTGCCACTCTGGCTAGAACCTCCAGGATAATACTGAATTAACATTATGAGAGCAGACACCTTTGTATTCATCCCTGAAATACCTTCAGTCCATTACCATTATATTTGAGTTTAGCCCTTGGTCTTTTTTTTTTTAATACAGTTGATTTACCTTGTTGTGCCAGTCTCTGCTGTGTGGCAAAGTGACTCAGTTATACAAATCTAGACATTCTGATTTTAAATATTCTTTTTGTTATGGTTTATCACAGGACATTGAATATAGTTCCCTGTGCTACTCAGTAGCACCTTATTATTTAACCATCTTATGTATAATAGTTTGTATCTGCTAATCCCAAACTCCCAGTCTTTCTCTCCCCCACTCCCCAAGGCCTTGGTCTTGCAAATGGCTTTTATGAAATTCAGGAACTTCTTTGCTGAGATTTTTTTTCATGCATAGCTTTTAATTTTGTCAAATGCTTTTCTTGTGTCTATAACAATGAATATATTACTTTTCTATTTCATTCAGCTCTTTTGGTAAATTGCATTTTTTTTGTGGCGGGAGGTGACAGTGTTTTAAGCCAACTTTGCTTTAATAGTATAAACCACACTTGGGCATGATGTATTGTCAGTTTTTAGTATTGCTGGACTATATTTAGCAATATTTTGTTGAGGATATTTCTATTTCATAAGGAATATTGGGCTATAATTTTCTTTGCTTGTATTGTAATGTCTTAACAGGTACGGTATCAAGGTTAATATAGCATGACCCTCCTTTGTTTTCTGGAAGAGTTTGTGTAGAATCATTTTGTTTTTTTCTTAAATATTCCATAGAATTTATAGGAGATATAATCTGCAGCTTGAGTTTTATTTCTGTGAAGAGTTTTGATTAAAAATTAAGTTTTGGTCATATAGAGAGCTAAATGAAATTTTCTTAGCTTGGATATTTTCTTAAGTTGGAAATTTCTTAAATTGGAAATTTTCTTAAGTTAATTCTTAACTTGGATAATTTGCAATCCGCTCCCTGCCCAGGTTATATTCCATTTTATCTAAGTTATCATATTTGTTGGCCTAAAGCTCTTGACAATGTGTTTTTATTATCCTTTTGGTATCTGTAATATCTAAAGTGGATTCCCTCCTTTTTTGATATTTGTAATTTTTATTTTCACTCTTACTAGATGTTAAACAAATTTATTAATATTTCCAAAGGATTAACTTTTGCTAAATTTTTTTTATTGTTTGTCTGTTTTCTATTTCATTTATTTTTGCTCTTAATCATTCATTTCTGTGCATTTACCTTGTACTATTTTGTTCTTCTTTTACTTTCTTCTTAGGGTATCAAAGTAGGCTTTTTTTCTTTTTCTATTTTAGGCATTTAACTTTATAAACTTTCCTCTAAGCATTATTTAACACTGTAGATTCGTGGATTATTTAACACTATCTTATTTACAAATGATATAATGATTTTCTGCATATTTTGTTAGTGAGTTCTAATTAAATTCTGTTCTGAGCAAAGAAAATATTTTGTCAGATATCAGTCTTTTGAAATTGTACATTATATTATGGTCAGGCTTATGATCTATTTTGGTGAGCAATTTCTTTATGCTTGAAACTATCCCTACTATTATTACTATAACTATCCCTACTGTTATTGCATATAGTGTTCTATGAAGGTTAATTAGGTCAAGATGATTGATACTGTAGTTTAGATGTGATATATCCTTACTTATTTTTGTCTGTATGTTCTATCAGTGTCAGGGAAAGGTATTCTAATATCTCCATTTGTAATCATGATTTTTTTCTATTTTTCTCATTATTTCTATCAGATTTTGCTTAATGCATTTTTGAAGCTCTGTTCTTACTTAAATACATATTTAGTATTATGTCTTCATGATTAATTGCCACTTTTAAAAAAGTATTCCTTCTTTCTTATTCTCTTGTAATGTTTTTGTCTTGATTTTATTTAAATACTGTTTTAATATAGCCAGACCATTTTTTACACTTACTCTCTGCATTCTATACTATTTCCCCTTTTATTTCAACATATCTGTTTCTTTATATTTAATGTACATTTCTTGTCGACAGCATAGTTTTATCTTTCTCTTTTATATACACTGGCAGTATTTGCCTTTTAATTAGAGTATTGCTATGTGTATGTTTAACTTAATGGTTGAAATTAAATCTACCATCTTAGTATTTGACTTTCATATAGCCCTTCTCTTTTTTGTTTTTATTAGGTTGCTCCCTTCCTGCCTTTTTTTGGGTTAATCAATATGTATTCATATTTCATTTTGTGATCTCTATGTTGTAGGTCAAAAATGGCTTAAGTATTGATTGAGGTTTTCATAACACACCATGTTACCTTCTTTTTATTTCTGTATGCACTATTACTAGCTTAATTTACAAGATATTTCTAATAGGGTTTCCATTTTACTACGTGCAGTGGGAAGGAAAGAGAGGGTTAAGAATTACTTTCACATTTTTTATAAACTCTCATGCCATTTCCTGGAATAGGTCACACTGGAGGATGAGATGCAAGAATTCTTGGATTTAGTTTTGTACATATATATCTTGAGATTCCTGTAGAATACTGAACAGAATGTCAAGGAGTGCCCTACAAATAAGACTGGGGATTAGAAGTGAAAGTTTCATGTTATTTGTCTTAAAATATCATTGACTTTTTTTTTCATTTTGAAACTTTATGTGTAAAAATACAAATAGATGGAATGCATTTGTATTATGTAGGTCCTATTCTTAAATAATATTAAATATTTATAAAAATTAATATATGATTAATACTAAATAAATATTTTCTATATTTATTCTTTTGAATAGCTCTTTTGTCTTCCTTTGAAAACATTTTCAAAGGTAAATCAACCTCTACAAATAAAATGATCCTATTCTATAATGATCATAGAGAAAATCATTTCCATTTGCATTTTGTCTAATTTTGTGAGATCTCGTTAAAATTAGAACACCTTTCACAGAATGCACCTATTCTAAAGATTATTTTGTCATGTTTAAATGTGACAACTTGTATTATTTTCTTAAAAGTAGTTAACTTGAAGAAGAGTATACAGATTTGAATCTGTTTACAATGTGAAAGAAATTCAGTTTTTTTCTCCCCTCCTATTCAGTATCTTGCCTAAAAGATAGAGCAAATGTTCATTCAAACACTTACTTGCTCAGCATTTGATTTAAGAATTCCTCATGCAAATACATATTTCTTGAAAAGAATCCTGAAGTCTTTTCATTTGCATTTGAGTGAACTGAATCCCGAAAAGTTGAGTGATTTTTTTCCAGACAGTGAAGTCATTGATAGGATGAGACTTGGGTCAAACAAGGTCTTCTCACTTTTCCTCTTCTATTTTATTTGCCGAACTGTTTCTCAATGGAGGTTAATTTTTGTATGATCTCAAAAAGTTGTGATGTATCTGTGAGCTATTGAGTTGTATAGTTAATATTTCCTTTGTTAAATAACTTTAAACAGCTATTGTGTGTGTGCTTTATGTTCATCTCTCTTTTTTGTCACCCATACACTCTTTTCCCACCTAATTTGCTACTTCCTATTTGCTTTAAAAACATTTATATTAACCCTATTTTCTCCAACATATAATATTCCTTTAATTTTGTATCATGTGTTCAGTCCTTAGTGAAGATATCTGCATATCTGTCATTGAAGATTATTCTGAATTTAAGAAAAGCTACTCCTTTCCAACAAACTGGTGATTAAACCACATTCCCTGACTGGAGATTTCAGTTTTGTTTTATTCAAACATACTTTTGAAATACCAGCTTCTTCTCATTTATCAGTTGAAAAAATGAGGAGTTGTCAAACAAATAAATGTTCCTTGAACAACAGCACTTGACTGTCGTTCTGTATGTTAGCAAAATTATATGAGTTTTTGACAGTGTATTCAGTCATGCAACAACGACCACAGTCAAGGTAAAAAAAAAAAAAAATACATTACCATCTTCCCCCAAAGTTCCTTTGTACCCTTTGTAATCAGTACCCCTTCCTTTACCAACCTGGACGACCACTGATCAATTTTTTTTGCATCAAGAGTTTTGCATTTTCAGAATGACACATGTGGTCTTCTACCTCTGGCTTTTTTCACTTAGTACAATGCTTTCGAGATACACCATATTGCTATATTTATCAGCTCTTCCTTTCAATTAATGATGGCTAATGCATGGTTACTGACTTTTCTGTGGCTGTAGAAACTCAGCAACTACTGATGTGTTTAGTATTTATGTATGGGAATGGGCAGGTTTCAACATCTACCAGGCCACTAGCGTGGGGCGTTGAGTCACTCTGATCAGGAATTGCCTGGGTTGCTTGCGTTTGGTTTTGACATTGCTGTGTTTCCTGGTAGTTCAGGAAGTTCCTCTAGAGATAAATTTCCTCTAGGTTTGAAATTCTTCTAGAGATGGGTTATCTTTGTCCTGTGCTTCAGATAAGTACTAGGATGCTGGTGAGTTGTTCTCAGTATGAATTCTCCATCCTCAACGTTCTATCATCCTCATAAGGTGTGTACCACAGAATCTGAGCTCCATTAACGTTCTTATCTTTCCCCACCAGTAGACAGCTATTGCTTAGTACTCCACGATAGATCCGTGGAGAAATGGGGGTCCTCTGATGTTCTGCCTCAACTGTGGTTTGAGGAGGCCTTGCGCCCTGGGTTGCCAGTAGGGACGTCTCAGGATGCCTGCCACTCCTCCACTTGGTGACCAAGTTCTCCCTGCCTTGAATGGATCAGTTGTTGACCTTGACCTTGACCTTAACTAGGTGTTTATGTTCTTAGTGATAGGAGACACAAGCTTTGAGTAGTTGTAGGATGTTAGGTCCAAGAGCATTTCCTGCCCTTGCCATAAGCCTAGTAGGCTGTTTTTCTACTCTTTGCCTAGCCACATGCTTCTTGGCTGCCTTTCCCGTGTCCTGCAGCTTTTTGCTTTGTATGGGAGGAGTCCAGAAAACTCTATGGCATTTGTGCTTGTCCTCAGAGCTGTAATCTCCTCCACACTACCTGCCCCACACAGGGCATTTCTCTCTAGGCTGCTGCCCTGCCCCCAGTCTTCCTTCTTAGCATCAGTGAACACTATCGTATGCAGATGAATTTGACAAATCCTTCTGTGTGGGCTCTGCAATTATTCCAGGTGGATACACTCAGCCCAAACTTCTTGAGTGCCTTGTTAAAATTTTAGCTAATTTTTTTTGAGTCTCAGGGAGGCTCTTGCTTTATTTTCCATGTTCTTTGACTGGCAAGACAGTTTGTGAATCTTGCATCTTCTTGGAGGGGCTTGTCCCTCTTGGGAATTCAAATTTCTTGGTTGCATAATAATGCCAGCTTTCTAATGGATTCAAGAAAATATATTTTGTAGAATATCTGGTCTATTTTTCTTGTTTGGGTAGTGGGGTCACTTTTGCAGCTCTCTATGTCATAAGCAGAAATCTGCATCCTCCAGCTTGTATTATTTTATAATCTGCTTTTTACTTAAAATTTATTCTAAGTAATGTGTGGTGTCCTACAATTTATTTCATCAATGTGCTATGTTTAGATTTATTTTTCAAAGCCTCCTACTAAAATTTTACTTAGATGGCAAGATTATGATTTGCACAAAATAGTAATAGTACTTTAAAAAAGTAGCTGGATGTAATCCTTGTTAACTGAAAAGAAAATAAGGAAAGCAAAGAAAGGAAAAAAAAATCCACTGCATTAGTCAGAAGTTTCCTCCCAAATGAGTTGGTACAGTGTGTTTTTTTAAAGAACTGTGAGAGGGGTAAGCCCCAGCTATGGTCCCACATCCTTGCCCTCTGCAGCAGATTTCTTATGTGAAATGCACAGTAAGATTTCTGTTTCAAGGATAACCAGTGCTCAGGGATCCCATTCATTCTCACTCCTAAACTATATGATACTGCTTTTCCTCCTTTGACATATTCAAAGTGAAAAGTGTCATTGCCAGGGGAGCATGAAGATATAGTAGGTCCCAAAGGCTGTCTTGGAAAACCAACAGGAAGTCCTGGTCTTAATGCCTCAAACAATAATATAAGGAAAAGTATTAATTTGCATTTCCACATAAAACATTTGCTTTTCTTAATTGTTTAAAGATCACATTTTGTAAAATTGTATAATATGGGATGAGGCTGTACCATTTTAGCATTTTGAATGCAGTAACTAGAAAATAAATGATCCGAAAATTATCTTGGTGCTTGGAATATAATTAAGAAATAGGAGTTCTTTTAGATTTAATTACTGAGACACTATTTTAGCATAGTGTACCAAAACATACTTCATAGTACTAATGAACCAAACATATTTGTTCAACCAAAACAAATATGTGTTCAAGGAGAAGTAGTATCTTGAAAGAAATATCCCTCACATCAAATCTTGTATAATTGTTATTGTTTTTAATATTCTGAAATCCTCTTTTCAGTGATTTTTAAATTTTAATAAGGATAGAATATATGAGAAGTTAGTTTAAGAAAATCAATAAGCAAGAGACATTCCTCACCCATAGCCAAGCTTTAAATACTGCATGTTTTATACAAGCTCTATCAAGTTTCAATTATCCACATCCAGATGACAATTAGGTAAAGGAAATTAACTTGTCAGTGAACGCTTACCACCTCTTTATTTTTCCTTGCCTAAAGTAGGCCATAGCTCAAAAGAAAGCTTCTGAAACCATACCTGTAGTCATTTCCTTAAACTCAGGAATACTTTTTTGTAAGAGAATAAATATTTAAACGTTTCAGTTAGAGAAGAAATCCTATCTATCTCAGGTATGGAGTTAGTGCAGGAGATATACTGCTTGAGGAAAGAGATTCCAGCTCTGTTTTGTTCAGTGTCTCTGATTCTCAGCAAGGCCTCCCATTTGAAGTCCTGTTTTCTGTTGTTGTTTTTTTTTCTTTGCTATTTTCAGATTTTACTTTGAACAAAACCCTCAGAATGCATTTTTAAAACAAGTGTGTATGGTATTTCTCCCCCTTTCCTTTAAACCATGCTATATTTACAGTACCAACTACTTGATCAGCATCTTAGATAAATTTCATATATATATTTCCTTTTCTTTTTTTTATATATTTCCTTTTCTAAGAATTAAGAATTAAAGTATAAGAACAGCACAGTACGTTGTGCCTCATCTTTTCTCAATGAAGCTTGTCCAATTATTTGAGAGCACTGTACTTTGAAGTTCATAATCATTACCTTCTTTTCATTCTAACTTTCTAAAGTGAGGACCTGATTACTGCCATATGACTTGTGCAAATATTCCACTTTGCAATATGTGCTGCATATAAATGTGTGGTTTCTATAGTAGGGGGTAAAATGGGCAGCCTCCCTGCCATCTGTGTGCTAATTAACCAGTGTCGAACACAGCCTTGTCATAGGAAGAAGTCATCTTCGTTCCTACAGGGTGCAAATTATGTTGCCAAGAAGATCACAAGGACAGGGTCAAAGTTGGCTGTCAACTGTGGTTCATGGTTTAGTGTGTGCTTTGAAAAGTTGCAGGAATTTTCAAATAAAAGACTCAAGTGTACTTCTATGTGTATTTTGTACATCTATATAATAAAGTTGCAAGCATAAGTTATTAAAAAAAGAGCCTTTTTTTCCTACTCATTTATTCAAGAGATTTTAAACTGAGAACCTATATGCCATGCGTTGTTTAAGATGTTGAGGATTAAAGACGAACAAATTCCTAAAACATGTGGTGCCTATGTTTATGTAAACATGTTTTCCTTTATGTGTCTACATATACAAGACTATGGAATTCCTTTTCTCTGCCCACATGGTGTTTCTTTTATCTGTGCATATGAATTATATAGTATTAGAAGTAGTTCATACTGCTGCATACATACAGTGTTGCCAATATTTTGCTATTTCAAACAGTGCATAAATTGTTGTTCAGTTGCCAAGTCATGTCAAACTCTACGACTTCATGAATTGACAGCGTGCCAGGCTTTCACTCTTTCTAGGAGTTGTCCCAAACTCATGTCCATTGAGTCAGTGATGCCACCCAACCATCTCATCCTCTGTTGTCCCCTTCTCCTCCCGCCCTCAATCTTTCCCAGCATCAGGGTCTTTTCAATTGAGTCAGCTCTTCAAATCAGGTGGCCAAAGTATTGGAGCTTCAGCTTTCAATGAATATTCAGGACTGATCTTTAGGATTGACTGGTTTGATCTCCTTGCAGTCCAAGAGACTTTCAAGAGTCTTCTCCAACACCATAGTTCAAAAGCATCAGTTCTTCAGCGCTCAGCCTTCTTTATAGTCCAACTCTCACATTCACACATCACTACTGGAAAAACCATAGCTTTGACTATACAGACCTTTGTCAGCAGAGGAATGTCTCTGCTTTTTATATGTGGTCTATGTTTGTCATAGCTTGCCTATGAAGGAGTAAGTGTCTTTTAATTTCATTGCTGCAGTCACCATCTACATTGATTTTGGAGCCCAGGAAAATAAAATCTGTCACTGCTTCTACTTTTTCCAGTTCTATTTGCCATGAAGTGATAGGACCAGATGCCATGATCTTAGCTGTTTGAATGTTGAATTTTAAGCCAGCCTTTTCACTCTCCTCTTTCATCCTCATCAAGAGGCTCTTTAGTTCCTCTTCACTTTCTGCCATTACAGTGGTGTCATCTTTATAAACTGAGGTTGTTGATATTTCTCCTGGCAATTTGATTCCATCTTGTGATTCACACAGCTTAGCATTTCACATGATGTACTCTGCATATAAGTGAAATAAGCAGGGTGACAATATACAGTCTTGACATACTCCTTTCCTAATTTTGAACTAGTCCGTTGTCCTATGTCCAATTCTAATTGCTGCTTCTTGTCCTGCATACAGATTTCTCAGGAGGCAGGTAAGGTGGTCTGGTATTCCCATTTCTTTAAGAATTTTTCACAGTTTGTTGTGATCCACACAGTCAAAGGCATTAGCATAGTCAATAAAGCAGAAGCAGATGTTTCTCTGGAATTCCCTGTCTTTTTCTATGATCCAGCAGATGTTGGAAACTGGATCTTTGATTCCTCTGCCTTTTCCAAATCCAGCTTGTTCATCTAGAAGTTCTCAGTTCACACATTATTGAAACCTAGCATGAACGATTTTGAACATTATCTTGCTAACATGTGTGGTTGAAATGGGTGCCATTGTGTGGTAGTTCAAAAATTTTTTGGCATTGCCTTTCTTTGAGATTGGAATGAAAAATGACCTTTTTCCAGTCCTGTGGCAACTGCTGAGTTTTCCAATTTTGCTGGCCTATTGAGTGCAGCACTTTAACAGCATCATCTTTTAGGATTTGAAATGGCTCAGTTGGAATTCCATCACCTCCACTAGCTTTTTCATAATAATGTTTCCTAAGGCCCACTTGACTTTACACTCCAGGATATCTGGCTCTAGGAGAATGACCACACCGTTGTGGTTATCTGAGCCACTAAAACCTTTTTTATATGGTTCTTCTGTGTATTCTTGCTAACTATTCTTAATCTCATTTTCTATTAGATCCTTGCCCTTTCTGTCCCTTATTGTGCCCATCTTTACATGAAATGTTCCATGGGTATCTCCAATTTTCTTGAAGAGATCTCTAGTCTTTCCCATTCTATTTTTTCCTCTATTTCTTTGCACTGTTTACTTAAGAAGGCTTTCTAATCTTTCCTGGCTATTCTCTGGAACTCTGCATTCAGTTGGGTTTATCTTTCCCTGTCTCCTTTGCATTTCACTTCTCTTCTTTTCTCAGCTATTAGTAAGACCTCCTCAGACAACCACTCTGCTTTCTTGCATTTCTTTTTCTTGGGAATGATTTTGGGCACCATCTCCTGTACAGTGTTACAACCTCCATCCATAGTTCTTCAGGCACTCTGTCTACCAGACCTAGTTCCTTGAATCTATTTGTCACCTCCACTGTGTAATCATAAGGGAGTTTATTTAGGTCACACCTGAATGGTCTAGTGGTTTTCCTTGCTTTCTTCAATTTGAGCCTGAATTCTGCAATACGGGGTTGATGATCTGAGCCACAGTCATCACCCAGTCTTATTTTTGCTGACTGTATAGAGATCTCCATCTTCAGCAGCAGAGGATATATTCAGTCTGGTTTTGGTATGGACCATCTGGCAATTTCCATGTGTAGAGTCGTCTCTTGTGTTGTTGGAAGGGGGTGTTTGCTGTAACCAGCGTGTTCTCTTGGCAAAACTCTGTTAGCCTTTGCCCTGCTTCATTTTGTATTCCAAGGCCAAACTTCTTCCTGTTACTCCAGGTATCTCTTGACTTCCAACTTTAGCATTCCAATTTCCTATGTTGAAAAGGGTATCTTTTCTTGGTGTTAGTTCTAGAAGGTCTTGAATGGTCTTCATTAAACCATTTAACTTCAGCTTCTTCAGCATTAATGTTTGAGTCCTTGCCTTGGATTACTGTGATGTTGAATGGACAAGTGAATATACATCCTCTTGGTAGTCCTCTTGATGAAAGTGAAAGAGGAGAGTGAAAAAGTTGGCTTAAAGCTCAACATTCAGAAAACTAAGATTGTGGCATCCAGTCCCATCACTTCATGGCAAATAGATGGGGAAACAGTGACAGACTTTATTTTAGGGGGGCTCCAAAATCACTGCAGATGGTGATTGCAGCCATGAAATTAAAAGACGCTTACTCCTTGGAAGGAAAGTTATGCCCAACTTAGACAGCATATTAAAAAGCAGAGACATTACTTTGTCAACAAAGGTCTGTCTAGTCAAGGCTATGGTTTTTCCAGTGGTCATGTATGGATGCGAGAATTGGACTATAAAGAAAGCTGACTGAAGAATTGATGCTTTTGGACTGTGGTGTTGGAGAAGACTCTTGAGAGTCCCCTGGACTGCCAGGAGATCCAACCAGTCCATCCTAAAGGAGATCAGTCCTGAATATTCATTGGAAGGATTGATGCTGAAGCTGAAACTCCAGTACTTTGGCCACCTGATTCGAAGAGCTCACTCATTTGAAAAGACTCTAATGCTGGGAAAGATTGAGGGCAGAAGGAGAAGGGGACGAGAGAGGATGAGAGGTTTGGATGGCATCCCCGACTCAATGGACATGGGACTCTGGGAGTTGGTGATGGACAGTGAGGCCTCACATGCTGTGGTCCATGGGGTCGCAAAGAGTCAGACACGACCTAGGGACTGAAATGAACTGAACTGAATAAAAAGAGTGTTATTTTCTCTTAGTAAAAATGCAAGAAGTATAATTGGGGAGAATTTCATTTTTTCATTCTAATACTGCCAAGTTGTCTTACCCAATTTACACGTCCATTAGCAACACATGAAAAGCCTGTCCCTTGTCTCCTACTGACACTGAAGTTGATGTTCTAGAAGCAAAGCTCTTCTTTCAGTTTACATTTCCCTCAGTAACTAATGAGGTTAAACATCTTTAGGATCTAATTATATATACATTTTTTTCCAGTAAATTTTTTATTCTTATCCTTTGCTCATTGTATTTTTTAAAATTTTCTAAGTTGATTTTTATTGGAGTATAGTTTCTTTATAATGTTGCATTAGTTTCTACTATACAAAACAGTCAATCACTATACATATACATATATCCCCCTCTTTGGATTTACTTCCCATTTAAGTCACCACAGAGCACTGAGTAGACTTCCCTGTGTTTTAGAGTAAGTTCTCATCAGTTATCTATTTTATACATAATAACAATAATGTGTATATGTTGATCCCATCTCCAAATTCATCCCACTCCACCTACCCCCCGTTGTTTCCATGCCTTTGTTCTCTATGTCTGTGTCTCTCTTTCTGCTTTGGAAATAAGATCATCTATGCCATTTTTCTTGATTCCACATGTATGTGATATACAATTTTCCTTTTTTTCTGACTTAGCTCACTCTGCATGACAGCATCTAGGTCCATTCACACCTCTATAAGTGACCCAATTTTATTCCTTTTATGGTTCAGTAATATTCCATTGTGTATATATGTACCATTTCCTCTTTATCCATTTCTCTGTTGATGGACATTTAGATTGTTTCCATGGCCTGGATATTGTAAATAGCGCTACAGTGAACATGTGGGTGCATGTGTCTTTTTGAGTTATGGTGTCTTCTCGATACGTGCTCCGTAGTGGGATTGCTGGGTCACCTGGTAATTCTATTTTTTGTTTTTTGAGGAAACCCCCCCCCCCAATTCTGTTCTCCATAGTACTGTATCAGTTTACATTCCCACCAACAGTGCATGAGGAGGATTCCCTTTTCTCCACACCCTCTTCAGCATTTATTGTTTGTAGATTTCTTGATGACAGCCATTCTGACTGGTGTGAGGTGATACCTCATTGAAGTTTTGATTTGCATTTCTCTAATAATTAGTGATGTTGAGCATCTTTTCACATATTTGTTAGAAATTTGTATACTTTCTTTGGAGAAATATCTATTTAGGTCTTCTGCCTGTGTTTCAATTGGGTTGTTATTTTGTTAATATTGAACTGCATGAGCTATATATGTTGGAGATTAATCTTTTGTCAGTTGCTTCATTTGTTAATATTTTCTCCTATTCTGCGGGTTGTCTTTTCATTTTCTTTATGGTTCCCTTTGCTTTGCTGAAGTTTTTAAGCTTAATTAGCTCCCATTTATTTTTGTTTTCATTATTCTAGGAGGTGAGTCATAAAAGAAAAACAGACTTTTATGGGCTAATACATATTTTTAACTGAATCCATTTTTTAGCATCTTATTTAATCTTAAGATTTCCATACCTTGGGAAAGGGTTAAAATATTACATTAAATATACATAGAAACATAATTAAAATAAACCTGTATTAATGGTTGTTTTGCTTTTTAATGCTGGAAAATAGATGAATCAAGTGATGAACTACATAGAATTTACCTTAAAAAACAAGATATTTGTAACTTTAAATGTAGTGACTCATGAATTAACTCTTGGTAACAAAAATAATAAAGCTTAAACACTTTAAGGCATATATTAGTGTTAAAATTCAGGTCAGCTCCAGTGATTTTAATTTGTGGGAATCCTAGCAGGAGAATTTCTTAGGGGAAATTAGCTACCTATTGCTGTTAGCTATAATTTAAAAATTTAGTAATGTTTGACAATGGATTGTTAGCAAACACAGATGTATGCATATCTGTAATTTGTGCTGTCATTTGCCAATAGTAGTAAATAATTGAGAATGAAATATCACAATATTTTGCACATTATGTCAAAATAATTACTCTCATAATTAAAACCTCAGAAGAATCAGAAGGATAACACTTTACTTCTGTGGGCATACATAGGGCAACAATAGTTTCCTCACATATTTTCAAGCATGAGCTACAAAGATGGAGAGTATAAAAGAAAAATCATCAAGTGGTAGCTAAGTGCTCTCCCTATATTGTTAGGTGATTTATTTTAACCAAATGTTCTTAATTTAGAACTGAAAGTATTGACTTGTTTTCTGTGAATGGAAGAGAAGAATTACTTCAGACAGAACAACATATTATTTATTTTCTGTATGACAGTTGTCCTTTGGTACTTTTGTTGGAACAAATTTCCATTAACATTTGTGTTCTTAAAAGCATATTTTATCAACAGATGCACTAGCTATAATTTTCATACTACCCATAAGAAATATTTAAGGCCAGTTTTGCTCGTGGGCAAAGTGGCAATGAGTGGTATGACAGAAGAAACACTGAAACATGCTTTTCCATAAGAATGTGTATTCCTGAAAAATATGAACCCTTTAACATGGAATATCATTATTTTGGCTTAAGGAGCTCTAGAATGTCCCTGAAAAATGTTCTTATTTTTTGACATTTGATATTGTGATACTTCCCAATGTTACACTTTAATCCTTTAAGCTGATCACCCATTGATAAATTGCTTCATTCTAAAAAACTCACTTAGATAGTTACTCTGTCAAGCATCATTCTTCCCAAGAGGTGTAACTAAGTTGGCTTATAATTCTTAGAGGGCAGGGACAAGGTTTAGTTCCCTTTTGCATGCAGTAGACCTACCAAAGACCATTTGGTATACAGAATCTTATTTAATGAGTGAATAACAGAGAATATACCCACTAAACTATTAAATTGCCATTGTAACAGAGAAAATCCTTGAAGGAACTGGATTTAAGAAAAGTTTTGGGTGAAAGGTTTTATCCTGAGGGGAGAATATCCAGACTATGGAATTGGGCAGGCCTGTATGAGAATTTTGGTCCCATCATTTATTGGCTGTGAAATCTTAAATCATTTAAGAACTCTGCATCTCAGGTTCGTCATTCTGCAGATTGGTGCCAACTCTGATGCTCTGCAGAATTGTTGGAAGAGTTTGACACCTTGTTTCTACACTGCCTGACAGTGCCTTCTTAGACACAGTAGATGCTCAACAAATGACAACTCTTCTTTAATGAATGAAAAAGACATCCAGACCTAACAAGGATCACAAGAGCTACAGGGAAAACTTATATATGGTTATATTTAGTGGTTATATATAGTGTTCTTTTAGACATTCTGTGAATTTTCTTACTGCTGAAGACATGGAAAGAATTAATTAATGGTAGTGATTTTGGCATCTACAAGAGTCATGGAGTAGTATCATCATAGTATAATATCTGGAACAAAATTATGGGCATGCCATGAAGTTGTGGGCTTCCCAGGTGGTGCTAGTGGTAAAGAACCACCTGTCAATGCGGGAGACCTAAGAGATGTGGGTTTAATCCCTGGGTGAAGAAGATCCTCTGGAGGAGGGCATGGCAATCCACTTCAGTATTCTTGCCTGTAGAATCCCATCGACGCAGGAGCCTGGGGGGCTATGGTCCACAGCATCACAAAGAGGCAGACATGACTGAAGCAACTTAGAGCCACAGATGTTTTTGTTGGTTTGAGTTTTAAGTTAAGCTCGATCATGTAATGTGTCATATCTGTTTAAGTGTTAAAAACAGAGTGTGGAATTAGACTTTTAGGTCTGATTAAAAATTCCCCTTCCAACTCCACTTGTCTGGTCATTGAGACATATTAAAATGTATTTCCTATAGAGTATGAATACTTAGAATTATAAAGATTTCTGATTTGATTTGTTGAGGGATCATGTGCTGCTGGATCATTATTCCTTACTCTGGCCCTTCTATCCATGAGATTATCAGGGACATCCAGTGTCTGATTTCCTAATGGAGAACAGATGGAAAGAGAAAAACCATGTGTTGCCATTATAGGCTGTTGTCATTGAGAGTCATAAAATTGTGTTTTATGCCATTTCATAGAAGTATCAAAGAGGTTATAATAGGGTCCAAATTATAACCCCCCTAAAATCGAGGATCTCCGGGTGGCTTAGACAGTAAAGAATCTGCCTGCAATGCAGGGGACCTGGGCTCAATCCCTGAGGTGGGAAGATCCCCTGAAGAAGGAAATGGCAACCCACTCCAGTATTCTTGCCTGGAGAATCCCATGGACAGAGGAGCCTGGAGGGCTACAGTCCATGGGGTCACAAAGAGTTGGACACAACTGCACAACTAGGGACAAACACACAAAATTGTGTTCTCTGGGGGCTTTCATGTGGCATTGAAAATATTATCTAGTAAAATATTGTAATTTTTTTCTTCAGAGAATTTTAAGGCAAATTTTGCCCATCTCAGCCATGATAGGTAAATCTAAAGAATTGTGCACAAATAGAGCATTAGAATGTAGGAATAATATAGACTGGTTCAAAGAATT
The DNA here is from genome assembly GCF_019320065.1 of Cervus canadensis. Classification (NCBI taxonomy): domain Eukaryota; kingdom Metazoa; phylum Chordata; class Mammalia; order Artiodactyla; family Cervidae; genus Cervus; species Cervus canadensis. The sequence goes on along the minus strand of NC_057405.1, from coordinate 39,486,833 downwards.
CTTCATTTCCAAAGATACATGTACTTTCCTATTCCAGGGAGCATCCAAGCTATTCCTGCTAACTGCAGTGGGGCGAGCATTTTCTGAAAAGATCATAGTGAGAATTAGAAAAAGCATACAGTATGAAATCGGGGCATCTTCTAATCACTCACCTTATACATTCTCTCTTTTTCTTTTTGAAGTACCAATTTACAGGGTTTGAGTACCATGAAAGACGAAGCATCCAAAAAGTAACAAATTAAGTCCACTTTAAAAATGGTAATAAGATCACTTAATAGATGTGTAAAAACCACTGTAGGATTTTTTCAGAAGGATTGCCTTACTTCTGAGTGAATCATAAACTCATAAGCAAGCATTCAACAGGAAATCAATACTGTTTTGTGGTGTACATATTGTGGTAGCCTCAGCTCCAATACAAAGACAAATCCCATGCAAACCATGTGTTTAACTTTGTGGCTTGTCTTCCTTATCCTGCTGTTCTTATTATACCTAAACTACAGACTTCGACAATCCTGAGTCTGATTAAAGAGAAATCAGTTGCTGATTCATGTGTTGTTTACATTTGTCTAAAGACAAATGAGGGCAAAAGACTAAAAAACAAGTTCTAAAGTAAGAGACAATTTGCATGTTATAGAAGTTTACTGTAGGGAACCATTGAAATTTAGTGTAGGGAAAAATCAGGAAAAGAGGCACATAAAATAGCTTTATAGTAATTCATGATATGTTCAAGAAAGGATTTTGATACAGAAGGAAATAAATCACACATATAAACAAATACTATTGAAGTTTCTATCTAGCCTCTTTTTCTATATTGATAATCTGCCCTCACTTGAAAGCACATACATCATGTAAAGATTACCTTCAGTAGAATTTATAACATCATTTATACCTTCCAAGGTTATAACGGACCAAAGTATAGAATAGGTTCAGTTCAGTTAAGTCACTCAGTCGTGTCCGACTCTGCAACCCCATGAACCACAGCACGCCAGGCCTCCCTGTCCATCACCAACTCCCAGAGTCTACCAAAACCGTGTCCATTGAGTCGGCAATGCCATTCAACCATCTCATCCTCTGTCGTCCCCTTCTCCTCCTGCCCTCAATCTTTCCCAGCATCAGGGTCTTTTCCAATGAGTCAGCTCTTCACATCAGGTGGCCAAAGTATTGGAGTTTCAGCTTCAACATCAGTCCTTCCAATGAACACCCAGGACTGATCTCCTTTAGGATGGACTACCAGTCCATCTACTGTTTCTCCTTGCAGTCCAGGGGACTCTCAAGAGTCTTCTCCAACACCACAGTACAAAAGCATCAATTTTTTGGTGCTCAGCTTTCTTTATGGTCCAACTCCCACATCCATACATGACTACTGGAAAAACCATAGCTTTGACTAGATGTACCTTTGTCAGTAAAGTGATATCTCTGTTTTTTAATATGCTGTCTAGATTTTTCATAGCTTTTCTTCCAAGGAAGTAGTGTCTTTTAATTTCATGGCTGTAGTCACTGTCTGCTGTGATCTTTGGATCACCCAAGAAAATTAAGTGTGCTTATTATTAAAGGTGGGTAATAGGTATTCATGTTATGCCTGTTGCTAAAAGCAGAACTGATTTTTTATTTTTTTCCCCTTTATTTGGTATAAGTGGAAATAGAAAGAATGGGAAAACTGTGTTAATAATGAGATGTGATGAAACTGTCAGAGTGCAGTTATTAATCAGGAAGTATTTATAAAACCAGGTTGGATGTGTAATATGACCTTGAAATACTTCATTATTAGAGTGACTGCATATTTCCATTATAAAAGTGAAATTTCTCCTGGACAAGGATAATCTGGAAATCATGAAGTTAAGATCTAGGTTATATCTAGTGCTTACCAATAAGAATTAATGTCGAATGTTCCTTAATCCTTCAGAAAGTAGAGTTCCTTAGCGTTAACAGTATAATAATACAGACTGCTTGCTGAATCACTATAGGATATATTATAAAAGGGATTTTTAATAATATTACCTCTACTTATATTAAGCATATAAAGCATGTATCCTCTATACCTAAAAATAAAAAACAAAACAGAAAATGACTATATGCCAGATTTTATCATTATTATGGCATTGATTCATTTTAGACAACAAAAACAAACAGACACAACCTAGTCAACCACTTGCAATTATACACTTCATTGCATTAGCTCAGATGAATATTTTCCAAAAGATATACTGAGACTGTATAGACTATATAGAGTATATAGACCAGATAACCATGCTGGAAGAAATTATTTGTTAAGATGAATAGAATATGGACAGTAATGTGAAAATTGTCAGGGTTTATACTTGGTGATTTGCTTTTATAGAAATTTTCAGAATTGTAGTCGTCTGATTTTAAAATGTTGGAAGGAAATTATAGGATACTCTGACATATTGTGCACTGTCCTGGGTTCTAAGAAACAAGGTTCCTTAATTGGCATCTCCATTTGCAAAGTCTTAAATAATTCTTATGTAATACTTTAACAGTTATCTGTCTCATCCTTAGGTGTCTAACTCCTAAATTTCAGAATACTTACTCTGTTGGTACTCTCCATTCCCATTATGCTTATCTCTCCAAAAAGTATCTTAAGCATTTGGTGTTTTCACTAATTCATCCTTATCCTTTAACACAATCATCAAAATGGACTATTCCTCTCAATCCTACAGTCTGCATATAAACTTATAAACTGAGCTGATCTTGCACACACTTGAGTGGCTATGGGGTTAACTCGTTAACTCTTCTAAAGGTATTTAAAGGGGTTTCTTTGTAACATATGTCTTAACTCAAGGACATAGATCTCACAATAAGAAAGTAAAGAAGGAAGGTCATTAGAAAGATATCTTACGGCTGAAGTCTTTGACAGTCTCTTTTGTACATAGCCCTCCTTGATACATGAATATGTCTAAATTTGCTCTACAAATTTGTTTGTGTAATTAGATATAACTGCTGTGATTAACAAAAAGTGCCTTTAATGTCCCATACCTTTCTTTTTTTAAAGAACAGAGTTAATGTTATTATCTATTAAATGCTTTAGTATGTGTGTAAATGCGTTCTACAAAGAAAACAAATGTTTGCGCTAAAACAAAATATTCATTGCTCCTTTAACTCCAGTTTTCCTGGGGTAAATGGTCCTACATGGTCATAGTCTAGAAACCTTTCTGGAAACACACGCACACATTTGCCCAAATGTGAACCTAAAATTATTTCCCAACTACAATAATTAACAGTACTTTTGGAAGTGTGTCTGAGCACCTCCAGCACTCCTGAACGTCTGTAACAATTAAGTGTAGTTTTCTCTTTACTGTTCTCACACCCTTAAACCCAAGTCCATGCTCAAGAAGTTAACCATATGCTGTGCCAGTAATTTCATTGTATATTTATTTCTTTTCATTTTTTAGAACAGTGCACTTTGATCTCAATGGTATAAAAAACACAATCAGTTCAGTTCAGTCCCTCAGTTGTGTCCAACTCTTTGCAACCAACCCCACAGACTGCAGCACGCCAGGCTTCCCCTTCCATCACCAATTCCCAGAGCTTGCTCAAACCCATGTCCATCGAGTCAGTGATGCCATCCAACCATCTCATCCTCTGTCGTCCCCTTCTCCTCCTGCCTTCAGTCTTTCACAATATATGCAATAAAGATCTAGCAGTGGTCCTCAGGTGTTTTGGCACCAGGGACTGATTTCCTAAAAGACAATTTTTCCATGGACCAGGAGTGGGAGGGAGATGGTTTCAGGATGATTCAAGTGCATTTCATTTATTGTGCACTTTATTTCAAATCAAATGCCACTGCCAATCTGCCATATGGGTCCGTGGCCTGGAGACTGGAGACCCCTGATCTAGAGTATGAAACAAACACGAAAGTAGTTTTTTCGCTGAGGAAATGCAGCTCATTTTATAAACCATAAAATTTTCCTGTTTAGAGTACACCAAGTCTCAATTATGCCAAATTTAAGAAATTGTTCTTAAATATAATAAACTCCACCCATGTGTAAAATGATTGTGTTGTAGGCTTCCAATAGACCTAAAAGTTTTAAAACACTGCTTAGCATTGTATTGTTTTTGGTTTCTTTTTTATCATTCTCTTTTTTCCTGAAACCGAATCATCACAATATCAGAAAAACCTTTTCCATGGATTCACATCCCCTTCATTTTTGTCTTGTGAATCATGTTGCTACTTCTGCTTACAGTTTATATTTTTCTAATTTTTGTGTCTTCCCTTATTTCTTTGTCTAACATACTCTCTTTTTTAAAATTTTTTTCCATTTATTTTTATTAGTTGGAGGCTAATTACTTCACAACATTGCAGTGGTTTTTGCCATACATTGACATGAATCAGCCATGGATTTACATGTGTTCCCCATCCCGATCCCCCCTCCCACCTCCCTCTCCACCCAATCCCTCCGGGTCTTCCCAGTGCATCAGCCCCGAGCACTTGTCTCATGCATCCAACCTGGGCTGGTGATCTGTTTCACCCTTGATAACATGCTTGTCTAAGTGATGGGAAAGGGAAATGAGCCATAAATATAGAATTAACTAAGTTAATATAGTCAATTGGTAAGACTAGCTTCTTTCCTCAAAAATGGTAGGATCTCTACCTGATATTATGGTAATAGTTCCTTTATTACCATTAATAAGAGAGTAATAAGATGGGATTAACATCTAACATCTTTTCTTACAATTAAGAAAAATTGTGAATTTGAAACTATTTCTCGTGAATTTGGCTTCTCTGATGTATTGGTGGTAAAGAATCTGCCTGTCAGTGCAGGAAACCTATGTTCCATCTCTGGGTCGAGAAGATCTCCTGGAAAAGGAAATGCAACCCACTCCAGTATTCTTGCCTGGGAAATTCCATAGACAGAGGAGCATAGTGGGCTACAGTCCATGGGATCACAAAAGAATTGGACATGACTTAGCAACTAAACAACTCTTGGATTGGTCAAATATGTGTGGTCAAGGAACACACTTTCAATTAAACAAAACATTTAATATAGTCTAGCTCACACCAGTGCTCCTAAAATGTTTTCTGATTAAATGAATAAGCAAATATTTTCTTTAAAATAATAAGGAATTTCGACATAAATTTGTTAAAAGGAATTTATTAAGGAACTCTCAGTCTCTTACTAATTTTAAAGAGACTTAAACTTTAAGGATCCTGTACTTGGAAAATGCTAACTAATTGGAATTAATAAAGCATATATTTCTAAAACATTGCACTCAGTTATACTAGATGCAGTTAATTGCATCCTTCTCTGTATTGCCATGCAGCATTTATATTTTTACTTTATTTAAAAGTGCTTCCTGAGTAGGGAAGGGGCTCCATTTTATTTAAATTTTCTTTTCCTGCCTGTATAGTGCTTGACACACATTCTGTGCAAAAGTATTTTAGGAGTGAATGAGTAAATGAATTAAAAAGATTGATTTTTCTTAATTATATAATTTACTATTTTTCCTTTCTTTTTGGAAAGACATGTCAAGGACCACTTGTTTTACACTAAATAAAGGAAACCCTTTCTTGTTTTGATTTCAGTAAAGTCAACACATATTTATTTGTTACCGGGACAGTAGGGTGAGCAACGCTGCTGCTGTTTTTGTTCATTTGCTCAGTCGTGTCCAACTCTTTGCGACCCCAGTGGACTGCAACGCACCAGGCTTTCCTGTCCTTCACTGTCTTCCAGAGTTTGCTCAAACTCATGTCCATTGAGTCGATGATGCCATCTGGCCATCTTATCTTCTGTCACTCCCTTCTGTCTTTCCCAGCATCAGGGTCTTTTCCAGTGAGTTGGCTCTTCACATCAGGTGACCAAAGTATCAGAGCTTCAGCATCAGTCCTTCCAATGAATATTCAGTGTTGATTAGGATTGACTGATTTGATCTCCTTGTTGTTCAAGGGACTCTCAAGAGTCTTCTCCAGCACCACAGTTTGAAAGCATCAATTCATCAGTGCTCAGCCTTCCTTATGATCCAACTCTCACATCTGTACATGACTACTGGAAAAAACATGGCTTTGACTATATGGACCTTTGTCAGCAAAGTGATGTCTCTGCTTTCTAATGCACTGTCTAGGTTTGTCATTGTTTTTCTTCCAAGGAGCAGGAGTCTTTTAACTTCCTGGCTTCAGTCACTGTCTGCAGTGATTTTAGAACGCAAGAAAATAACGTCTGCCACTGTTTCCACACTTTCCCCATCTATTTGCCATGAAGTGTTGGGACCAGATTCCGTGATCTTAGTTTACTGAATGTTGAGTTTTAAGCCAGCTTTTTCACTCCTCTTTCACCTTCATCAAGAGACTCTTTAGTTCCTCTTCACTTTCTGCATATCTGAAACTGCAGGTGGTATCATCTGCATATCTGAAACTATTGATATTTCTCCTGGCAATCTTGATTCCATCTTGTGTTTCATCCAGCCTGACATTTCACATGACTGCCTATAAGTTAAAGAAGCAGTGTGACCGTACACATAATACAATACAAATAATCTACATGTTACTTCCCTAATTTCAGTCATAAACAATGAATTATTAATCATATTAAATATAACAGTTGTGTTATGTGCATTAGAAATCTATAACATTGTTTTTCTATTGGATGGTTCATTGGTCTGTGAGCATTAGACTTGCTTTGGATGCGTACTTTTGGGTAATTTAATTAATTTATGGTTAGAATACCAGAAAAACCTTTATAAACATTTGTCCTGAAGAATGTTCCTGTATTAAATGGGGTGAGTAAAACATGGAAAACAGAAGTTCAAGTTTTAGAGTGCAAAAGACTTGATTCAGATTTTCTCTCTATTATGGGTTGCTTGCTGTGTGATCTTTGATAGCTTGTTTAGGATCTCAGACTCAATTTCTTGGTCTGTAAAAAATTTGAATATTAATAACACTTTATGCATAAAATAGTTGTATAGGTCCAAGATTTTTAGTCTAGCCCCTGAGTTGTATTAAATATCTAATATAACTCAGCTAATAGTACAGTTTTGTTGCTGTTAATACATTCAGTTGTATTAGCAAATGGATGACCTACATTCTTCAATAGAAATTTAAAAATTTCAATAGAAATTTTCTTAAAAAACTGGAAATAGAACTGCCATATGACCCAGCAATACCACTGCTGGGCATACACACTGAGGAAACCAGATCTGAAAGAGACACGTGCACCCCAATGTTCATCGCAGCACTGTTTATAATAGCCAGGACATGGAAGCAACCTAGATGCCCATCAGGAGATGAATGGATAAGGAAGCTGTGGTACATATACACCATGGAATATTACTCAGCCATCAAAAAGAATTAATTTGAACCAGTCCTAATGAGATGGATGAAACTGGAGCCCCTTATACAGAGTGAAGTAAGCCAGAAAGATAAAGAACATTACAGCATACTAACACATATATATGGAATATTGAAAGATGGTATAGATAAATCCTAATAGCAAGAACAGAAAAGAGACACAGATTACAGAACAGACCTTTTGGACTCTGTGGGAGAAGGTGAGGTGAGGATGTCTTCGAGAGAACAGAATGTATATATCTATGGTAAAAGATCAACCAAGGTGGGTGATCTGTCAGACAAGTGCTTGGGGCTGGTGCAACTGGAAGACCAGAGGAGATCGGGTGAGAGGACGTCGGGAGGGGGGACCGGGATGGGAAACACATGTAACTCCATGGCTGATTCATGTCAATGTATGACAAAACCCACTGCAATGTTGTGAAGTAATTAGCCTCCAACTAATAAAAATAAATGAAAAAAATAAAAAATTAAAAAAGACAAAGCCTTAAAAAAAAATTTAGAGTATCCATGTGATGCCAACTGATATAGTAAGATCTGAATAATAAAATACACGTTCCTATTTAGTGTACTAGAAAGGTGAATTATCAATAAATTAGTCTTCATGTATTGATAGGTTTGTCATGGTTATTTTGAGATTTAAAACAGTCTTTCCAAAGACTTAGAGATGTGTATATGTGCATAACATGTAGAAAAGATGTTTATATAATTCCAATTAATAGATAATATCAATAACTCCATATATATACCATGTTAAGTTTATATTATACTATATGTATTTTATCCTACAGAATATTTAATTAAAATATGTATTTCTATTATCTTTTGGTGATTTTCTGAAGAATTATAATTGAATGGATATTATTCCCCTACATGCATGGCAGAAATTATTTAGAATGTGGTTAGAAGATGACACCATGATAAATAACACTATAATAATAGGAGTATTAGAGACTGATCAGTATTTATTGAATATTCCCTGATTCTTCCAAAAAATCTCCTGATTTTGCCAATGAATGTCCTATTTCACAAGATAAACTCTGTCATGGGAAATAAATTTTAAAAAATCTTTGAAAATAGTAAGTATTCAGAAAATGTCAAAGAACTAAAGTAGACTTAATCTTAAAGTCATTCATATATATATATTTTTTAAATTGCTCTTTTCTTGACTTTATGTGGTCTCTTTTGGGATAAAAGAAATCATGGACATTTCAGAGAACTTAATATTTGCTAGACACTATCACACACTGAGTTCAGCAGTGGAAAGGGTTTTATTGTTGGTTTAGTTGCTAATTCATGTCTGACTCTAGCAACCTCATGGACCGCAGCCCACAAGCCTCCTCTGTCCATGAGATTTCCCCAGTAATACTGGAGTGGGTTGCCATTTCCTTCTCCAGGGGACCTCAACCTAGGAATTGAACCATGGACTCCTACACTGCAGGTAGCTTCCTGTATTGCAGGCAGGTTCTTCTTTTTTCCCCCATTTTGACTTTTTTTTTTTTTTTTCCAAATTAATTTATTTATTTTAATTGGAGGCTAATTACTTTACAATACTGTAGTGGTTTTTGCCATACATTGACATGAATCAGCCACAGGTGTACATATGTCCCCCATCCTGAACCCCCCTCCCGCCTCCCTACTCATCCCATCTCTCAGGGTTGTCCCAGTGCAACGGCTTTGAGTACCCTGTTTAATGCATCAAACTTGGACTGGTGATCTATTTCACATATGGTGATATACATGTTTCAGTGCTATTCTCTCAAATCATCCCACACTTGCCTTCTCCCACAGAGTCCAAAAGTCTGTTCTTTATATCTCTGTCTCTTTTGCTGTCTCAAATATAGAGTCAGCAGACAGATTCTGTACTGACTGAGCTTTCAAGGAATCAAGACATTCTTAGTTAATTCACTTCAGTCTGAATTTAGCAATAAGGAGTTCATGATCTGAGCCACAGTCGGCTCCCAGTCTTGTTTTTGCTGACTGTATAGAACTTCTCCATCTTTGGCTGCAAAGAATATAATCTCTGATTTCGATATTGACCATCTGGTGATGTCCACGTGTAGAGTCTTCTCTTGTGTTGTTGGAAGAGGGTGTTTGCTATGACCAGTGCTTTCTCTTGGCGAAACTCTATTAGCCTTTGTCCTGCTTTATTCTGTATTCCAAGGCCAAATTGGACTGTTACTCCAGGTATTTCTTGACTACCTACTTTTGCATTCCAGTTCCCTATAATGAAAAGAACATATTTTTGGGGTGTTAGTTCTAGAAGTTCTTGCAGATTTTCATAGAACAATTCAATTTCAGCTTCTTTAGCATTACCGGTTGGGGCATAGATTTGGATTACTGTGATGTTGAATGGTTTGCCTTGGAAACGAACAGAGATCATTCTGTCATTTTTGAGATTGCATCCAAGTACTCCATACAGTCAGCAAAAACAAGAACAGGAGCTAACTGTGGCTCAGATCATGAACTGCTTATTGGCAAATTCAGATTTAAATTGAAGAAAGTAGGGAAAACCACTAGACCATTCAGGTATGACCTAAATCAAATCCCTTACAATTATACAGTGGAAGTGAGAAATAGATTCAACGAATTAGATCTGATAGACAGAGAGCCTGATGAACTATGGATGGAGGTTCGTGACACTGTGTAGGAGGCAGGGATCACAACAATCCCCAAGAAAAAGAAATGCAAAAAGAAAAAATGGTTGTCTGAGGAGGCCTTACAAATAGCTGTGAAAGAAGAGAAGCTAAAGGCAAAGGAGAAAAGGAAAGATACCCATTTGAATGCAAAGTTCTAAAGAATGGCAAGGAGAGATAAGAAAGGCTTCCTCAATGACCAATGCAAATAAAGAGAGAAAAACAATAGATGGGAAAGACTAGAGATCTCTTCAAGTAAACTAGATATACCAAGGGAACATTTCATCCAAAGATAGGCACAATAAAGGACAGAAATGATATGGATCTAATGGAAGCAGAAGATATTAAGAAGTGGCAAGAATACAGAGAAAAACTGTACAAAAAAGATCTTCATGACCCAGATAATCATGATGGTGTGATCACTCACCTAGAGCCAGACCTCCTGGAATGTGAAGTCAAGTGGGCCTTAGGAAGCATCACTACAAACAAAGCTAGTGGAGATGATGGAATTCCAACTGAGCCATTCCAAATCCTAAAAGATGATGCTGTTAAGGTCTTGCACTCAATATGCCAGCAAATTTTAAAAACTCAGCAGTGGCCACAGGACTGGAAAAGGTCAGTTTTCATCCCAATCCCAAAGAAAGGCAATGCCAAAGAATGCTCAAACTACTACACCATTGCACTCATCTCATACGCTAGCATAGTAATGCTTAAAATTCTCTAAGCCAGGCTTTAGTAATACATGAATCGTGAACTTCCAGATGCTCAAGCTGGTTTTAGAAAAGGCAGAGGAACCAGAGATCAAATTGCCAACATCTGCTGGATTATGAAAAAAGCAAGAGAGCTCCAGAAAAACATCTACTTCTGCTTTATTGACTATGCCAAAGCCTTTGTGTGGATCACAACAAACTGTGGAAATTTCTTCAAGAGATGAGAATACCAGACCACCTCACATGCCTCCTGACAAATCTGTATGCAGGTAAGAAAGCAACAGTTAGAACTAGACATGAAATAACAGACTGGCTCCAAATCGGGAAAGAAGTACCTCAAGGCTGTATATTGTCGTCCTGGTTGTTTAACTTATATGCAGAGTACATTATGAGAAACGCTGGGCTGGTTGAAGCACAAGCTGGAATCAAGATTGCTGGGAGAAATATCAGTAACCTCATATATGCAGATGACACCACCCTTATGGCAGAAATTGAAGAAGAACTAAAGAACCTCTTGATGAAGGTGAAAGAAGGGTGAAAAACTTGGCTTAAAGCTCAACATTCTGAAAGCTAAGATCATGGCATCTGGTCCCATCTCTTCATGCAAAGAGATGGGGAAGCAATGGAAACAGTGAGAGGCTTTATTTATTTGGGCTCCAAAATCACTGCAGATGGTGACTGCAGCCATGAAATTAAAAGACGCTTGCTCCTTGGAATAAAAGTTTTGCCCAATCTAGACAGCATATTAAAAAACAGACATTACCAACAAAGGTCCATCTCATCAAAGCTATGGTTTTTTCCAGTAGTCATGTAACATGACTACATGGATGTCAGAGTTGGACTATAAAGAAAGCTGACCACTGAAGAATTGATGCTTTTGAACTGTGGTGTTGCAGAAGACTCTTGAGAGTCCCTTGGACTGCAAGGAGAAACAACCAGTCCATCCTAAAGGAGATCAGTCCTAGGTATTCGTTGGAAGGACTGATGCTGAAGCTGAAACTCCAATACTTTGGCCACCTGATGCTAAGAACTGACTCATTTTAAAAGACCCTGATGCTGGGAAAGATTGAAGGTGCGAGAAGAAGGGGGAGCCCTAGGATGAGATGGTTGGATGGCATTCCCAATGCAATGGACATGAGTTTGAGTAAACTCTGGGAAAAATAAGGGTATTGTTATTTGTCTTTGAATCTATGATTTATCTTAGTATTTTTGTCTGTACAGTGACCAAATATTACTATGGAAAATATAAAAACTTCATAAAATGTGAACTTTTGATGAAATAATGTTAAGTATACAAAGTTTCAGCATTTCTGATAATCATTTTGATATGTTCACTTTCCTTGGTTGGTTGGTATTCTTTAAATACCCTGTTAGTCATGCTTAAAACGTACTTAAGACAAAATGGACTTTCTTCTATTGTGGAATATTTTGTGTTCTTTTAATCTGCTTTTGTGAAATTAACAGTTTTTAATGGAAAATTGAATATAGCCATTTGTTTTTAAAAGGTATGAAAAATACACATGGGAACACACTGCTTTTAAAAAATAAATGTTGAATGGCTATTTAGACCTGGTGCATTTCTCTAGGGACATTTGCAGTAACTTGCCTAAACCATTCCTTCTAATCACTATCATTATATGTAATTTAATCACATTTAAAAAATAACTATCTTTACTACTTTTATTTAAGGAGTGACATGTGATTCTATTTTAAATTATTTTTAGTGATTTCACCTAAAACTACCAAATTAAGAGGACAAGGGAATGTTTTTAAAAGCAGTATACTGAGGCTTTCATAAACAATAGTCGTTACAGAGAGTACAGTATAATTTGGTCAGTCTTGAATCATGTCTCAGTAATATAAATTAATGGAGCATTAGAGAGTTTTGTTTTATGACAGTCTCATGGGGATGGGGAGGGGTGAGGAGAAGTTTCCTGGCAGCTACTGGGAGAACAGTCTCAGAGTAAGACCCTATGGAGATCTCTTCAGTATCCGTGAACACGGATGTTATGTGTAAAAAGCCATTCATGTGCTCTCCAAGTCATCGTTTTAGATCTCCACAGTTCCAAATCAGACTACCTTGTCTTGTTGACTATTAAAATTCAGAATTCAAACACATTATTTTTAGAAGAATCTAGTATGAATATTGCTTCAAATTTTAACATTAGATTCTCTGCAAAAATCTTTTTCATATAATGAGAAGGATTGGGCCATGAAGGTACATGGTCCTGTCAGTATTTAAAGTTATATTTAATTTTCTGATTGATTATTTTACTGAATACTCATTTGGTTTCCTAATTATACTCAAAATCATGAAATTTAAACTTTAACTTTTCTTTAGTGTAGTAAAGACTTTAGGAATGGCATTCATGCAGAAAAGGAGAATGGAAATCAATTTATTAATAGCTCTCCTCTAGGCACATTCATGAAGAAAATTAAACTACTCAACATTTATATCAGTAGGTAACCATGCATATTTCTGTGCTTTTATTCATTTTTCTTGAAGTAATAATGCCTTATGCCTGTGGGGCTTCTGTCTTTGTATCCAAGTAGTGCCTATCTTTTCAGATTCAGATCTTACAGCATATCAACTTTAATGATATGTTTAATGAGATCCCCAGCTGTTAATAATCACCTTCTGCTTTCTCCTAGTATCTGTATCTCTTATGGCATGTATCACTTTTTACTTTTCATTGTAGTAATTTATATACCTCTGTCCTTCCTCTGTTTTAGAATTCTTGTGGGCAGATTCTGTTTTAGAAGTCTAGGTTGGGCACTCAGTATCTGTCAAGTAATTAAGTAAATCAATCAATGAGCTATACTAAAATTGGTTACAGGACTCAGTTAAATATAACTGTATATAAGCATTTTTATTTTCCCTCATAAAACTCCATTAAAATTAGAGTAAAGAAATAAGAACCCTCACATTAACACTGCACCCACTCGGATAAAGAGAATACATATGAAAGGAGAGATTTCTAAAAGTTCTAAAGGTCTACATATAGTACATAATCTTGTAACACCAGAGCCATTGGATCTTAAAATCATCCATAGGGAAAAAAGCAAAGATTAAAACCAAAACCAGATGTGACTGGACATAAGAATAGCATTTAGTTTTTCTACTGGATATAACAAAAGCATCACTAAACAAAAAATTTAAAGAAAAATTATTTTCAGCACAGGATTTTATATCCAACTTAACCATCATTAAGAGAGTATGATAAAGATCTCACATATTTAAGATCTGAATATCTTTACCCATAAAATGTTCATTCTTAGGAAGCCAATGGTGGGTGTTTTTACCAAATCAGGCCCCAAAACTTGAGATCAAGGAAGTAGCTGGTCACCCCATTAGTTGGTGAAAGACAGTCCCTAGACCACACCAGTAGTACTCATTCTAGATAGGAGCATGACTGGGAGTTAGAGATGTTTAGAGATGTGTGAAAGTTTGAAAAGATTTAGGGATTGTAAACCAGTTAACTCTAGGGGGAAGAAAAGCCTTCCAGGAAGAATCATAAGTACAGTCTGTCTTCAATATTCAATACTTCTGTATTTGGAAATTCACCAATCACTACAATTTTTAACCCAAAATCAATACTCATGCACATTTGAAGTCATTCACAGACATGTACAGATTAGCAAGTGTGAGTTGCTTGACATGCAGATCCCCATTTGAGTTCAAACAAGCTTACACTCTGACTTCCTCTTTCTGCTCTCATAATTTACATGTTTTCACTGTCTATTTAATGCTATGTTTCTTGTTTGTTTTTTGCGTATTTTTTGTTTGAGATTTCACTGTTTCAAATGACCTCCAAATGTACTGCTGAATTGCTGTCTAGTTGTTCCCAAGTGCAGAAAGTTTGGGCTGTGCTTTATGGAGAAAATGTAGATGTTAGATAACTTCATTAAGGTATAAGCTCTAAGGCTGTTGGATGTGACTTCAGTGCTCATATTTCAACAATATTATTAAATAAGGAATCTGTAATGGAAGCACACATAAATAAGGTTCTAGATTGATTGACTGATGACTGTATTGTGACAAAAAGTTGCTAGAACCTAACCCCGTGTTCCACCTAGGAGCAATGGCTGTGTTCACTTGAATTAGTGTTCACTTGAAAACACTGAATTGTGTTTTCAGCTACTTTGTAGAATGGAACTATGGTCAGTGGAAGGAATTGACTATATATTATTCCATTTTTGCCTGACAACAATTTTTATTAATAAATATACAATTTGTATATTTGATATTAATATGACAAATATGTTTTATGAAACCATAATGCTAAAATGGTAGAGTGAAGGCAAAGAGGAAATAAACAAGAAATAAATAGGCAATAAATAGATAGGAAATAAATTCCTAGTACTGATATCTGGAAATATTAGTATAAGCATATTCATTATAATCATGTGACTAAATATCAGAAATAAAGACTTGAAAATGGTGGTTTATGGAAGCAGAAAAGGATATGGGAAGAGTGAAGTAGGAGAATATGGTTTGTAACATACATTTTGATATTATATGTAGTTTTAAATCACAGATAAGTATTTGCTTGAGAGAAATTAATATTTAAAAGAAAATAGTTTTAATGATATAATTAAAACTACACAATGAAAGCATGTTAGAATTTACAGGAATGCAGGTTAGTCCATGGTAGGTAGGAAAAAAACATGTGCAGGGATTTTGTTTCTTTTTTGTTTTGTTTTGTGATACTAAAAACCAACTGTAAGAAGCTACATGATTGCACTTTTAAAATTGAAGATTAAATATTGATAAAAATATATATTTCTGGGTTTCTTGCATTTGCTTTGTTTATTTATCCAAAAGTATTTTAGACATTTGGTACTGTGAAAGCATGACTAGTTAGATCACTTACCCTAGAATTCCAATTTACACATTCAACTGCATGAATAAATGATTCTACTGGATTTTGTCTTTCATTGTGTCACGTATTACAAGGCAACATTGCATCTTGGCAGAAAGTCTGCTGGCAGATGCAAAGCTCAAATTTACACAGAGATATTCCTGCCAACAGTTTCTAGATGTACATAAAACTAAATCAACTGAGCTTCACATAATACTGTTAACACTATTTCTATGGAATAAGAGTGAAAAATAGCTTGGTTGAAAGTTTTGAAAGCTGCATTTTCAGAGAAACAAAAGGAAAAAGAGGAACTCTTCTAGTAAAAGATAATTGGCATAGAGAAATGTAAAACAAAAAATTGGAAAAGACATTATTGACTTGCAGACTGTTCTAAAAATACCTCATTCAATAAGTACATCTCGCTAGTTGACACACAATTATGTTAATGCAGTTAGAGTTGAAGAGTAATTTAAATATAATTAGGGCTTAAAGCATAAATGGCACAGAACAGGGAACTTGTTTTCCTATTTGTGCAGATTTTTTTTACGCAAATGAAAAATAAAAATAAAAGTAATTTGTAAATGAAAATTCTTGCTATATTTTCTGTTTAGTTTGAGTGTATTCTTGCATGGCTGATAAAGATGATGAAACAAATGAGTTTCATCATGAATCTGTTCTCTAATAAATGCACTTTTCAACATCTGGTTTTGCAAAAAGAATGAAAATCATTTCTTTATTCTTAATAAAACTACCTTGAAATACACATTTATTTTCATACAGTGTCCAGAGCTGCATCTATAAAACAACAAACTTATGAGAAAGGAGAAATTTAGTCCACTACCAACAAATAGCCGTATAATGATATTAAAAATCACTTTAATATTTATTTTCAGTTGATTTACTGACCTTTTTAGGGAGTTGACTTATTTTGACATAACCTGTGATCAATTTTAACATGACATAGATTGAATTAGTAAGATCTGTGAAAAATCATCTAGGCAGACTTTCTTTTTCTCTTGATAGTGCAAAGAGATCACATGTAACTCCTGGGGATAGGCATAAATTGGATAGACAAAGTGACCCTTTTCTATAATTGTTTCAGATTTTAAAAATAATATAAGGTCAGTTTATTAGCACATTCAGCAAACTTATTGAATATGCACTGCAATTCAAGAATCTGCTAGAAGTGGAGCATGTAAGCAAGAGATAAATAAATAAAAACATGAGAAATAGTGTTAATCTTGCTATGAAGTAGTACTGTGGGAACCTACAGGAAAGAGAGAATGCCTGAGTCCTAAAGGTGGTCTTTCAAGTAAAGTACATTTCGAAGTTTTAGAAACACTACTGAAATGATTCAGGAGCAGGATATTCCTAATTATTCCTACATCTTACTTGCAACCTAAATGGAAAGACAAGAGATATATGAACAAGTTAATGAACATAATAAATAATTGAGAGACTATGTAAATTTTAGATATAAAAGGTAAAGGAATGCAAAAAAAAAAAGTGCCATCTTTTGTTTCCTGTAGCATTGTCTCATCAACATCTTTCCGTGACTGTAAGTATGCAGAGCGCCAAGTTTAATTGCTTCCTACTCTATCATCTTACTTTGAATATGCCCTCATATTCAAATGGTATTTTTACCATTCCCTTTTTGCTAGTCAGCTAAGTTATTTATAAAATGAGCTTCCCACGTGGTGCTAGTGGTAAAACACCCACCTGCCAATGCAGGAAACATGTAAGAGACGTGGATTTGATCCCTGGGTTAGGAAAATCCCCTGTAGGAGGGCAAGGCAACCCACTCCAGTATTCTTGCCTGGAGAATTCTATGAACAGAGGAGTCTGGCAAGCTATAGTCCGTAGCTTTGCAAAGAGTTGGGACATGACTAAAGCGACTTGGCACAGCACACACTAATATAAGTATTTGGTGGTGATTAACATATTTAAATGTATGTATATGGATGATGCAGGCATACCTTAGAGATATTGTAGATTTGGTTCCAAACCACTGCAATAAAGTAAAGATTGCAGTAAAGAGAGTGACATAAGCTTTTTGGTTTTCCAGTGCCTATAAAAGTTAAGTTTACACTGTGTTCTAGTGTATTAAGTGTGCAATGCCATAATGTCTAAGAAAATATGTATTAATACATACCTTAATTAAAATAATACTAAAAAAGTGCTAACCATCAACATACGGTTGCCGCAAGCCTTCAATTTGTTAACAAAAAAAAAAAGACAAAGCACTAATCTTCAAAGTATCTATGAAGCACAGTGAAACAAAATATGTACATATCTTGTGTACATTCTTAATTCTTTCCTAAAATCATAGAATTTAATATCACCAAAAATATGGCATATTGAAGCCTCTTTGTTTGCATTAATGGATTACATCTAGTAAGATTAGATTACATCTAATAAGTTTGTTCCAAATATTACATAAAAAATTGTATGTGTATATTGACTTGGTGATTAGCCTTCTCTCTCACTAGAATGTAAGCCTCCTAAGGATGGGAAGGGACACTTTGGTTTTATTCAGACAGACCTAGAATAATTCTCAGAATAAAATAGAAGGTCTGTGAATATTTGATTGAATGAATGAATTTTCTTCTCTTTATTAAGTGTAGTTGATTTTCAGTGTTATGTTAGTTTCAGGTGTATAGCACAGTGATTCAGTTTATGTATATAAATATATGTATTATATATATGCATATTATTTTTAAGATTATTTACCATTTTAGATTATTACAAAATATCAGCTATAGTTCCCTGTACTATCCCGTATGTACTTTGTTGGGTATCTATTTTATATGTAGCAGGGTGTATATATTACTCTCAAACTCCCAATTTATTCCATCACCCCCTTTCTACTTTGGTACTCGTAAGTTTGTTTTCTGTGTGTGTATCTATTTTTGTTTTGTAAATAAATTAGTTTGTATTTAGAAATATTATACATAAATTATATAATATTTGTCTTTGTCTTACTTAATAGGACCTCTAGGTCTACCCATGTTTCTACAGATGGCATTATTTCTATTTTATGGCTGAGTAATATTCCATTGTATTTAAAATAAATTAATTTTCAAAAGAAATAATTTTAATCCAAACTTCACATATTTAGATTCAAAATCTGGCTGATCTATGTAAAATAATATTTCTTAGGCAGAAACCAAAATCATTAACACAAATTCTCTGTAAGAAATGTATCTTGGTATGAATCCTACCAAGTGC
The DNA here is from genome assembly GCF_019320065.1 of Cervus canadensis. NCBI lineage: Eukaryota > Metazoa > Chordata > Mammalia > Artiodactyla > Cervidae > Cervus > Cervus canadensis. The sequence goes on along the minus strand of NC_057405.1, from coordinate 39,468,100 downwards.
TAAGAACATAAACTGTTTTGGGGAAGAAAAATAATTTTTGCATTAAAAGATAGTTAAGAGAGAGTTGACTATATAAGAGATTTTATTACCAAGAAAAACTGATTTTTATAGAGCACATTGTATTCACATCACAGAACAGGCTATTGTTGTGTAAACAGTCAGAAATAATGCTAGAAAGTGGATTAAGAATTCTGTGAACCTCCATTTATACACGTAGAGGCTGCAATGTCGAATTGTGATGCCATCTTTATCTTTGTTGTCTCTTCTGTTAAGGGTCCTCATAGGAAGGAATCATTTTAAACAAGGCACAAATTGCAGAAATGCTACTATCGCTGGTTAGAATTAAACAGATTTTCATTGTTAGAAAAACATGAGCTCTAGCTTGGGCTAGTTGACTGAGGCTACTTTATTTGCTTGATATTGCCTTTATATCACAAAATTGTTTTTTGTGCAAAATATACTCTGGGACAGGAATCAATCATATATTTTGTGTACTTTTTCACTGAGAAATTAACACCCCCTAGAGGAGCATTTGTTCTTTTGCTCTGCTTGATAAGTCTGGGGAGGAGTCAAGTCTTCAGTTCCTCTTTTAGGATTATGTATTTACACCAGAACAACTAAATTTTGCTTGGCCCATAAATAAGTATGTGAATAGACACCTTATGATGTATTTTTAAGTCCAGCAGGTTTTAATAAACCTGTTCGAATATCTGCATTATGATGCAGGAGGAGCAAGCAAAGACAAGCGCTTGTTACAGGGTGAATTCTTTGCTGACAAGTTAATACGTATGCAATCATGATAGCAAGTTGCATCCTGCCAAAGTACAATAGTACTTATGTCTTTGAAACAGATATTCTACCCTCACCAAATATGAAAAACATACTAAGTATAGAAGACTAGTTCTCCCTGATTGGTAAGGAACTTTTTTTTTTAATAAGGAAAAGATGAATATACTCTAAAGGAATAAAGCACTCTTATTTTATTTCCGTCTTTTGTTAAATTCAGTTTTGCTCCATGTTAAAGGGAACAAGGTAAAGATTTCTGGAGGGCCCAGGATGGGATGGGTTTGAATTCATGATTTACCAATGTCATTATCTCATTTCATTATTAGTTGCATTGGTCAACAAATATCCTATGGACAGAGGAGCCTGGCGGGCTACAGTCCATGGGGTCACAGAATCAAACACAACTGAACATTCATAGGAAAGGAAAGAAATTGTTGTCCTCGTGGATATTACACACTAGTTTGGGGAAAACAGACAATAACCTAGCTAAAAACTAAGTTAATTATTAACTAAATACATAAATACACACACACACACACACAGACACACACACATGTGTCTGTGTGTGTGTGTATACATGCATACATATACATATATGTTTTCCAGGTGATGCTAGTTGTAAAGAACCCATCTGCCAGTACAGGAGACACAAGAGATGCAGGTTTGATCCTGGGTCGGGAAGATCCCTTGAAGGAGGAAATGGCAACCCACTCCAGTATTCTTGCCTGGAGAATCCCATGGACAGAGGAGCCTGGCAGGCTACAATCCATAGGGTTGCAAAGAGTTGGACATGACTGAAGCAACTTAGTGCATGCACACACACACACACACACACACACACACACACATACACACACACAAATATATATATATATAGGTGGTGGCATGGTGGTAAAGAATCTGCCTGCCAATACAGGATATGCCAGAAATGCAAGTCTGATCCCTGGGTTGGGAAGAGTCCCTGGAGCAGGAAGTGGCAACCCACTCCAGTATTCTTGCCTGGAAAATTTCATGGACAGAGGAGCCTGGCGGGCTACAGACCATAGGGTCGCAAAGAGTTGGACATAACTGAGCACGTATATGTACACTTGATAAGAGAAAGTGGGGCGGATGGTATTTAGTGCTATGGAGAAAAGGTAAAGAGTTGGGTGTATTGCTGGGAGTGAATGTAAATATAAATCGAATAGTCAGGGAATGCCTGGCTGCGAAGGAGACACTTGGTTAAAGACCTGAGGGAGGAGAGGGAATGAGGTGGATTCACACCAGGGCAAATAAAAATAGTGAGACCGCAGGACCAGGCAGAGAAGTCAGTGAGATCATCCAGAACTCAGCTCCGGTCAAGTTGATGGAGAATCAGCATAGGAGGGAGATGAGGAGAGGCCAGTGAGGTGGGAAGAGACCCAGATGAGTGAAGGGTACAGAAAGCCAGCTGAAGAAGGTGTGTCAAGGCAGAGTGGCTATGTCACTTGATGTGAAGTCAAGTAAAATATAGACTGAAGATTAATTATTTTGGTGTGTGGCAATTATTAAATGATGGCAAGAGCACTTTTTGTTCTATGGTGGGAGGGGAAGTCGGACTGATACATTCAAAAGAGAGTAGGGAGGAAGAAATTGGAGACAGAGAATATGGACAGGTTTTTAAAATTCTATTTTATTATTGGAGAATAATTGCTTTACGATATTGTGTTAGCTTCTGCTGTGTAATGAAGTGAATAAGCTATATGTACAAATAAGTCCCCTCTATCTTGAGCCTACCTCCCACCCCCTATCCCCCCCCAACTCTAGGTCATCACAGAGCACCAAGCTGCTTCCCACTAGCTAGCTATTTTCCACACGGTAATGTATGTATGTCAATGCTATGCTTCCAATTCGTTGCACCTTCCACTTCCTACTCTGTGTCCACATGTCCATCCTGCAGGGAGGTTTCTCTGTACACTTTTTCTAGATTTTAAATACACACAACACACATACACACACACACAATATTTGTGTTTCTCTTGGAATATTGTTCCAGAAAGAAAGAGAGTAATGATGCTGTGATTGGAGGGGAAAATGGTAACAAGAATGAGCATTGGTGTTCCATTTTGTAGGAGAGATAAGGGTATGTTTATGTGCTTATTGGAAAGGTCTAATAAAGAGGAAAATGATCAATGATGCAGGAGTCAGGGGAGGAATCACTAAAGCAAGGTCCCAGAACGAGTGAAATGGAGTAGAATCTCAGGTGCATATCTTTGTAGCTTGGGTATCCTTTTCCCACCCATCCTGAGCTCTTTTCTTTTGTCCCATTATTTACACAAGACAGTACCCTCGTAAAGGCTTGTACAAGAATTTCATAAGTTTTTCTGTGATTTAATTCTACTTAGGCCTTGATGTTTATGAATAAATGGACATAAAACGATCTTCTATTTGCACCAGCCTGAGGGTTCTATGCAACAAATAAAGTTAACTTCAGTTTATTTTTTGTTTCTTTTGGCAACTTGTATGGGCAAATCGAACTCAGTATTGTTTTATTTTTGTTTTCCCATTTAGACTTTGATGATTGTTTCTCTACTGAGATTTGGTTAGAACTTTGGCTTCCAGTGAATCATCAGCTGACCTGGGATAATTACCACCTATTAGTAGATGACAAAGACGCTGAAAATACTGAGATCTTGTAGAGTAACACAGAATGCTAGTACCTACTGCCTGTGTATGTTCGTGTCTAGAAGAAAATGCAAAAGAAAAATGCTTATAATGAGATGGTATATGGGGAGGATATAGTTTTGTTCATCTGATTTGAGTATAAATTTACAATTTTAGAAACGTAACATTGGGTTTTTTTTTGTTAATACTCTGTTCCATAAGAGTCAAGAATAAGACACTATTCTTGACTAACAAGAATAATGTCTATTAGTCACTAATAGAAGGCTAACACTTTGTGTATATAAACACACATATACACACTACATGCATACATACATATATGTGCATACATTCACACATGCACGTGTATTTATATTTTGAGTAAGATTTTTTGTAATTCTTATGATTATTTTTAGTTTAACTGTGATCCTTTGACAAATTTCAGTTCCAAAAATAAGTTGTGTAGCAAAAGTCACAATTTTACCAAACCTAGTCATCAGTTCAGTTCAGTCGCTCAATCATGTCCGACTCTTTGCGACCCCATGAATCACAGTAAACTCCCGGAGTTTACTCAAACTCATGCCCATCGAGTCAGTGATGCCATCCAGCCATCTCATCCTCTGTCGTCCCCTTCTCCTCCTGCCCCCAATCCCTCCCAGCATCAGGGTCTTTTCCAGTGAGTCAACTCTTCGCATGAGGTGGCCAAAGTATTGGAGTTTCAGCTTCGGCATCAGTCTGAAATCTAGTCATACCTCACATGAGCTATTTATTTGACCTAAAGCCACTATGGGAATGGTTCTGCTAACACACACTCGAGACAGTCATTTAAACATATATTGATTAATGAAGGCCACTTTTGTGTCTTTTTGAAATAACAGTTCAGGTAGCCTAAGACAATAGAATCCTCTGTCTGAGAATTACACATTTTCTCATTCTTGTGTTGTTTCTAAGAGCTAATAAGCAATGTTTAACTCCCCAGAAATAGCCTAGATATATCTACTTGGAAATAGTGTTCTGGAGCAACAACAACAGAAATCATTGCAGTTTTGGTTGATGACCGGCATAGCAAGCAGTCTTTCAGACGCCTCCTTTTCAGCCCTGAATAAATACACCTAGAGAATGATTTTTGAATTCCTTTTCTGTCCAAAGGTTTTAAGGAATTTTGTCTTTTCAAGTTATATGAAAAAATTTCCCTAAGACATTGATCTCTGGCATTAATAGAAGTGGTGTCTTTCCCACTTTTCTGAAATCTTGATAAGCTTTCAATCCTTTCTGGATATTTAGTTTTGCACAAGTCCTTTTTGGTATTTGTGAATTTGTGAATGTTAGGTATAGTGTTTTAGGATGTGGACATTTCTTGAACAGGAATAAAGACTGACTTGAGAGTATAAGCCATTTTTCTCATTATACCCAGTCAAATACTACAGGCAAGTACTACACATTGGGCCCTGAGGTAATTAAGAAAACAAAATCTTTCCCCCAGGTGTATATGCATACCCAATAGTTAGAGCTACCAAATCATTCATTTATTCTTTTGTTCTGTACATAAATTTTCTCTTAATTAAAGCTTATAACTTTCAAAACTTTTCATTTTTAGGAGGCCAGACTTCTCCAAAAGAATTGCTGAATTTACCTTAATGGTACTTTCTATTTTTTTAAGGATGGTATAAAACAGCAGCATCATTTTAATTCCATATCTATATTTATAAGTTTTCCTTCTCCTAGTCATTTCTGATAGTACATCTGTATAAAAGTTTCATTTTGTTTTGTTCTTGATCATCTGAAATGATAGAACTGTTTCTAGTCTACTTGATAATTACTAACTGCTCCCATTTTCTAAAATAATCCAGTTTAAACATGATTTTTCCCCTGCCATTCAAATAAAATCCTTTAGAATTATTATCAATTTTAACTTAAGGATCAGAAAGTAAATTACTTTTTATAACTTATGATTTTGAACCTTAATGATATTACAAAGCACTTGCTGTTTTCAAGAGTCATAATAATGTTTTTGCAATGAAATTGCATGTGGGAAAATATTATATGTAAATTTTAAGATGATTATTGGTTATTTTCAAGTGTATGTAACATCCCTACAAAATATAAGCCATCTACTAGTTTGTAGAGATTATTTTTTTTCCATTTCAGTTGAGTAATTTCTTGTCCAGATGCCCAAATACCTCTGAGACAGAGGAATTATGTACACCATCCAGAAAAGTCTTATCAAAACAAAGCTCTTTTCTCTGTGGTGTGCAGTATATAGTATGATGAGTGGCTCTATTTTGCTGTTTGTACACTGGTCATTCTAGCAGAGGCTATTTATTAAGGAAACAGATGGGGAAACATCAGTTATATTTTGTGCCTTCTGTTAACTATAAAATGTTTGGAGAATTGAAAAGCAGAACTAAAATAGCTGAAGGTGTCAAAGAATAAGTCAGGTATGAAAGGAGAGAATGGATATTCTCAATTCCAGCAGAGGCAGGATTTCTTTTTTTCTACTGTTGAAAGCTTTGGAATAACCTTCAATTTTTCTTTTTTCCTATATAAGCTATTAGGTCCATGGATATTTTGTGAGTTTTTCTTCCAAATTACTTTTATATGAGCTTGACAGTTGAAGTCTTCCAGGACCTGTTTATTTGTTGAATATATTGATAGGCTATAAAACAACCCCAAACCTAAGGTGTCTCTTAGTAGTAAGTCAGTGGAATTTGATATTATTTTAGGTCAGAGTCTTGTTTTGTTGCTGTTCATAGCAATTTATATAATATACACATTTCCAAGAAGTATTGTTTCTTTAAAGCAAGTTTATTTTCTGCAAAAGTGCTTCAATTTTAAACTTTGAACATGTGTTCTCTCACATTTTCAAGACCTGGGTCACCTTCTAAAAATTCTGTTGTGGAATCATTAACAACAGACAATGAAGTGAAGTGTTTGTTGCTCAGTCTTGTGCAATTTTTGTGACCCCATGGACTGTAGCCTGGCAGGCTCCTCTGCACATGGAATTCTCCAGTTAAGAATACTGGAGTGGGTTGTCATTTTCTTCTCCAGGGGATCTTCCCATCCCAGGGATCAAACCTGGGTCTCCTGCATTGCAGGCAGACTCTTTACCACTCTGAGCAAAAGGATTTCCCCATGTGTCACTGCTGTTATCAAAGGCATACTTTGATAGTATGTAATCTAATCACAATTATCAGATCTATTTCTTGCTCATACTGTTTTGCACCTCTGATGTTTCTCTTCTTCCTCTCCCTTCCCCTTCTCTTTGTATTCTATTTTATTAATTTTGACTTGATGTTTTCCTAAATCTCCTTATTGGGCAAACAGTTGTTTTAAGGTCCAGACTTTGGTAAGGCAAAGGGCCTATTTCTTTACTTTGTTGACCATAAGAATATGTGATATCTTATTTTAACAAATACAAATTGTTTTCAGTAATGGTAATAAATCTGCCACGTAAGATGTTAGGAGGCATTTGGGGAGGAATTTCAATGTTATTTACCGTGTTATTACTTATGATGAATTTAGCACTTATACACAAGAGCCTTTTTTGTAAGAAGCACTTTACAAATATCTTTCGGTTCTGCCGGTGACCCCGTAAGAAATAGAGTATTTATAACCTCCATTTCACAGGTGAAGCTGCTGAAACCACACATTTTTATTCTTGTGTGTTTAACTCTTTGAGAGAAATGTCTCTTCAAATTGTAAAGATTCACCATTTCTTTTCTTCTGTAAGTCAAAAAACAGGCAAAAAGTACTCTGAATCTGGCGGCCTGAAGTCAAACCTCCTTTAAGTGTATTTATGCCACTAAGAGGCATATTTCTTTTCACATATATCTTTTCAGATGTTTTCATGTTGATTGTGGACTGATTTTCCCTGCATTTTAAATCCTGTGTAGCTGAGTGTTTTCCTATGAAATGGTTCATGTGTTTGATTTAAAAGAGGGCAGAACTGTAACATTGCTGTTTTGAAAACTATTCTAATACCGAAGCTGGCATTTACAGATACACACACTCCTCCAAGATTTAGGTGCCTCTGTGTTTCTGTAAGCTTCATGACTATTTTTTCTTTTAATCTGCTTTTTATTGTAAAGCACTTAGTGTATTTGCAGATTCAGAAGCCCTTAAAGAAGGTATTAATACCAATGTTATCATTTTAGAACTAGAGAGCATTCTTACTTCTAATAAATAGTCAAAAACCCAATTTTCCAAAGGGAAAGTATTAGTCGCTCAGTCACGTCTGACTCTTTGTGACTCCATGGACTCTTGCCTGCCAGACTCCTCTGTCCATGGAATTCTCCAGGCAAGAACACTGGATTGGGTAGCCATTCCCTTCTCCAGGGGGTCTACCTGATCCAGGTTTCCTACATGGCTGGCAGATTCTTTACCATCTGAACCACCAAGGAAGCCCCCAAAGATGCCACAAATTTCATTTGCTTCTGCTTTCACAAATGACTTGCTGGTTTTTGGTACACTTAGTTTCTCATGCACCAATCTATCCCTGTAGGGACCAACCTAGGCTTGATTATGATTTCTTAGGTTCTAGAAGATAATACCTTATAGTTGAAGGTAGGTGGACATATGGGCCAACATAAGATACACAAGTAATCCTGTGGTGGAAGGAGGCAAAGAAAATGTATATGAGGCTGCTCATGGAAGTGGCCAAATAACTGGCTCCCACTTTACTCCAATCTTGCTGTTGTTCTTTAATAAGCCTGTGATATAATCAACAGTCCTGTTGGGTGAGAGCTCATGCATTCGTTCTAGAAAGCAACTCTTTTACACATTACCTTTGTGTTTGTTCTAGGTCCATTGCCAGCCCTTACTCTTTCACTGAAGTCACTCTTTAATGTGCAACAAAATCATTTTACCATTAAATGGTATTTTAAAACAAGTCAACAGTACAAAGTAATATACAGGAGAAAATTATAGTGTCTATATAGTGTTATTGTTTAATATTGTTTATTCTACAATGAGCAGCTTTTTCTCAAAAAAATAGGGAAGATATATTAATAAGCAAATCTCTGTATTACAAATTAAGTGACCATATAATACTATTAGTCAAGTAATAAATAGAACACAATTGAAGGTATGTTAATTACATCATAGTGAGCACAGAGTTAGGAAAACATATGCAGTGTTACGGAAGTATCCAGAATATTTCAACATATTTTATGTTCTAGCATATAGCTCAGATGAGAGTATTAAGGATAGTAATCTTCTGATTACTCAGAGTCAACAAAAAAGTCTGAAATTCAGTTCTTGGATGCAGTCTCAAAAGCGGCAGAATGATCTCTGCTCGTTTCCAAGGCAAACCATTCAATATCACAGCAGTTCAAGTCTATGCGCGAACCAGTAATGCTGAAGAATATGAAGTTGAATGGTTCTTTGAAGACCTTCTAGAACTAACACTCAACAAATAGGTACTCTTCATTATAGGGGTTCAGTTCAGTTCAGTTGCTCAGTCGTGTCCGACTCTTTGTGACCGCATGAACAACAGCACACCAGGCCTCTCTGTTCATCACCAACTCCCAGAGTCCACCCAAACCCGTGTCCATTGAGTCAGTGATGCCATCCAACCACCTCATCCTCTGTCATCCCCTTCACCTCCCGCCCTCAATCTTTTCCAGCATCAGGGTCTTTTCCAATGAGTCAGCTCTTCGCATCAGGTGGCCGAAAGACTGGAGTTTCAGTCCTTCCAATGAAGACCCAGGACTGGTCTCCTTTAGGATGGATTGGTTGGATATCCCTGCAGTCCAAGGGACTCTCAAGAGTCTTCTCCAACACCATCAAAAGCATCAATTCTTCTGCACTCAGCTTTCTTTATAGTCCAAATCTCACATCCATACATGATCCCTGGAAAAACCATAGCCTTGACTAGATGGACCTTTGTTGACAAGGTAATGTCTCTGCTTTTCAATATGCTGTCTAGGTTGGTCATAACTTTCCTTCCAAGGAGTAAGCGTCTTTTAATTTCATGGCTGCAGTCACCATCTGCAGTGATTTTGGAGCCCAGAAAAATAAAGTCAGCCACTGTTTCCACTGTTTCCCCATCTATTTGCCATGAAGTGATGGGACCAGATGCCATGACCTTAGTTTTCTGAATGTTGAGCTTTCAGCCAACTTTTGCACTCTCCTCTTTCACTTTCATCAAGAGGCTCTTTAGTTCTTCTTCACTATCTGCCATAAGGGTGGTGTCATCTGCACATCTGAGGTTATTGATATTTCTCCTGGCTATCTTGATTTCAGCTTATGCTTCCTCCAGCCCAGCATTTCCCATGATGCACTCTGCATACAAGTTAAATAAGCAGGGTGACAATATACAGCCTTGACGGACTGGAATGCAAAAGTAGGAACTCAAGGGATACCTGGAGTAACTGGCAAATTTGGCCTTGAAGTACAAAATGAAGCAGGGCAAAGGCTAACAGAGTTTTACCAAGAGAACTCTCTGGTGATAACAAACCTGTCATCCAACAACACAAGAGAAGACTCTACACATGGACACCACCAGATGGTCAATACCAAAACCAGATTGATGATATTCTTTGCAGCTAAAGATAGAGAAGCTCTATAGAGTCAGAATAAACAAGACTTGGAGCTGACTGTGGCTCAGATCATGAAATCTTTATTGCCAAATTCAAACTTAAATTGAAGAAAGTAGGGAAAACACTAGACAATTTAGGTATGACCCTTGGGATTATGCAGTGGAAGTGACAAATAGATTCCAGGGATTAGATCTGATAGAGTGCCTAAAGAACTATGGATGGAGGTTCGAGATGTTGTACAGGAGGCAGTGATCACGACCATCCCCAAGAAAAAGAAATGCAAAAAGGCAAAATGGTTGCATGAGGAGGCCTTACAAATGGCTGAGAAAAGAAGAGAAGCTAAAGGCAAAGGAGAAAAGGAAAAATACACCCATCTGAATGCAGAGTTTCAAAGAATAGCAAGGAGAGATAAGCAGGCCTTCCTCAGTGATTAATGCAAATAGTAGAATGGGAAAGACTAGAGATCTCTTCAAGAAAACTAGAGATACCAAGGAAACATTTCATGCAAAGATGAACACAGTAAAAGACAGAAATGTTATGGACCTAACAGAAACAGAAGATATTAATAAGAGGTGGCAAGAATACACAGAAGAACTGTACAAAAGAGATCTTCATGACCCAGATAACCACGATGGTGTGATCACTCACCTAGAGCCAGAATAGGAATCCTGGAATGGGAAGTCAAGTGGGCCTTAGGAAGCATCACTACAAACAAAGCTAGTGGAGATGATGGAATTCCTGTGAGCTATTTCAAATCCTAAAAAAATGATGCCATTAAGGTATTGCACTCAATATGCCAGCAAATTTGGAAAACTCAGCAGTGGCCACAGGACTGGAAAAGGTCAGTTTTCATTCCAATCCCAAAAAAGGCAATGCCAGAGAATGCTCAAACTACTACACCATTGCACTCATCTCATATGCTAGCAAAGTAATGCTTAAAATTCTCTAAGCCAGGCTTTAGTAATACACAAATCGTAAACTTCCAGATGCTCAAGCTGGATTTAGAAAAGGCAGAATAACCAGAGATAAAATTGCCAACATCTGTTGGATAATCAAAAAATCAACAGAGTTCCAGAAAAAATGTCTACTTCCACTTTATTGACTATGTCAAAGCCTTTGACTGTGTGGATCACAACAAACTGGAAAATTCTTCAATAGATGAAAATACCAAACCACCTCACCTGCCTCCTGAGAAATCTGTATACAGGTCAAGAAGCAACAATTAGAATTTGGCATGGAACAACAGACTGGTTCCAAATCGGGAAAAGAGTACATCAAGTCTGTATATTGTCACCCTGCTTATTTAACGTATATTCAGAGTATATCATGAGAAACACTGGCCTGATGAAGCACAAGCTGGAATCAAGATTGCTGGGAGAAATATCAATAACCTCAGATATGCAGATGACACCACTCTTATGGCTAAAAGTGAAGAAGAACTAAAGAGTCTCTTGATGAAAGTGAAAGAGGAGAGTGCAAACGTTGGCTTAAAGCTCAAGATTCAAAAAAAAAGCTCAACATTCAGAAAATGAAGATCATGGCATCCAGTTCCATCACTTCATGGCAAATAGATGGGGAAACAATAGAAACAGTGAGAAACTTTATTTTGGGGGGCTCCAAAATCACTGCAGATGATGATTGCAGCCATGAAATTAAAAGGCACTTGCTCCTTGGAAGAAAAACTATGACCAACTTAGACAGCATATATAAAAGCAGAAACAGTACTTTGTCAACAAAGGTCCATCTAGTCAAGGCTATGGTTTTTTCCAGTATTCATGTTTGGATGTGAGAGTTGGACTATAAAGAAAGCTGATTGCCACAGAATTGATGCTTTTGAACTATGGTGTTGGAGAAGACTCTTGAGACTCCCTTAGACTGCAAGATCAAGCCAGTCAACCTTTTTTTTTTTTTTTAAGCCAGTCAATCTTTAAGGAAATCAGTCCTGAATATTCATTGAAAGGACTGATACTGAAGCTGAAAGTCTAATACTTTGGCCACTTGATGCAAAGAACTGACTCATTTGAAAATACCCTGATGCTTGGAAAGATTGAAGGCAGGAGAAAAGAGGGATGACAGAGGATGAGATGGTTGGATGGCATCACTGGCTTAATAGACATGAGTTTGAGTAGGCTGCGGGAGTTGGTGGTGGACAGGGAAGGCTGGCGTGCTGCAGTCCATGGGGTTGTAAAGAGTTGGACATGACGGAGCAACCGAATGGAACTGAGTCTTCTGATGGGCCAAGAAGATAGAAGAAATTAACAAAAGGTAAAAGAAATGGGGGAATGCAAGGGTGACATAATAACTCATGACAACAGGAGGCTATTCACTATCAAGCCCAGCAAACTGAAGATTCACTTTACTTAGTCTTCATAGTGTGTGAACTATCAAACCCAGTCTTCATAGGATGTGGACTTCCTACCAGACAATCTCCTGTCTGGGGCCTCATTTCTAAATATATCATCAAGAGATTATCTCATAATGTATAAAATCACAAAATTAGTGTTCTAATTTTACATTGTCTTCATATTATTTCCAAGTATCTTCAAAGATATCTATAGATATATAGATACATATAGATATAGACACACACATATCTGGAGGGCATATTCAAAAATGCATGAACATTTATTAGTTCCTCAGTAGGCCCTACCTTCTCTGTCTTCCCTCTTTTAATCTCCATAACTTGTTACAAAATAGCATTTTAGATATCAAAATTATTTAGCTTTGCTTTTTTAGGCAAATATGGTTCATGCAAGAGTTCTCCAATTTTTAAAAATTATCATCGTTCAAGAATTCTCTTCCCTTTCTGCCTGATTTCTCAGTGTAGCATTTAGACTTGGCAATTTTGAAGTCTTTAATTTCCCAAATCTTCCTCTGGTTACAATTGATTAGACTTCTGGGGTTAGTAACTCAAGGATGTTTCATCCTTAGGTTACTCAATGACCTTACAAGATGAAATATTTGTTGGATGAACTAGAAAATGCCAAATGAGCAAATGGTTATTAGTGGGAACTGAGGTTAAAAGGAAATATATAGAGAATAGCCGTAATACAGCATACACCACGAAAAATCATGATAAGCCTACATTATAAAGAAGCCAGAATTGCAGAATAGCAGAATCTGTGAGATACAATATGTCTATAAATTCATTGGAAAGAATAGGATGATTGAAATTAACAGAAAAGAACAGTTCCTTAGAGCACAATACAGAAAACATTATGTGATGATTAAAGGAAGTGACACTGACCCATAACTCAAGTCTGGTTAATAGTATTCTCCCTTTTCTGATTAAATCTATGCATTTTCCTCTGAAATTTGCTTATATGAAATATTCTCCAGTACTACTGCTTACGAATGTTATAACTCATGACATTGCAGGAATGTCATGATTTTTGAGGAAGGATAATCATGTTTTGAGAAGACTGAAACTACTATTTTCCAGTATGTTTTGGTGCTTTTAGGACTTACATCATTCCCGTCATTGTACAAGTTTAAGAAGCCATATAGACCCCTCCCCCTTGTAACTAATTTATGACAGTTGATGCTATATGGCAAAAATAGGGAGATTACATTCTTTCCATGCTGATTATTTAGAGAAGGAAATATGAAAAATAGACTAGGTGATTGCTTTAAATGGAAGAGGGCAGAAGTCTGAGTAACTAGGGTTCATTGTGAGAAGAAGTATTCAGTCTTAATAGTTGGAGGACTGATGAAGTCCCCTAGTATTAACACAAATGTTCACTTATAGAAATCTTTGTGTTGTGCATCACCTTGTAGCCTTTCATGTTGCTCCTCTAAATGATTCTTCTTGAGCTAATAATATAGGACAGTGATGCCCTTTTAAGAGAAAACAAAAGTTCTTTCTATATTTAATTTTAATCTTTGGAATTCTGTACAAACTATCATTATGTAACATACCATTTTCTTCTCTAGTTTGAAACACAGTTGGCTGGATCAGTTGCCTCCTTGACAAGATCCATTGCCTCCTGGATACGCAGGTGTCCCAGCTCTGCAGTTCTGTCCCCTGCAGTGAGTCCTGATGGTGACTGTGATGCTGCCAAGACAGGATGACAGAAATCTTGCCTGTGACCCGTCTTCCCATTCCAGGGCTTTGGGAGGACCTTAGGGATATGCTTGCTTCCTTTTGTTTGCCTCCCTTTCCTCAGACTTCATGCTTACATGTAAGAACATTAGTGAAAATGGGTTCAAACATGCCATCTTCACTCTCTTCAAATTTTAGAATATGATATAACTCTGTATAGGTTTTATTGTCCATATCCCAGGACATTTGTAATCTATGATCTTGTTGTTTTAATGTGATGCCAGCTCTAAATACCTGGGTCCACAAATTCTGAAATAACCTGATGAAATCTTCTAAAGCCTTTTTATTTATTTTTTGCTAAATTATGTTTGCTTGTTATACTAAGCTAACTTCCCCAGATCATTCTTATAGCATAGCCATTTGTCTTTAAAGTGTTTTATTTATTAATCAACAAAGCATTGCTTTGAATTGTCGGCTCTTAATACCATTCATCTTTCCTTTGGTGTCTTGGGCTTTGCAGATCATCTCTTTCTTCAAAGTTATCCTGAAATTTAGGTCATTTCTATATGTACTTAGAGCTTCATGTGGCCAACCTAACTCCCACTTTCTCTAGCTCTTCCACTCTCATGGTTCTTTCCTCTCAGGAGTAGTTGTGGACTTACTTTTCAGCATCATATTTGTTCAGTCATTTCTGTTTCAAAAGCATCATTGGATCTGAATGTGACACTCCAGTGCTATCATGCCCCACATCTTAGTTCTTCCTCCCTTCACACAAATCTTTTCTAAAATACTATTTCTTTCACAGTCCTTCTTCAGACAAGTAAGACTTCAACATGGACTTTATTAGTCATCTCTTTGGATTCAGCACAATACTAGCTGTACCCTGAAAGTCACTAATATGCTCTTAATAACCAGGAGGCACAGTTGGGAAAGAAAGAATAATTCCAAATAAAACAATCATAGAGCTCCATTAGAGGTATATTATCAAATGCTCAATTCTACTATGTATACCATGTATTCCTTTAAAAAAAAAAGTGCTGTATCCTCCTTCATCTATTCCTGTTTAACCAGTTACTCATTGTGACCCTAACCTTGCAGCCACCACACCATACTGACATAATGCATGTTTCTAAATGTACTGATAATATGTTAATCATTTAATACTTCTTGTTCGATTTTGTTAAACATTTTTCTTCATCCTGCATCAATGTCGTCTGCCTGATGCAATAAGCTTCTGTGGGATCTCTCGGTGTAAGCTTTGCTAACTGTACATTAGCTCAGTAGTCTCCATAAGTTCCAAGACATACTCTGCAACTAACACAAAAGTTATAAACATTTCAACATTTTATTGATTGAATGAAGAATGGGGGATTGCCAAGGTTTGATTACAAGTGCAGTCTGTGTTCTTGTATTTATTGCAAGCTTTAAGTATCATTAATTTCTACTAGAGTAGTTCCTCAGTAGTGCCAGTCTTTCCATCATCAGACTAAATAAGGTAGAGTTGTGAATGCTGGCTACCATTCAGATGGTGACAGGTGGCCCAGAAAGCACACAATGGAATTTCCCATCTGTTCTTAACTTTCTATCCAAGGCTTAAAGGGCAGAGTGTGTTTTGTTATATACTCATCAAATACTTTTCTTCATCTAAACACTACTTAATTTTTTAAAAAATACTTTAGCTTACAGGAGGCTTGCAAATCCTGAAGGTCAAAATCACATGTTCATTTTTCTTCACCTTTTGAGAAAGTACCCTGGTTTATTCCTTACAAAGAGATGAATTCTGGCTTGGGCTTTTACACTTTATCTGAAGAAAATATCTCAGCTTCCAACAGCTTTACACAAAGCAGAGTGTATGTATCTGTAAAGAGTAATACATTGAAGAAGATTGGTGTACTTCATACTAGCTGACTTGTTAAAGGTGTTAAAGATAGTCTCACTTTGTTATTAGTAATCATTTTGTAAGTTTAGATTTTGATGATACTCATTATGGAAGCAAAATTATAAAACTAATAAAGAACTTAACTTATGATAGATGGAGGGCTGCCAGTTTTAAATTTTGCTTTCAAGGGGAAATATCTATTTTGGATGGAAATGGTGAGTTTTTGAATTAAATTTTAGGCTTTTTTTCTACTTAATTTCCAAGAGCCATTTTTTATATGGCCTCCTCTGTGCCATTATAACGCAGTAAAGTTTAAGGACCATAAAACAGGTAGAAAATATGTTGTTATAAAAATTTTGTAGGGAACATACCCTTCTTTTTCCTGAGTACTTGAGAAGTGTGTCTGAATAACAAATAGCAAAGAGTAATATTTTAATGTGGTTAATTGTAATGACTTTATCTGAGTGAATGGGTTAAATTTATTAATTCCATTTTTCTTGAACAATTAATAAATGCTTGGTATATATGAGGCACTGTACTGTGTGCCATATTATGTGGAAAGTTAAATATGTCCCTGTCTTTGAGGAGCTTGCAAAGTTTCTAGAATGGAGGGATGAAGAAGGAAATAATGCACATGGTTCAGGGAAGGTAGGTTTGGGTTAAACTGTGCCCAATGATTCCAAAACCTGGGCACCCAGAATATTCACCCCGGGCCCTTAGCAAACTTACAGGTATTTTGGTTTTGTCAAAGGCAACTGTCATTCTAAAAGTCAAGATTGCATGGGATTAGTTTAAAAGGTGACCCAGAGGATGCTGAATAGAGCTCCACACAAATGTTTTTAGAGATTCTGAATCTTAGGATGAGAAGTAAAAAAAAAAAACAAAACTGTCTTTGATTTGTTAAACAATGGGGAGACACTAATGGCTTTTGTTAAAGATAAACATTACCAGAAGAGTGCTTTTTAGAAGATTCTCCTGATATTAGGAAAAATAGGTTTGTAGCATTGAAAATGCAGTGGAGAAGAGGAACATTTGAAATAAACATTAGACATGTTGAGTGCTTAGGGCTTGGCAACAAGTTGGGTGCATGGGAGAAAGGAAAATGGAGTATTTTTAACCACAGTTTCTACTGGAAAAATAGAAGTGTTTGAATTGGCAGTGAAATAATAGATATGGGTAGCCAATTGGCTACTGGGTTTAACCTAGAACATAAAATTGGTTTTGCCTGTGTGAATTTAAGACAGCAGTATCTGGTAGGTACTTATGATCATATCTCTGAAAATGAGAAATGAGAGATATTTTGGATGATACACAAGTGTTTGTGTTTAAAACTTAGAAACATATGTGAGAGATACTATCGAAAAACAATTTAAGAATGTTGATAACTTCTACATTATGAGTCAGGAGAGAGTAATCTATATGGAGAGATATATTAGCCTAGTAGAACCAGCTTAGAAATGCATATGGTAGAGGCCAGTCTTGCTATTTAGGGAACTGGGTGTAAATGGCAATATGAAACACTGCAGAACAACCGAGAAAGGTGAGACTTGGGAAAGCTCAGACTCACTGTGGCAAAAGTCAGTAATTACTGGAATAAGGATACTTTGATTTGCAATCCCAGAACAGAACAAATTGCAATTGATTAAGGAATGAGTGGCTAGTTAGTAGAGAGAGAGATGTATAAAGCATTCGTTTTTAAGTTTATTGTGAAAGAGAACAGCAGAACAAAAATAAAATTATAGTGAGAGAAAACATAACTGAAAGAACTAAACCCAAGAAGGCTAGTGTGTATTAGTGTGTGTGTGTGTGTGTGTGTGTAGACAGTTTTTTGGTGGAATATAGGAATGGCAAGGTGGGAGTGATTCTTCTGCAGAAAGAAAAAACAACACTGAGTGAAGAAAGTAAAAATACCAAGAAAGTGTGCCTGAAGTACATTAATCCTTATAGGGCTAGACTGACGGTATAGCAAATATCCTGAATGTATGGGACAATAAAAGAATTCTTAATATCACCCTGATATTGTGAGCTTGATTACTATCTAAAAAATGATGCTATTATAAGGGTAAGAAGTGCAGAAGAGAGGTTGCATTGAGGAGAAAGATGATGTAATTACTGGGTGATAGGATTTTTTAGGTGTCATGAGGATACCTGTAAGATATGTCCAGCGTACAGTTGAATATATGTAGCTCAAGGGAACCAGCATGTTCACAGAGAGTCATTTAATAATCATTTGCAAAGAGGTGAGAGTTGAACTTAGGGAATACAATAAAACAAATGACAAAGTAGGGAAAAAGAGAGATGGAGAAACGAAGTTCAGTAGCACTTGTCAATTTCTGGCATCTAAGGACTAGATAGATGGTTGGGCAAAAAAGAAATTGGGAAGGAGCAAGAATAAGAAAAATGAAAGTCTGGGAATGTATAAGATAGCTGAGAGGAGATATTTCAAGGAGATGACAGTATGTAATTATAACAAAGGCAAGAAATTAAGAATAAAGGAAAATTTAAGATATATCTCATGGTTTTAATGTCATTGGATGCCTTCATGAGAGCTATTTTAGTTAAGCAGAAAAAGGAAACAAAGAGAAGTTAGGTTGAAGGGTGAGTATCAGGCAAATAGTGAGTGTGGAAGCTACTGAATAGACTATTTTTTTTTTTTTTGAAATTTTGATCATGGACAAATACAGGGTAAAATATTAAAGGAGGGTTTTGAAATATAAAAGTGTGTAAGCTGAAACAGAGTTCAGAATATCAAGAAAATCATTAATAATCCTACCCCTACAGTCATAATGCTCCATCACTACTAAGTGCTACATCTCCTTATATCTGTTATGTACATATTCACTTTTATTATGGTAGTGCTTCTTAACAGATGGTATTAAATAGATTTTACAAAGGACGGTACCTTACAATGGAGATATTTATAGTATTTTTCCCCATGGAAAACTTTTCTAAAGAATAGGAAACATGAGAAGGAAAACTGAGAAGGAGAAATAAAAGATAAAAAGTGAAGAAAAGGACAGAGGTCCAGGAGCGATTTGATGAAAGAGGCTCAAGGACAGAACTGGGTTTGCAAACGAGTGGGATGTGTTCTGAAACGAAGGTAAAAGGGAGAAAGTGGAGAGGATGATGTTGGAATCGAGAAATATGAGGAATTTGGCAGTCAGGATATTGAGAGTGTCACCTGCATCGATCTTAAAATCAATAAGATTGTTGGCACCATGGCCTCCCGTAAATGTTGCCGTTGTTTTATAATACTTGTTTGTGTGTGAAGAACTCCATGAATCCTTCAATCAAACTCTCAGCAATTATTGATTTGGCTTTTTCTACAATTACTCTGCTACTGAAGAACAGAATCCTAGATTATTGGATAAGGGGAATCTTTCAGTAATTCTAGCTTGATTGTTATTGCTTTTCTTCTCTAGTGCAGACTTTGTGCATACAGTAACCAAGTTATTTACAGGGAATTTTATGATCACTTGCCAGATTTTGGTGCCAAAATATTATTCATTTCACAAAACATTTTTTTATGTATTTTGTGAGAATCAGCAATATCTTGTTATTTACAGTAGTGAGAATATGAAAATAGCTTTAATATACCATAAACATAGCCAGTGCCTCCAAAACTTTTCTCCCATCATCTTTATTTATTGTGTGTGTATGTGTGTGTGTGTGTGTGTGTGTGAGATCACCTACTTTAAGATTTGCCCTCTTAGCAAACATCTAAGTGTTTAGCATGATATTGTTAACCATGGGCTTTATGCAGTACAGCAGATCTCTAGGACTTACTCATTATTAAAACTTTACAACCTCTGACTAATATTCTCTACTTTCTTTCCTGCTGCCAAGCCCCTAACAACCACTGTTCCACTCTGCTTGGCTGAGTTTGACCATTTTAGATTCCTCATGTAAGTGGTATCATGTAGTCTTTGTCCTCCTGGGTCTGGCTTATTTCACTTAAAGTGATGTCCTCCAGCAAGTGCCAGAATTGTCTTCTTTTCTAAGGCTGAAAATATTCCATTATGCATATCCATCGCATTTTGTTTATCATCTGTACGTAGACATTTAGGTGGCTTTCATATCTTAACTGTTGTGAATAATGCTGGGGTGAACATGGTAGTACAAATGTCTCTTTGAGATCTTGATTTTAGTTTTTTTGGATATATATCCAGAAACATTGCATATAGACCAATGATACAAATTACAGAAACCAGAAGTGAACCTATGCATTAATGACCAACTAATCTTCCATAAGAGTGCCAAGAACACACAGTAGACATAGTCTCTCTAGTAAATGGTTCTGGGAAAACTGTATACCCACATGTCAAAGAACGAAATCAGAAAATTTATTTTACAACATACACAAAATTCAATTCAAAGTGGATTAAAGACTTGAATGCAAGACCTTGAAACTATAAAACTCTTAGGAGAAAAACTCCTTGCATTAGTCTTAGCAATGATTTCTTGGATATAACACTTAATAGCACAGATAACAAAAGCAGAAGAAAACAAAAGTAGGACCATATCAAAATAAAAAGTTTTTGCACAGTGAAGGAAATCATCGATAAAATGAAAAGTCAGCATATGGAATGGAAGAAAATAACTGCAGGCCATGTATGTAGTAAAGGGTTAGTACATAAAAATATATATATAAGAAACTCCTACAACCTAATAAAGACAAATAATTTTATTTTAAAATAGGCAAAAACTGAATAGACATTTCTCCAAAGAAGACATGCAAATGACCAACAGGTATATGAAAGTGTGCTCAACATCATTAATTATTACTGGTTATCGAAGGAATGCAAATCAAAATCACAAGATATCACCTCACCTGTTGGTGGGGATGTAAATTGCTATAGTCAATATGGAAAGCAGCATGGAGGATCCTCAAAAAATCAAAAATAGAACTGCTTGGTATTTTTAAAATCTGCAACTTAACTATTCTCTATCCATTCCTGCTACATGTTTGCTCTACTCAAAATATATTTTCATTAAAGTTCTACTTCTTCAGTGCATTGATTAGACAGAGATAAGCTAGATATTTCCACTGTGGCAACATGTCTCTTGCTATTTCTCAGATGTTTGCTCTTGGTGAATTCTAGTGATTTTCTTTCTTTCTTTTTTTATTCAGGTATGTTCTCCTTAGCTTTTAAACCTGATAGTATTTTGAACGACACTTAATCCATGTGGTTTATTAGTTTAACTCTTTTTTTAAAATTTTTTTTATTTATTTATTTTTTTTTATTAGTTGGAGGCCAATCACTTCACAACATTTCAGTGGGTTTTGTCATACATTGATATGAATCAGCCATGGATTTACACGTATTCCCCATCCCGATCACCGCTCCCACCTCCCTCTCCACCCGATTCCCCCGGGGTCCTCCCAGTGCACCAGGCTGGAGCTCTTGTCTCATGCATCCCACCTGGGCTGGTGATCTGTTTCACCATAGATAGTATACATGCTGTTCTTTTGAAATATCCCACCCTCACATTCTCCCACAGAGTTCAAAAGTCTGTTCTGTATTTCTGTGTCTCTTTTTCTGTTTTGCATATAGGGTTATCGTTACCACCTTTCTAAATTCCATATATATGTGTTAGTATGCTGTAATGTTCTTTATCTTTCTGGCTTACTTCACTCTGTATAATGGGCTCCAGCTTCATCCATCTCATTAGGACTGGTTCAAATGAATTCTTTTTAATGGTTGAGTAATATTCCATGGTGTATATGTACCACAGCTTCCTTATCCATTCATCTGCTGATGGGCATCTAGGTTGCTTCCATGTCCTGGCTATTATAAACAGTGCTGCGATGAACATTGGGGTGCACGTGTCTCTTTCAGATCTGGTTTCCTCAGTGTGTATGCCCAGAAGTGGGATTGCTGGGTCATATGGCAGTTCTATTTCCAGTTTTTTAAGAAATCTCCACACTGTTTTCCATAGCGGCTGTACTAGTTTGCATTCCCACCAACAGTGTAAGAGGGTTCCCTTTTCTCCACACCCTCTCCAGCATTTATTGCTTGTAGACTTTGGGATAGCAGCCATCCTGACTGGCGTGTAATGGTACCTCATTGTGGTTTTGATTTGCATTTCTCTGATAATGAGTGATGTTGAGCATCTTTTCATGTGTTTGTTAGCCATCTGTATGTCTTCTTTGGAGAAATGTCTGTTTAGTTCTTTGGCCCATTTTTTGATTGGGTCATTTATTTTTCACAGAACTAGACCAAAGAATTTCACAATTTGTATGGAAATACAAAAAACCTCGAATAGCCAAAGTAATCTATGAGGAAGAATGGAACTGAGGAATCAACCTGCCTGACTTCAGACTCTACTACAAAGCCCAGTCATCACAGTATGGTACTGGCACAAAGACAGAAATATAGATCAATGGAACAGAATAGAAAGCCCAGAGATAAATCCACGAACCTATGGACACCTTATCTTTGACAAAGGAGGCAAGGATATACAATGGAAAAAAGACAACCTCTTTAACAAGTGGTGCTGGGAAAACTGGTCAACCACTTGTAAAAGAATGAAACTAGAACACTTTCTAACACCATACACAAAAATAAACTCAAAATGGATTAAAGATCTAAATGTAAGACCAGAAACTATAAAACTCCTAGAGGAGAACATAGGCAAAACACTCTCCGACATAAATCACAGCAAGATCCTCTATGACCCACCTCCCAGAATATTGGAAATAAAAGCAAAACTAAACAAATGGGACCTAATGAAACTTAAAAGCTTTTGCACTACAAAGGAAACTATAAGTAAGGTGAAAAGACAGCCCTCAGATTGGGAGAAAATAATAGCAAATGAAGAAACAGACAAAGGATTAATCTCAAAAATATACAAGCAACTCCTGCAGCTCAATTCTAGTTTAACTCTTACACATCCCATTGTATCACTTCAATGTATTGTAAAAGTTATTTGATTGAAAAGATACTAAGCAGTGTAGTGAGTATTTAAAGAGTCTAACTCTGGGAGAAATAAAACTTGGCAATGTATGCCATCTCCATAATTTTAGTGCTTTGACTTAATTTTGCACAGAATTTAGAATCCACAAGAGTGGTATATATATATTTATGGTTTCATTAGCTTCCAATCTTGCAGTTTAGCTACTATGAGTCACTAGGCTGTTTTCATTTGTTAAAAATGAAGGAATTTGTATTATTCCTCAGCTTGAACTTGTGTTTTCCCCCAGTTGCAAGGTTAACCAGAGTAAAAATTATTTCAATGCTTCATTAATAGATATTCAGAAAAAAATGAGCTTCCCCTGAAATTGGAAGCTTTACTAAAATATAATGCAACACTGTATCAAGAGTTAGAAAACTATGTCTGCAGTTTTATTGTGGGGACTTTCCACTCAGATAGAGCTGAGTGTGAGTCCAGCCTTTGTTGTTTACTAGTTTTATAATCATGAGCACGCTTTGTATCATTACTGCACCTCGGTCAATATTTGTGAAAGAGACACAGGAGGAATACCTTTCTCATAAATTTGTCATGAGGTGAATATGAGATAATACATTTACTTAACACAGAGCCCAACACATAGTATTTAATTAAATGTTAATTACTGATGGAATTTATAAACTCTGCTTAAAAGAGTACCTGGTAATGCTCACAAAATAATAGTTGGTTAAAATCTCAGATTATGGAATGTCATTTCTCCACTTCATCCTGCATTCAGCATTCCTCCTGAAACCATTTTGTTGGTGTTTTTTGTATCTAAAAACGGCCATTCCTTTGTTTTAGTCATAGCCTTAGTTTTCATTGCAGTTAATTGGAGCCAAAGAAATAGTGTTCCATTGTTATGGAGTCTCTTATTTATAGCCTGTTCCTACTGCATTTCTTGTTCCACAGTGCCACTAGACCCATCACTTTAATGCACATGTTTAAGAAGGCACATTCTTGTTTAAAAGCTACCGATGCCTCTCTGTTGTCTGTTGAATACAGCATATATGTTCAGCGTGGTATCTGGTGTCACCCAGTCTGACACATACCAGCATCACCTATGACTCCCCTGCCCCCCATTTCTCAGGGACCAGGGACTCTGGATCTCCTCCAGATGTTCCTCCAAAACAGGATGATTTTCCACACTGCTGAGCCTGGGCCCTGCCTGCTTCTAGCATCTGTAATTCACAAGCCCCCACCTGTGTGTTTCACAGCCTTGCTGTCTCTGTGAGCTGGTGTTCCGAGAGTTGTTCAACCAGCCATTGTCGCCTCCACGTTTCTCGCATAAAGGGATGCCTTTGTGGGGCAGTGCTGTGGATCTGGATTTAAGAGTCAGGACCTTACAGGCTTACTGTTCAGCAGAGGAAATTCTCTCTGAGCACTGGTTTTCTCAACTGTAAAAGACACTCTTTTCTTCCTCCTCACAAGATTGTTCTGGGGAATCATTTTTTCTATTGCTGCTGTAACCAGTTGTCACAAACTTACTGATTTAAAACAACACGTTTTGTTATCTTATAGTACGGTAGATCAGAAGTTTAGCTGGGATTTCAGTGACCTGAAATCAAAGTTTGGCAGGGCTGTTTCTTTCTGGAGGATTAGGGGAACGGTCCGTTTCTTTGCCTTTGCCAGCTTCTAAAGGCCTCTCTGGAGAATTCCGTGGACAGAGGAGCCTGGTGGACTGCTGTCCATGGGATCGCACAGAGTCGGACACGACTGAAGCGACTTAGCATGCATGCATGATTGGAGAAGGAAATGGAACCCACTCCAGTGTTCTTGCCTGGAGAATCCCAGGGACGGAGGAGCCTGGTGGGCTGCCGCCTATGGGGTTGCACAGAGCTGGACACGACTAAAGTGACTTAGCTGCAGCAAAGGCCTCTCTGGGATCTTTGCACATGGCTTTAAATTTCAGAATCCACAGGAGTGTCTTGACATGCCATCATCTCTCTCTGCAATCATCTCATTCTGTCACATCTCTCTGACCTCAAATGGGAAAGGTTTTCCACTTTTAGAGACTCATGTGATTAGATTGAATCCTCTGGAATCCAGAGTAATCTCCGCATCTTGAGGTCTTTATATCTGCAAATCTCCTTTTGTGATAGAAGGCAGTATATTCACAGATTCCAAGGATTGGGCATGGACATTTTTGGAAGCCATTATTCTATTCTAGCTACTATAGGTGCAAAATGATGCATTGGCATGAGCAGTTACCAGTGACATAGTGAAGAGCCAAAATTTGCTTGAGAGGTTTATCTGTTCATCCTCTAAAATATCTGGCAATTCTTGCCACCTCCCATGATTTTTCTTTTGAGAAATGTGAAAATTCAGAATTCTGTTTGTGTTTGTATGATTGTGCTTAGATGTTAAAAAGTTTTTTTCTCTGAAAACAACCTGAAAGATTTTAACTAATATCAAGAGATGATAATGAATAGAAAAGGTAATTTTAATTATTTTATTTGCCCCAATTTATATTCAACTTCATAAAGTAAAGAATTTCATTTTGTTCTATTACTAAAAATAATTTGAGTGAGCAAGTGCTCAGATATGTACGATCACTAATTCAAGATATGGAAACAAAACACTTGGGGGTGTATTCATGTAAAGGGAGGGTTCTCCTGAAGGCTTGTGGAAGGTGAGTGGATGATGGCTGCTCTTTCTGTAAGAGCAGCAAAGGTAGGCTGTTTCTCCTACTTTTAACTACAGGACTGCCTGAGGGTAGATTCTGAAATGTACATTTGTGTGATGCACTAGCTGTTCCCTTCCCCCTTGTGGGTTAAATTATATATTAATGGGAAACTCGCATAACTATGTTTTGTATGTATTCAACAGACTGAATTTTTCACATCAGTTTTCCTTTGCTATAATGCATGCATCTTTAAAATGAGGAATTGCCATAATAATTTTATTAAATGAAAAGTGAGAAGACTCTTCTAAGGTAAATTCAAGAAGTGTAAAGTGTTATTGAAATAATTAATGTGCAGAACATTTTAACAAAGATTAATTCTTCTTATGATACCACTTGTTTTTAAATTATAGCCTTTGCTTCATTAGAATGATGAAGAATTTTCTGTGAACATATGTAAGAGAGGGAAAAAAAAGGGATGAACTCCAGAATACATTTTAGTTCATTGACCATTATGTTCACAAAATTCTAAGAGGGAGATTTTTTTCCCTTAGTATTTTGGTGCTTAAATGATAGGTTAGGCTTCAAGTTTCATTTTTCCATCAATCTTCTCTTGACCCCACTTTCTTCATCTTTAAAATGGAGTGATCAGAAAAATGATTTTGAATTGACTTCCACATCTTTATTCCCTGGTAGCTCAAAGGTAAAGAATCCACCCACAATGCAGGAGACCCTGGTTTGATTCCTGGGTTGGGAAGATCTTCTAGAGAAGGGATAGGCTACCCACTACAGTATTCTTGGGCTTCCCTGGTGGCTCAGCTGGTAAAGAATCCACTTGCAATGCAGTAGACCTCGGTTCGATCCCTGGGCTGGGAAGATCCCCTGGAGGAGGGAACGGCTACCCACTCCAGTACTCTGGCCTGGAGAATTCCATGGACTGCATAGTCCGTGGGGTTGCAAAGAGTCGGACACGACTGAGCGACTTTCACTTTACCACTTCCCTTCCCGTGTCTTGGTACTTGGGCAGAACTCATTTAGACCAGTTCTTGTACATGAATGTCTACTATTCAGCTGTTAATTATTACATCTTTATTTTTTAAATGACTTGTGCTTTTTAAAGTACTTTGTTCATACAATAATTTCAAAGGTGCATTAAATAATTATGCTTATTACTTTTAAGCACCGAGGATTTTGTTTCTTTTAAAGCATGCATTTATACCTCAACCGCCATCACAAATCCTTAGTCCCTGTTGTACATTAATCATTAATTAAATATAAACTGGCCTAACCTAGTCCACCTTCCAACGCAAAAGACACCAGTTTGATCCTTGAGTTGGGAGGGTCCCCTGGAGAAGGAAATGGCAACTCATTCCAGCATTCTTGCCTGGGAAATCTCATAGACAGAGGATCCTGGCAGGCTACAGTCCATGTGGTTGCAAAAGAGTTGGACATGACTGAACAACACCAACAATATATAAACAACTTTCTATCTATAATTCTATACATGTCTTTTGTTCATAGTAGATTGAGGGGTGATAACTAGATTTTAGATATTCTAGCATAATTCTGCTGAACATCTAATAAGCACAACCTAAATCTTAACTTACAATACATTGTTTGGCTCTTCAAGGTATGTTTCTTGTCATATGGGCTTGTGATCTAAGATCAATGTGGCAACATTGCACAAGGAAAGGGAAAAACGAAAGGAAATCTACTCCCATGCTAGATATTATATAAACTCGGAGCATAACTCTCCCTGCAAAGCATCCTAGTCTATGTGCAGGTGTTAGAAAATAAAGTATGAATAACAGGCAAATTGGTTAAATGTTCTGATGAGAAGATGAGGTACAAACTCAGGTTCTAAATTTCAGCAAATAGTGAAGGGATGGTGGTCTAGTTTTTAAGAGGATATTGTGAAGAATAGAAGGTAAAATAGCCGATCCCACTGATACATAGTTACTACTGTGTTTGAACATCTACTGCATAGCTACAACACCTCTATAAATGGATGAGTCTAATCTGAGAGAAACGTTTCAAACAAGAAACAGTAGTGCCAGGAGATGAGGTTTGTTTGACATTCAAGCACCTGCTCTTTCCTCTTTCAAAGTAAATGGATTTGTAATGTAGAGGTCATTACAAAGAATCAAAGGATGTTCTTGAAACTCAAGATAGAAGAGGCTGCTGGTGGCACAAGACTCTTTTTAGGGAGAGATGTGGGGGTTAGATATAGAAGCACCATTGCAATGAATCATTAAAGCAAATACCAGGTTCTCTCACTAAGGAGATGGGATGAGGTTTCCATTTTCCACTAGTATGATTGATTTGATATCCTGAAAAACTCTTCTTATTCATATAATAAGATGCTAGATAGAAATATTTCTAAATATTTGTTGAAATGCACTGCTGGTTCAATGCACACATAGTCACACAAAGGAAGTGAAGTGTGTTGAAATAAAATGGAACTTGTAAACATGGGAGTTGCATGAGCACCAAGATTGCTTTCATCCTGCAGGTTTATACAGAAAATCATGACCTGCAGTCTCCAAAGTCTGCATGAGGCGCAGAACATAGGAGTTAAGACCTAGAGCGGTAAAAATGTAGGGGAAGTAATGTGAGATCTCAACAAAAAGCTGAAAACCCAAAAGATTGCTTTACTATATGACAGTGAAGGGGAATGCCCTGTTATGTAGCAGGCGATAGCAAAGAAACTTCCCTATCTCAACCTTGACATAGGAAAAGGGAAACACGTGCACCTTGAGAATCAAAACCACAAACTTAGTGTGGCTGAGAATTGTGATCACACAAAGCTTCATGTCACTTTCGAATCCAAATTACCTGACCTATTTGAAGAGGGGAGTGAATTCTGAGGGGAAATGTATTTTAAAAGGATCCTTGGTTTGGTGTCCCTGCCAGTCAACAAGGATAAAACATACAGTTCCTTCTGTAGAGATCCAGTTTTATCCAGGTTTCAAAGAATTTCTATAGATCTCCTTAAAGGAATAGGCAGTTTACAGAAAACACCAAGGAAGCAAAATAACATAACTGAAAATGGACGGGAACAAACAAGAGAAGCAGATTGATAGAGACTTCAGATACTGGCAATAACAAAATATGAAATAGATGTTGACTTTTCAAATGTTATTTTTGGCTGTGCTGGGTCTTCATTACTGCTTAAGGGCTTTCTCTAGGAGCAGAGAGCAGACGCTACTCCCTACTTGCAGTGGGCGGGCTTCTCGTATTGCTGAGCACAGGCCCTAGGGCGTGCTGGCTTCAGTAGCTGTGGCCCTTGGCCTCTAGAGAGCAGGCTCAATAGTTGTGGCTCATGGGCTTGGCTGTGCTGTCGTATTGGGGATCTTCCAGACCAGGACCTGAACCCATGTCTCCGACTTTGGCAGGCAGATTCTTGACCACTGAGGTGCCAGGGAAGCCCTGTTTTGACTTTTTTAACAAGAGGGAGGAAGCTATAAAGCACAACCAAGCAGGCTAAAAGGAGTAAACTTAAATATAATAATTGGGATTTAAATTGTAATAATGAATTACAGCAGGTTAGACAAAGATAAAGATATGAAATGGTGTCCAGGAGTATTGTTTCAAAGTAATAATGCAGAATGAAGTCTAGAGATACAGGATGAAAAATAGGAAAGGAAGATGAAAAGAGAAGCAGAACCAAGTGAAAGGCTCTCTCCTATGATTGTTCAGAGTTTTAAAGGCACTAATAGGGGGGAAATGGATAAACTTTTAATAGAATTTTTGAAATACTCCAATCCTAAAATCCACTAATTCTAAAGAATTCCAATGTTAATAAATATATATTTCAACTAGATATGTCATAGTAAACCTATAGAATGTAAGTACAAAGAGAAGCTCATACAAACCTCCAGAAAAAAATCACATGATGTAAAAATAGTAATAACTTAAGTGATGTTAAACTTTTCCATACAATAACATAAACAAGAAGACAATGAAATTCTGCCTTCAGTCTACTGAGAAAGAATCATTATGAACCTATTATTCCTTATCCATGAAAACTGTCTTGCTGGCATTAGGTCAAAATGAAGACCTTTTAAACAACCCCTACTCACTAGGGGAAGGTCTGAAGGAGGTGCTTCAGATGGAAGGATTTTAATAACCATCATACAGTCTGAAATTTAAGAATAGTGTGAGTACAAATATGTGTAAATATTGACTAAATTAATGAAATATTGCATGAATAAAAACTAGTACTAATCTCTAATTCATGAAGTGGGGAGAGTAGGAAAATGACAGAATTAGCACATTTGTTGGAAATAGGTGATAGGAGGTCTTGGTTACCTAAGGACTTGGCATCATCTGATAGAAGGTAAAGGTATTAATTAATTTTAAATGATGGCAAAATAAATAAATAAATGATGGCCAAAAAGTATGCATTATGAAACAGCAAAGGTAATTTTTAAAAGAATAAGCTTTCTAAATAAATAGAATTAAAAAATGGAATGGGGAAAATGCTATTGTTTCCAAATAGAAACAATGATGAACTGTGGGTGCTATTTGAAAGATAGTAGTGACACATTGGTTTTCTTCTAGTGTATGTTGATCACTCACTCTCTGACTCTGAAATTTTCATTTCTTTCTGTATCATATTTTCTATAATATTTATTGTTCATGGACAGCTGTTGGGTTATTAAGTGTTCTACTTTCACTTGAAGTAATTTCCCCGATCTAGCAAATCCTCACTCCTGGTTTGTTATATATATAAAACAGATGTCAGAGGGCATTCCTCTGAGACGAACATCCATCAATTGTTGAGCCATTTTATAAAGATACTGCTTTTAGGAAATGGTGAAAGTCTTCTTATTTTTAGGGGACTGGAGAGTGTAGCAATGCTGTGTATATTGATTTCTGCTTCTTCCTTTTCTTCTGTGGTGGGTTTTTATCTGCTTCATTAGAAAACCCAAAACAATGGAAGTTTTAAAAAATGAGAGGCTTTGACAAATGTAGTTCGGGTGCAATGCAAGCTAATGATTATGAATATGAATAAGTCCTACAGGAAGGACTTGGAAGTGTGTGTATATCACGTGTGTGTGTGTGTGTGCACACGCACATGTGTGCTCACTTGTGTCTGACTCCTTACAACCCCGCAAACTGTAGCCCGCCAGGCTCCTCTGTCCATGGGATTATCCCAGGCAAGGATACTGGAGTGAGTTGCCTTTTCCTCCTCCAGGGGATCTTCCAGCCCCAGAGACCAAACCGGTGGCTCCTTCGGCTCCCACATGGGTAGGCAGATTCTTTACCACTGAGTCACCTGGGAAGCATTTTATATTGTTTCCTCATTGAATGGACATTGCAATTGAATCCAATTTCCTGCCAAGCACTGCTTCTCTCTATCCTTAAATGTTGATATTTGAAAGATTAAAAGTAGATAGTAAAATGCTGTAACAAAATTAGCACTGTAAGACGATAGTACAACCTAACATATGCCTCATCTCTTCATGAGCATCTATTATTCTACTGTAGCCTCCTCTATGTATAGTCAGCTTTTGATTGGACTTAATGGGATTTCTCGTAAAGTCCCCTGACTGCCTGCCTTCTCAGGTGTGTGGAATTCTCTAAAACGGAAGCCAGGTGATGAATTAGACCCCTTGGCTCCGATAGTGAACTGGTAGGGTCCAGCTGTCTAAGCAGCTATTCCTGTTCACTCGAGCCATTGTGTGTTTCCCTCTAGAGCGATAATTGCTCAGACCACATTGTGGCTCATTTTTTTTATAATGCCCACAACAGTGCTTTGTCTGGGGAAGGAATTGCATATTTTAGTGTTGTGATAAAATGCAAGAAGGCGTGCTGCTGTAATGTGGTTGACCCCATCTTGTGTACCGCTATGAACATTTGTATTTATGACAGCCATTTCACACTTGTATATTTGGGAAATGGTGAAATGTTTATGTGCACATATACCAGCATTTGTGAATTCTCCATATTCTGTTAGGGAAAAAGGACACTTGTCTAATTTCAAACATTTGTTTGAACAGTGTCAACCTGGGGGGGAGGCAAAGTGGTTGAGTCCTCACTCTGCAAAGATAATATACATGTTAATTCGTGCTGATATTTTGAACAAGGCACAGCTGCTCGATAACCATGTGATCCTTCTCTCTCACAGAGGATGCTGCGATTTCATGCAGCCAGTCATGGAGCAATAGAAGGAAAGTTTCCATTTCAGAAATTCATAATAAATGGAAAGTAAGGAAGAGGCCGACTCACTTATGAGTGCTAAAACAAAGTCCATCTCATTTGATGATCAAGATGTCCAGAGTTCTGTGTGCTGCCCATTGATGCCCAAGGAATCTACATGGAACAGTATTTGCTCAAACCATCAAATTGTAGCTATCACTGTAGCCATAGTCAGTCATAGGATGCTTGCATTAAAATTTATGTGTCCTTTAGAAATCAAGCAGTCTCTCTTCTGTTTTCCCTTTATCTACTCATGTCACAAATAGCCCATGGTGCTGGTTCTTCTGCACATTTTTTGCTTGTTCAGTCTGCTGCTCTTCAAAGCCTTTAATAATCATAAAGGAGCATCGTCATCATCTTTCTTTGGAAGCTCTTCTTCACTGAACAAATGGATATAGAAAAAAATGTTCATTTCAGATACCTAATTAAATCATCCTTTATAAGGGTACTTACACCTTGGAGTGTAAGTACCAAGTGTCAACAATGCTACTCTGTTCCCAGCAAGTCCATTGGCAAGAAGGAAACTTTGGTCTTTAAGCTCTGAGTTGATCATTTGGGCAAAATGTTTTGAAGGTAGTGAGATGTTGCTATGGTAAAAATCCAGAAGGTCTTCACCCACAGATACAGGTCACAGATTTACCTTGGGAAAACTGCATTGGTTTCTGATGAAGGGTAATTTTCTTCCACTCATTTCTGTGAAAAATGAAATAGTGTGGAGAGTCCCTTGCATGTCTATGTAAAATTCATAACCTGGTTAAAGAATGTGAGGCAGTTTGGTCAATCTTAAATGTAACCAGCCACTTTGCCATTTCAGAGCCCATTTAAAAGTAACCCAGGAACCAGACTAATCAAGGCTATGGTTTTTCCAGTGATCATGTATGGATGTGAAAGTTGGACTGTGAAGAAAGCTGAGGGCCGAAAAATTGATGCTTTTGAACTGCGGTGTTGGAGAAGACTCTTGAGAGTCCCTTGGACTGCAAGGAGATCCAACCAGTCCATCCTAAAGGAGATCAGTCCTGGGTGTTCATTGGAAGCACTAATGCTGAAGCTGAAACTCCAGTACTTTGGCCACCTCATGAGAATAGTTGACTCATTGGAAAAGACCCTGATGCTGGGAGGGGTTAGACGCAGGAGGAGAAGGGGACGACAGAGGATGAGATGGCTGGATGGCATCACCGATTCAATGGACATGAGTTTGAGTAAACTCCGGGAGTCAGTGATGGACAGGGAGGCCTGGCGTGCTGTGATTCATGGGGTCGCAAAGAGTCGGACACGACTGAGTGACTGAACCGAACTGAACTGAGGAACCAGATGGAAACTGATAATCATTAATATTTTTATGTAACTTCAACCCCAATACCAGAAAAATACAAAAAGAAAAAAAAAATCCATAGAGTCCTAAATCTAACAGCTGCATTCCAGAAACATCCCCTCCCCCACCACCCAACAACCCCGCCAAGAGTTCAGCATGGGTATTAAGAGTATATCGTGTTGGACTTCAGAAAACCTTGGTTTCAAAATCTCTCCTTTAATGTTTAGTCTTTTCTTGAAATATCTGTGCCTTAGTTTCTTCATCTAGGCAACAGCTTAACAGCATACATTTTAGAATTCTTTAGGAGTAAATTGAAGGTAAGTATTCCAAATTCCTGATACATTTTAAACACTAATAAGCATTAGCAAACAGAATTTATGTGTGGATGTGTCAAGAGGATAGAATTCATCTTCACATTACTTTTTCCATAATGTCGTTCCTCCTGGGATAAACAATGTCTCATTAGCATTCTTTTCTTGATAAAAGGTTGCAAGAGAAACAATACAGACCAGCATATAAAAGCAACAGATTCTCTTAGAAACAAGCGATAAAATCTTGTGCCTGAGTTCGCCCATGCTTTTCTCTTAGGCCATAACTGAGTGGATTTCTTTTCCAAAGGATTGTTTTCCACACCCTGATCAGGTTGGTCATTCAGAAAATCCAGTCTGTGATCAAGATGGAAAGCAGATGACAAATGAATTCTGAGCTAATGTTTATCACTGCAGTTATGCTATAGTCAACTAACCATGGGGACTAACACACTCTGTGACTCTCTGCCCTCAAGCCTCAGTTGCTCTTGCATACCCTTTTAGAAAATGCCCCTTTGATAGAGACCTTAACTGATGGAGCCAGGGTCCAGGTCTGTGGTTTATGATTTGCTTCAGGAATCAGGCTGCCAGAACTTCCTTCAGCTCATCCAGTTTCAGTTTGGAACTCGCCTGGCATATCACCTAGAATTAATTTATTCACCCAGTATTTTCAAAACAGTGAGTTTTCTCTTGGATTACACCACATTTAATTTCATGTGGGATCTTCATGAAATTAGAAATTATTAGGGTAATTGAAATTTCCTTAATTTTTCTGGGTCATTTATGCCAGTGTCTTTGAGATAAATTGGGACAAAATGTGATTTGTGTAAGGCCTAGAGAGTTCTTCTTTTATTTATTGGTTACGAGAGAAAATGATTTGCAATACTGTCTGTGTTAAAACCTAGCATTCACCTTAAAGCCCTTGCTTCTGTGCCCTTGACATAGGTTCACTCATTTAATTCTCAAACTGTCTTCTGAAGCAGAGGCTACTGTGATCATCATTTTGAAGATTATAAAAATCCAAGTATAGACAGAGGAATTAAAATGGTCAGTCACACAGTTTCTAAAGAGCAAAGCTGGCAGCATATCCCCAGAGACAGCCCTCACTCAACTCTGTACATTTGCATATTTGCATTATTTGGTTGCTTCCCTGCTTCAAAAAGGAAATGAGGGATCAGACCTTGTGTCATGAGTTGAATCTTTATTCATTCTTTCATTTTGTGTGTGTGTGTGTGTAAGCATTAGGTCAATGCAAAAAGATCCAATGATTAAAGTCAGGATTTTGTAAAAGGCTTAATTTTTTTAGCTTCTTGTTTCATTGTATCCAGGGAACCATGGAAGGCAAAATAATAACTCAAAACTAACAATATAAAATTAACAAGACTCGAAGCTGTATGTTGCAGAGATTAAGAACATAATTTTGCACCAATTATACCTTTAAGCAAGCAACTTAACCTCTTTGGGCACCAATTTTCTCAACTATAAACTAGAAAAAAATAATTTACCCTACATACGATTGTTTCAAAATGGAAATGAAACTATGCAAATGTAGCAGGTATGAATCCCAGGTGTGAAATTGTGAAAGTGAAAGTGTTAGTCACTCAGTTGTGTCCAATTCTTTGTGACCCCATGGACTATCTAGCCCACCAGGCTCCTCTGTCCATGGAATTCTCCAGGCAAGAATACTAGATCGGGTAGTCATTCTATTCTCCAGGGAATCATCCTGACCCAGGGATCAAACCCAAGTCTCCCACATTGTGGGCAGATTCTTTACCATCTGAGCCACCAGGGAAGCCCTAATCTTTCAGTTCAGTCGCTCAGTCATGTCTGACTCTTTGTGACCCCATGACTGTCACACACCAGGCCTCCCTGTCCATCACCAACTCCTGGAGTCTACTCAAACTCATGTTCATCGAGTCACTGATGCCATCCAGCCATCTCATCCTCTGTCGTCCCCTTCTCCTCCTGCTTTCAATCTTTCCCAGCATCAGGGTCTTTTCCAGTGAGTCAGTTCTTCGCATCAGGTGGCCAAAGTATTGGAGCTTCAGCTTCAGCATCAGTCCTTCCAGTGACTATTCAGGACTGATTTCCTTTAGGATCAACTGGTTGGATCTCCTTGCAGTCCAAGGGACTCTCAAGAGTCTTCTCCAACACCACAGTTCAAAAGCATCAATTCTTTGGCGCTCAGCTTTCTTTATAGTCCAACTCTCACATCCATACATGACTACTGGAAAAACCATAGCCTTGACTAGACGGACCTTTGTTGGTAAGGTAATGTCTCTGCTTTTTTAATATGGTGTCTAGGTTTGTCACAGCTGTTTTTCTAAGGAACAGTGTCTTTTAATTTCAAGGCTGAAGTCACCATCTACAGTGATTTTGGAGCCCAAGAAAAGGTCTGTCACTGTTTCCATTGTTTTCCCATCTATTTGCCATGAAGTGATGGGACCAGATGCCATGATCTTAGTTTTCAGAATGTTGAATTTTAGGCTGGCTTTTTCACTTTCATCAGGAGGCTCTTTAGTTCCTCTTCACTTTCTACCATAGGATGGTGTCCTCTGCATATCTGAGGTTATTGATATTTCTCCCTGCAATCCTGATTCCAGATTGTGCTTCATCTAACCCAGCATTTCTCATAATGTACTCTGTATATAAGTTAAATGAGCAAGGTGACAAGTACATCAAATCCAAAACAAAACCAACAAAAACTTGAATTTCTGTTTTGAGATTTTATTCTTCTCAACTAGTGGAAAATTTAATCTTAGTCATTTGAGGAGTTCCCCCTACCCCCACCCCATGCATTCTGGCCAGAGTTGCAGTAAGTTTTGTGCAAGGATTATGGGCTAGTTTACACTTTCTCAATTCTCTGTAAAGTACATTGCAAACCCAGATGAACACTGAGCTTTTCATCCAGGTTAGGGCTCCTAAGCCCAACTACACATGTTGTGGAGCCGCTGGTGTGGAAATGGGGGTGGGGCAGAGAGGAAGTGTCACCTGCAGCCAGCGAGTCATCTGTTTACCCAGTGTACCCCTGAGACATCCATCATCCTTGTCCACCTGCCTCTTCAGATCTCCTTGCTCTCTCTGTCATTGCTTCTACTAGTCTTGTTGTATTTCCATTGTCATTGTATAGCTTTCTTGCAGAGATGTCTCACATCCTGTGACTTCCTCCATCCTTGGATGAAAACACTTTCTAGTCTTTAGTGGTGGTGGTGGTGTATGTGTAGGGGAGGACATCGGGAGCCCAGTCTTCATGAATTCCCTGTCTTATCAGAATTTAACTTTTGAACACAAAATCTCAGCTCACTGCCTAGTTTTACTCTTATCCTGAGACAATGATGAAGGTACCCATTACCAAGTGAATGGAGGAGGGAAGGTGTTGAAAGAGGAAAATAAAATGAAGAAAGGAAAAAATGCAAATAATATGTTAAAACATGCTATTAGTGAATATTGCTCAAAGAATTAGCCTAAATAGATCAATAAGTGATTGCTGTGGTTACTGCTACTCTTGCTGTCATTGTCCTTGATAATAGGTATAAAACATGGACAAAAAGAAAGCAGACCACTAGACCAGAAGAGGAAAAACATGTTTCCTTAAAATGAAACCTAAAGCAGAATGTGTGCTTAGTTGATCAGTCGTGTCCGACGCTGGGACCCTAAGGACTGTAGCCCACCAGGTTCCTCAGTCCATGGGATTCTCCATGCAAGAATACTGGAGTGGGTTGCCTTTTCCTTCTCCAGGGGATCTCCTCAACCCAGGGATTGGACCTGTGTCTCCAGCATAGCAGGCATATTCTTGTCCTGCTGAGTCACTGGGGAAGCTCCAAAAGGCAGAGTGGGTCTGCCCTAATTCTTCAAGGATAGCTTATGTCTGGAACACTGTTACAGGGATTTTTGACTATCCACACCCATGCCTGAGGTGGGGGTCTCCCTCTAGATACCGTCACCTTCTTCCTTTTTGCAATTCTTCAAGCTTATACTCAAAGATAGTTTTGTGGGTCCATTTTGTGGGTACGACATCTGAATGCCAAGGGATTTCTGCTTTCTGGCAAAGTACAGGATAGATTAGACTAATGGTTAATTAATCTTTAATTAGTCTTCATCAATTCTCATTGGTAATGATTTTGTTAAAGATAGCAAACCAAGTGATTAGTAATGATTACACAGCTAGTTAGAGATAGAACAGCATCCATAAATCACTAATGCAGCAAGCAAGTATTCTTCCTGACTTCTGACACTTATTATTTCAAAAAAGTTTTATTTTCATTAGTGAGTTTTATTCAGTTTTCAGGAATATGTATTGAACACCTGCAGTACATCAATCACTGTTCCAGGCACAGAATGTATGCTAATAAACCAAAGAGAAAAATCCCACCCCTCATGGAACTTACATTCTAGTGAGGAAGAGAGAAAATAAGATAAAAAGGAAACATACAAAATATGTTAGAGAGGGGCAAGTGCCAAAGAGATAATAATGCAGAAGTGGGAAGTTTGAACACATGGTAGGGGTGAAACTGTGAAGTTAGATAAAGTGATCGTGAAGCTCTGAATTAGAAGATGAATTTTGAGTAAATGAATAAAGGCAGTAAGTGATTGAGTCAGGCAGTGTTTTCCAGGCAGAGAAGACAGAAAATGTGAAAACACTGAGGCAGGAGAATCAGCACGGAGTCCAGTGTGCCTATAGTGGAGTGGGTTCAGGGAGAGTTCAGGATATGAAGTCAAAGAGGTAAGAAGTGGATAGTGAATTGGATGATGGAGGGACTCAGGCCACTGCATTTATTCTCAGATGAAAAGCCATTGGAGAATTTTGAGCAGAAGGTTGACATGACCTGAGTATATTTTAAGAGGATCACACTGGCTTTTGTCTTGAAAACAGACTGCAGGGGAACAAGGGCATGTAGAAATTCTCTAATTTATGAGCTATTACAGAGAACATTTTAATGTAGTGGAGATCCATTGAATTCTATTTCTATAAATTCTCCTTTTATTTTACTGCAGTCTGAGAATGTGGTGAAGTGAAATTCTAACTGTACATTTGTAACTACTCCCACTTAATACTCAGTGATTGTATTGTGGGTAGTAAGTGTGATATGCAGTTCTTGGCCCTGAGAGGAGTACACTGATGAACCCAAGAGGACTGCCCTCAAGAAATTCACTTTTCAGAAGCCGTGATAGAGCATGTAACCAGGCAGGCTTGTAGAACATTGGCAGAGAAGGAAAATTACAGGGATTGACTGCAGTGTTGTTTGGAACTCTGACAAAAACTCTCAGGCCCAAAATGTCACTTCCAAATATTGTAGGTATAAGAAATATCCAAATCTGTGGCCCAATAGTCTTGTTGCATTTCTCCTTGTTTTCTTCTTTGCTGTTCGCCCTCTCTCTCTCTTCATTGTGAGGGGAAATGAAGCATATTGACATCTATTGTAGACAGCATTAATTGTAGAGTACCAGATCACTAAATTTGAAGATGACTAACCATTTTCTATTTGGGATGATCAGAGCATGAACACTTCCAGCAGGGCTAGTTACAATGGCTTTACATCTTTGGATCTCTTAGACCATGATGGAGTTACGTTAGTAACAACCTGGCTATCATAGTTATTACCAAGTGGGTGGACTGCAGCTGTTAGATGGAAAATATTCCCCTTTATTAGTAATTGAAGGTTAAATGGCCATTTGAGGGGAGATAGCCTTGATATCCATGCTCTTTTTTTCCTTCCATTCTTAGCCTGCATTAAGTGGCCCTCTTCTGTGTTCATCTAATACGCTCTGAATCACTGTTAGTAGAAAATATCTAAATTAACTGGGAGGGAGCCCATGATGTTTCACAAGCTCTTTTCGAGGGCAGGATATGTATGTCTCATATCTGTGCATACCCACCACAGAGCCTAACAGATAATAGTGTTCCATAAACGTTTATTGAATTAAACTCTTGGATGCTAATGTGGTACTTAAATGAGTTTCATATGGGAAACAAATTGCATTGGAATAAATGCTTTTGAGAGGCAAATGTTTTCCAGTTACCAGGCACTTACCACCCAAGGCTGCATCAAATTCAACTCATCCTGGAGGAGCTCACAGTCCAATGAGGGAGAGACACCTGAAAACTTGTCATTGGAGCACAATGGGATGTGACTGTGATAAGTTTAGTCCAAGAGATAGCCCAGAGTAGAACTGCTCAACTTCCTAGAGACTCACTAGAAAAGTTTGATCAATATCTTGAAAAGTGGCTGTTGCTTATGTGGTAAGGAGTAAGAAGTTCATTCCAATAAATGTGCCTGGGATGTAGAAAGCTGTAGAGGTATGTGATAAAATGGATTGTCCATTCCTAAGATAAAGTTTAGACTGTGTTTTTGAGTTTACTGGGCAAGTAGAATGAGAATTTGAACTAGAAGCCAAAGGGTATCATTAAATGGGAGAATGAATTTGATTGTATAGATTTACTGAGAACA
Organism: Cervus canadensis; assembly: GCF_019320065.1. Taxonomy (NCBI): domain Eukaryota; kingdom Metazoa; phylum Chordata; class Mammalia; order Artiodactyla; family Cervidae; genus Cervus; species Cervus canadensis. The sequence goes on along the minus strand of NC_057405.1, from coordinate 39,428,385 downwards.
GATTGAAAGTTATAAAGAAGTAATGTTATGATTGTGCTTTGGAAAGGTCATTTTGATGATACAGAGGATGGATTAGAAAAGACAGAATGCTGAGAGACCAGTTAATAACAAGCTATGATGGGATATCACGCAGTGTGACATTGTGGTTGGAAAAGTGGACTCTGGATCTAAATATCTGGATTTGTCTGTGGTCTCCATGACTTTGTGCAAATTACTTAACTAGTCAGTACTTCAGTTTTCTTATCTAATAATGGGTGTATAATGAAACCTATATATAAGAATGTTATAGGTATTAAATTAAGTAGAGTGCACAAAATAAAGTTACCACTTAATAAGTTTTATTATCATTAATATCCCATTAAACACTATAAAAACCCTGTAAGGGAAATGTGGTGCTTGTACCCATTTTACAGATATGGATACTAAGGATTCTAGAATTAGAATTACTATAATGTTTAATTGCTGAATTTCATATATTTGTATATTAAATATGTATAAAAGAGGTCATAAGCAATGGGTGAAATGAGAGTTTGCTATTAATGTCTATTAATGGATTTTTAATTTGATAAACTTACTAAAATCATGCAGTCATGATACTCCCAATCTCTCTAGGTTTGCTTAGGTTTGCTATGAATTCAGGAGATTAGGAATTGAAGTGACCATATAGCATACGTAGAAAAATAACATTTGGCACAATAAGATGAAATGTAGACTATTTATGTTGTTGTTCAGTTACCAAGTCACACCTGACTCCTTACAACCTCATGGACTGCAGCACACCAGGTTCCCCTGTCCTCCACAGTCTCCTGAAATTTGCTCAAATTCACATCCATTGAGTCAGTGATGCTTTCCAACCATCTCATCCTCTGCCACCTGCTTCTCCTTTTTCCTTCAATTTTTCCTAGCATCAGGATTTTTTTCCAGTGAGTCAGCTTTTCACATCAGGTTGCCAAAGTATTGGAGCTTCAGCATCAGTCCTTCCAATCCCTTCTAATCAGGGTTGATTTCCTTTAGGATTGATCGCTTTAATCTCCTTGCTGTCCAAGGGACTCTCAAGAGTCTTCTCCAGCACAACAATATGAAGGCATCAATTTCTCAGTGCTCAGTCTTCTTTATGGTCAAACACTCATATCTGTACATAACTACTGGAAAAACCATAGCTTTAACTATACTTACCTTTGTCGGCAATGTGATATCTCTATTTTTTAATGTGCTGTATAGATTTGTCATAGCTTTCCTTCCAAAAAGCAAGCATCCTTGAATTTCATGGCTTCAGTTACTGTCCACAGTGATTTGGAGCCCAAGAAAATAAAATCTGTCACTTTTTTCACTTTTTCCCCACCTATTTGCCATAAAGTGATGGGACCAGATGCTGCTATCTTAGTTTTTAGTTTTAAGCCAGCTTTTTCACTCTCCTCTTTCACCTTCCTTAAGAGGCTCTTTAGTTCCTCTGCCCTTTCTGCCATTAGAGTGGTATCATCTGCTTATCTGAGGTTGTGATACTTCTCCCAGCAATCTTGATTCCAGCTTGTGATTCATCTAGCCTGGCATTTTACATAATGTACTCTGCATATAAGTTAAATAAACAAGGTGACGATATACAGCCTTGATATACTCCTTTCCCAATTTGGAATTAGTCAGTTGTTCCATGTTGAGTTCTAACTATTGCTTCTTGACCTGCATACATGTTTTTCAGGAGACAGGAAAGGTGGTCTGGTACTCCCATCTCTTTAAGAATTTTCCACTGTTTGTTGTGATTCACACAATGAAAGGCTTTAAGGTAGTCAGTGAAGCAGAAGTAGATTTTTTTTTTCGGAATTCTCTTGCTTTCTTCATAATCCAGTAAATGTTGGCAATTTGATTTCTGGTTCTTCTGCCTTTTTTAAACCCAGCTTGTACATCTGGAAGCTCTGTGTTCCTGTATTGCTGAAGCCTAGCTTGACGGATTTTGAGCATAACCTTGCTAGTATGTGAAATGAGTGCAGTTGTATGATAGTTTGAACAATTTTAGGCCTTGACTTTCTTTGAGGTTGGAATGAAAACTTACCATTTCCAGTCCTATGGCCACTGCTGAGTTTTCCAAAGTTGCTGGCATATTTTGTACAGCACATTAGTAACAATATCTTTTAGGATTTTAAATAGCTCAGCTGGAATTCTAGAACCTCCAGTAGTTTTGTTCACAGCAATGCTTCTGAGGGCCCACGTGACTTCACAGTTCAGATGTTCAGCTCTACATGAGTGACCACACCATCACGGTTATCCAGATCATTAAGACTTTTTTTGTACAGTTTTTCTGTATATTCTTGCCGCCTCTTCCTAATCTTGTCTGCTTCTGTTAGGTTCTTACTGCTTCTGTCCTTTATCAAGCCCATCTCCTTGCATGAAATATCCCCTTGATATCTCCAATTTTTTGGTAGAGATCTCTAGCCTTTCCCATTCTATTATTTTTTTTTTATTTATTTGCATTATTCATTTAAGAAGGCCTTCTTATCTCTTCTTGCTATTCTTTGGAGCTCTGCATTCAGTTGAGAATATCTTTCCCTTTCTCCCTTGCTTTTAGTTTCTCTTCTTCTCTCAGCTAATTGTAAAGTCTCCTTAGACAATCACTTTGCCTTCTTGCATTTCTTTTTCTTGGGGATGGTTTTGGTCACCACCTTCTGTACAGTGTTATAAACCTCCATCCATAGTTCCTCAGGTATTCCGTCTATCAGATCTAGTCCCATGAATCTATTCATCACCTCCACTGTATAATCATAGATTTGATTCGGTCATACGTGGATGATTCATGGTCTTCCCTACTGTTTTTAAGCTTGAATTTTGCAAAAAAAAAAGCTCATGATCTGAGCCACAGCCCCAGGTCTTGTTTTTGCTGTCTGTATCGTGCTTCTCCATCTTCGCCTGCAAAGAACATATTCGATCTGATTTCGGTATTGACGGCTGGTGATGCCCATGTGTTGTGTCGTCTTTTTGGTTGTTGGAAAAGTGTGAGCACTTTTTTTCATTGGCTTTGCTTTGCAGAGACAACCCTCATCTTCCTAACTGAGCACCTGTGTTTCACCTGTCCATTGAAATGGCACTTTGTAGAGTCTTAGTTTCACAATATGGTCATGTTCGTACATTTTACAAAATGACTTTTCTTGTCAAAAAGTAACTACAATTCATCATGTGGTTAATTCCTATCCTTCTATCAAACTCACAGCCCTGATAAGAGCAGCCTAACAACTGGTTTATAAATCATCTATCCTGCAATGTGTGTTTGTTTCTTCATTTGTTTATAATAACAGGTGACAATACCATCTGCCAGCTTAACAAATGTTGTATATACCCCATGGTCCTTTTGAGACGTGTAACTCTTTGTCATATTTGTCTTCAGATAAACACAATAACACTCAGTCAATAATCAAACGCAAATTTGAGAAGCATCTATGCTTTGTCAAATGGTTCATGGTGGATGCACACAATAGAAAATGGCAATTTTGGAAGCAGCTATCGGTTGCATTCTCAGAAGTGTTTAGAAGGAGCTGATAACAATCTGTCTTATGTGTACAGGATAAAGGAAATAGATCACCTCATGAAGAGGACCCGACTACCTGTTAGTATTTCTCTTAGCCTTTGAAGTTATAAGTTCCATGCATTGCATTTCCCCAGATCCTATGGGTTCAGGGCATCTGAGCTTCACAGAGTAAAAATTTCTTTAGGTTTTCACAAGACCAGTATATATATGTAGCCGGGATAGGTGGAATGAGAAGCTTTTCAAAACTAGAAAATTTTCCGTTAAATTATACATTCTACTTTTATTCAGTAGCAACTTATTTAAACTCTCCTTTACGATCATAAATTTCAGTTTCTGGTATGCAGATACCACATCTCAGTAACCTCTTTTAAATTCGCTGATGCCACAGCCTCTGTCAGGGCCAAGTCTGAGAGAGCTCTTACTGAAGTCAAGCTCTAAAACATGATCTGGATACTGTGTACAATGATGGAAAATATACATTGAACTTTGAATATCGATTAAAGATTATTAACTCTTTACCCTGTATATTTCCAGAACCTAGTTTGATTTTTTGTGCAGTCATAAGTTCATTTTCTAATTAAAAATAACTCTAATATAGAAAAAAAAATCCATAGTTGTTCCAACAAGCCATATACTTCTAATGAAATTGCTCTATAAAATAGATATAAAACCTCCTATATCACTAAATCTCAATTACACTGTGGAATGTGAAAACCGACAGAAGGCAGTAACCTCCAAATGAGATTGAACTCCAAGGAGAATGGAGGCTAAGAAGCAGATTGGGATGACTTAACATTTCTGTACTTTTGAATGTTGATTGTTTGATTGTTGATTACTTTGTTGAAAGTAAATTGCTTTTACTTTTCATTTTCCTGCTTTATTGAGGTATGAATGACAAATAAAAATTGTATATGTTTAAGGTGAATAGCATATTATTTCAATATAAATATACCTCATGCAATGATTACTACAGTCAAGCTATTTAACATGTCTCTGGTATCACCTTTGATCTCACATAGGTATCATTTTGTAAATTCTTGAATAGTCCCAGCATCAGAGCATAGTGTTCATCTTTTGATTGCTATTTTTAAAAAGTATAATTTACATAATATTTGCCAATATTTAAAATTAATAATGTTTGGACTTTTGTGTGGTAGCTCTATAACTGAGGAATGAAACACTGTTATATAGCCCTTAATATATTTAGTGTCTAGGTACATATTATGAGATGGTTATACCTTATAATTTGCATGATCTATTTGTTGACAGAAGTCACTCCGTAAGTATCATTATTTTATATAGTCAGGTCCACATCCAAAATATGTGGACATATAAATTGCATGTATGCTATATATTAATGCATGGCCTTCCCTGGTGGCTCAGATGGTGAAGAATCCACCTGCAACGCTGACCTGGGTTTGATCCCTAGGTTGGGAAGATCCCCTGGAGAAGGGAACGGCTACCCACTCCAGTATTCTTGCCGGGTGAATTTCATGGACATTGGAGCCTGGCAGGCCACAGTCCATGGAGTCGCAAAGAGTCAGAAATGACTTAGCAACTTTCATTTTCACTTTAATAGATTATATATGTGTGTGCTTAGTCATTCAGTTGTGTGTGACTCTTTGTGACCCCATGGGCTACTAGCCTGCCAGGCTCCTGTGTGTATATAATACACACACACACACACACACACACACACACGTACATAAAATTGTTCAGTCACTAAGTTATGGCCAACTCTTTGCAACCCCATGAACTGCAGCACACCAGGATTCCCTGTCTGTCACTATCTCCCAAAGTTTGCTCAAACTCATTTCCACTGAATTGATATATTTCCAGAATTCATTGAAATATATGGCATTTGATTCTTTTTTAGTGACTTCATTCAAATATGCCAAAATTAATAGAAAGAAACACGTCTGTGTTTTAGTTTCATGTTTTTGACTTCTCAAGAAATAACTTCATCCCTGAGTATTTACAAAACTACAAACAACCTTTGATCATTAAAAATTATCATTGTCTTGGATACGTCTGAATACAAGAACATTATTTTCTTATAGTTTATTTCCAATACTATTATATACCAAATTAGTTCAATGAGTTCCATGCAGGATTTCTAGTGCATATCATTACTGTTCAGTTCAGTTCAGTCACTCAGTCGTGTCCGACTCTTCGCGACCCCATGAATCGCAGCACGCCAGGCCTCCCTGTCCATCACCAACTCCCGGAGTTTACTCAAACTCAAGTTCATCGAGTCGGTGATGCCATCCAGCCATCTCATCCTCTGTCGTCCCCTTCTCCTCCTGCCCCCAATCCCTCCCAGCATCAGGGTCTTTTCCAATGAGTCAACTCTTCTCATGAGGTGGCCAAAGTACTAGAGTTTCAGCTTCAGCATCAGCCCTAGCAATGAACACCCAGGACTGATATCCTTATCATTACTGTAAATATACACAATTTTAGAGTATAATTCAAAGTTAGAACTTTCAGAAATAATACAATGAAACAGTATCCTAAAATTGTCAACATATTTTGAAATAAGAAAACAGAGGAGAGTTCAGGCAATTTTGCTGCCTTTTATCAAAAGACCTATGATTATTGTCTTATAGAAAAGCCATCAGTGTAAGTAATTAGTAGATTGCGCTGTACTGACCAGGCTGCTTTCTAATTCCCACCAGGATATTGCTTGATCCTCTGTGCATTTACAGAACTATAATTACACCTGAGGTTTAGACTCTGCTAGGCCAGCAACCCTCTTGAAACGACTGGAAATGGGAAAGTGGCAGGAGAGTGCAGTACCTTGGTGATGTCGTACCAGTAAAAGCTGCTCTGTCAATTAGCTGGTGAGATTGTAACAACGGTGGACTTGGCGGAGCTCAGCTGGAGCCCAGGGACTGAGCTGCCAGGCCAACATTGTTTCCTTCAAAGTGAGATGTGAAGTGTGGTTCTCAGTCAAGCAAATGAATTCAGACAGAATTAAAAACCAAAACAAACAATAGCAACAAGCCCAGAGACTAACAAGTCAGTGTAGCAGGAAACGCACTATTTTAAGAATTAGTTGGTTTTTATTTTGTCAGTTTGATTGTTGTTATATATATGTGTGTTGTGTGTGTGTATATGTATGTGTGAGTGTGTGTATATATATATATAATTTTGATATTGTCTCCTTTTAAATGAGATGATAGCTTTAGACTATTTTTCAAAAATTTACAATACACATCAAATTCAACTGGACTTTTTTGCCTTTTCACCAATAACATTTGTACTACTTTAGGCAAACCTCTCCCCAAGACATGTGGCTGGTTAAAACAGAGATAGAAGAATTCTTAAAGGTGTCAAAGACTTTTGCATAAATCAAAGTTTCTTAAGCACTGTTTCACACAGTGAGGTGTAATATAGGAGAGAGAGTATCAACTTCACTTATCAGATGTAGTTTCAAATTCCACAACTGCTGTTTATTTTTCTTAAGAAAGATATTTAACCTTCAGTTTAGTCAGTCATCTATCAAATGGGATTTTAATATCTTTCTTGTTTAGACAGTTAAATGAGATACAAACAAATAGTGTCTGAGAGATGATATAAGGCAGCTTTTTCACTCTCCTCTTTCCCCTCATCAAGAGGCTGTTTAGTTCCTCTTTGCTTTCTGCCATAAGAGTGATATCACTGCATATCAGATATTATTGATATTTCTCCTGGTCATCTTGATTCCAGCTTGTGCTTCATCTACCCAAATGTTTCACATGATGTATTCTGCTTATAAGTTGAATAAGAAGGATGACAATGTACAACCTTGACATACTCCTTTCCCAATTTTGAATCAGTCAGTTGTTCCATGTGCGATTCTAACTGTTGCTTCTTGACCTGCTTCAGTTTCTCAGGAGACAGGTCAGGTGGTCTGGTATTCCCATCTCTTTAAGAATTTTCCAATTTGTTGTGATTCACACAGTCAAAGGCTTTAGTGTAGTCAATGAAGCAGAAGTAGATGTTTTTCTGGAACTCTCTTGCTTTCTCTGTGATCCAGTGGATGTTGGCAATTTGATCTCTGGTTTCTCTGCCTTTTCTAAATCCAGCTTGAACATGTGGAAGTTCTCGGTTCACATACTGTTGAAGCCTGACTTGGAGAATTTTGAGCATTACTTTGCTCGCGTGTGAGATGAGTGTAATTGTGTGGTAGCTTGAACATTCTTTGGCATTGCCTTTCTTTGGGATTGGAATGAAAACTGACCTTTTTCAGTACCTATTAGGGAAATAGAAATCAAAACTACAAGTTGTCCCCTGTTGAGATGACTGTTAAAACTTTGAAATACCAGTTGTTAGAATGGATGTGGGGGAAAAGGAACTATCACTGTTGTTGGGACTGTAAACTGGGCAGCCACTATCGGAAACAGTATGGAACTTCCTAAAAAAATTAAGAATAGAACTACAATGTGACTAGGCTTTTCCATTCCCACTCTTTATGCTAAGAACAGGAAAACAATAATTCAAAAGGTTATATGCACCCCTGTTATTATCACAGCTTCATTTAAAATAGCCACGAAATGGAAACAGCATAAGTGTCCAGAGATGGAAGAATGGATAAAAAAGATGTGGTGTACGTGTGTGTGTGTTTGTGTATACATATACAATGTAATACCACTCAGCCACAGAGAAGAATAAAATCCTGACTTCAATACCTTGAAGGTATTGCTATTACACTAATCAAAATAAGTCAGACAGAGTTAGACAAAGATCATATGATTTAACTCCTATGTGAAATCTGAACAAAACAAATGATAAAAGTAAATTTATAGATATAGAGAATATGTTGGTGGCTGCTAAAGGGGAAGAGGGTTGGTAGTAGGCAAAATGAGTGAAGGGTAGAAATGGGTCTTATGGTTATGGATGGTAACAGACTTACGGCAGTGATCACTTTGTAGCGTGTAGAGGTGTCAAAGTATAATGCTATACACCTGAAACATAGGGGGAAAAAAACAGTTTAACCTAATCATAAGGGGATTATGTGAGGACACCATGGATATTTCAGCATTTCTTGAAATTTCCAATTATAGGAAAAGAAAAAGAAAATGCTTTTCAGAAAGCCTTGCCAACAAATAAATCTTTATGATACATTCTGAAAAGGTGATAATTATTCTCAGAACTGGGAAAAACAATACAGCTCTAGCACCTGATGGTTATTTCTGCTGAGATTGTAAAGCACTGAGCAAATGCATGTAGAGTTCTGATTAATTATCTATGGATCTGAGAAAAATAATTGATAGCTTTTAAAAAGTTATAACCATTTTCATGAAGGAAGTTAAGAATGTTTATTGTTCACCTTTCTGGCTTTCCTTTGCTCCAAAGTATGAGATATTGGTCAAGATTTATTTTTTGCTAAACAATATCAAGAACTAGGCTCTAGGGAATCATTTGAATGTTCTAAACTATAGTCTGATGCAGTGGATATGTTATTTATATTATACAAAGAATTATCAGAAATATGTTGGGTTCCAGAATCAGTTCAGTTTAGTTCACTCAGTCATGTTCAACTCTTTGCAACCCCATGGACTACAGCACACCAGGCTTCCCGGTGCATCATCAACTCCTGGAATTTTGCTCACACTCATGTCCATCGAGTCGGTGATGCCATCCAACCATCTCATCCTCTGTCGTCCCCTTCTCCTCCTGCCTTCAATCTTTCCCATCATCAGGGTCCTTTCCAGTGAGTCAGCTCTTTGCGTCACGTGGCCAAAGTATTGGATCTTCAGCATCAGTCCTTCCAATGAATATTCAGGGTTGATTTCCTTTAGGATGAACCAGTTTGGTCTCCTTGCAGTCCAGAATAATGACACAATATAACGTTCTCTTTAGATATTGGGTCAATTAAAACATTTTAAGGCAGTGACTTATAAAAGTGATACATTTGTACCCGACACATTTCGTCTTAACTCAAACTACAAAAACTCTTCTTTTGATGTAAGACTAAGGATTCTTCTTTGTGTATGGAATCAGTAGCTGACATTTTCTTTCTTACATTAAAAAATCCATAATTTTTTTTCTATGGATTTTAATGTGTTGGTTTCCTTACAGTAGAATAAGAACTTAGAGATATAAAAAATTTGGGAAAAGACTCCTTTAGATTTCATAATTTTTTTCCAACTATCATTTAGATATTTATTTTAATGTCTTTATGTGGACTTTTTGTAGTCTTTCTGATATGTTAAAATTATTTTTATTTTTTAAGAATGTATATTTCTGTACTCATTAACTGTATACATAATATTTGAGTTGCACAGTGATATACATTGGAGTCCCTTGGACTACAAGGAGATCCAACCAGTCCATCCTAAAGGAGATTAGTCCTGGGTGTTCATTGGAAGGACTGATGCTGAAGCTGAAACTCCAGTACTTTGGCCACCTCATGTGAAGAACTGACTCATTGGAAAAGACCCTGATGCTGGGAGGGATTGGAGGCAGGAGGAGAAGGGGACGACAGGGGATGAGATGGCTGGATGGCATCACCGACTCGATGGACATGAGTTTGAGTAAACTCCGGGAGTTGGTGATGGACAGGGAGGCCTGGCGTGCTGCGATTCATGGGGTCGCAAAGAGTTGGACACGACTGAGCAACTGAACTGAACTGAACTGATACATTCGAAGTACAACTGCTATAACCAGGTTTGAGTTTGTGTTTACGACAGACACTCTATAAACACAGAAGTGATGGGAGCAAAAACACATGTAGCCACAACTGACATGCAATTCAACTAATCAGAACAAAAGCATGTGGGAGTAGTCCTAGAATCCTATTATTTATGACCAAGTTTTACTGAACTTCTACTGCTTGACACTGAACTCAAGACATGAGTATAATATTCATATTTATAGTTAGTTCTGTGCTTTAAAAGCTCATAAATAAATTGGACCACTTAAAGAGATATAACATCCCAAATTTATGTTCAGGTAATAACATCATTTCAGAGGTATTGTCTAATTTATCCCCTGTTGCCAGTGGAATGAAACTACATCACTGGCAGAGAGAAGGCATAATATTTCAGAAACATGGTTCCATGCTGAGTGCTACATTATGTGGGAAAAAATACAACAATTTGAATCAGGTAGTTTTTTTGTGTTGTTTACTCAGCTTATTCATGAACCCACTGGAAAGAAATGGTATGATGAATTTATTACATTAAAAATTTTTGAAACAAAACATAGTGAAGATGTGTGTGTGTGTGTATATGTTTATATCTACAAAAACATACATGTAACATATAAATGTATACATATGTATTTTAGTATCACATGGGACATGATATGATCATGGTCCAAAGCTTGGACTCTGGACAAATCATCTTCACTAAGAGCCATATGAACTTGGGCAAATTCCTCTCTCTCTGACTTGGTTTTCTCATCTTTAAAAATGAAGATAATATTATCTACCTCATTAGATAAGTTCCTCTGTGTAAAAAGCTTGGGATAGTACTATGAATAGTAAATGTAGTACATGAAATATGTGTGCATACAGACGGAGAAACCATGTGTGTGATTTAGGAATTCCTGTAATGCTTTGAATTTTTAAGTTTAAGCTTGACAGAATTTGTCATTTTAAGCCTGTACCAGTTATCTATGCCACATTAACAGAGTCTATGATAAAACTCCTAAAGCCGATAGAGAATATCATGTCTTATTACATTCAACCATGGACAGCCACCGACACCTTCTGTCAACAGGAAAACAAATATTATGACTGCCTCTTATTCAGAACAGCATCTCCATATCTGTGTTGAATTCAATAAGAAGGTTATTTTAAAGGGCACATGAAGACATGGTATTTACCATGCCAGAAATAGCAGACCTCATGACAAATTCTAAAATGTGCCTGTAGCTGTCTGCAGTGATATTCTCTTGTATTCCTACCAGCAATTTCTGATATAATCCACGGCCACAGTGACTGCCATACATGGGAGTGATCTTGATAACATTTCTGCTTTCATTTCAACTCTTGATTGGCCTTTAGCAGTCAGAGTAAGTGAGGCTGTCATTCCATCTCCCATCCTTATGAAATTGAATTTTATGAAAGAGACGTAACCTAGAGTTTGAGAGGTTTGATTGACATCTTCCATATAGCTGCCTTGCTGTCGTCAAAGAAACAGTGCCTTGAAGCCTCAGCTGGTGCCTTCCTTAAAGTAGGAGAACAGCAAGCAGATGGGAGGGAAAGAGACAGGGAAGACACCAGAGTGCTGGACACTATGATATCTACTTCTGCTTCCTGTGACAGGAAGTGCAGTTATACCACCAATCCTGTTAAATATACGACATCTGTTTAACAGGGAATGCTGATGACAGTAATTGCCTTATTAGTTCACTGCCTTAAATGGAGGTAAGGCCAGGAGGACTGGAGTGGCATTTTACCTTGTTTTGAATTCACAAAATAAAAATCTTTACAAAGATACACAAATATTTATTAGGACCAAACCTGAAAACTGCCTAGACATTACTTCTCTGATGATGATATATGAGACATGCTTTTTGGACTCCTTATCTGCTTTTCAGAAAAAAAAAAAAAATGTGCGTCTGCATTTTTACCTTGTTGACAAATTTCAGATTCTCCAGATGGCAGCTTTAATATGTTTAATGTGATTGTGCTGTTAAAAAATAGCAATAGAGTTTTCTCTAGAGAAAGTCATTTGCTATGAAAAAGCGATATCATATGATACATGAAAATAAGAACATTGCAAGCTATTTTTGTTATTTGGCTTTCCCTGAGCTCTTGATGAATAAAAAATCCATAGTAAAAAAATAAATGATACTGATGATGAATTTAGCAACTTATTCTACTCAAATCTGAAAGTCCCTTATTGAAAGAGTCAACCCATCCTTCATTTGCTCTGTTGTGTGTTGGTAATATTAGCCACCTTTTTTTTTATGTTGTTTTTATATACTTGCTACATGAGCAACAGGAGGTTTGGAAATGGATCAGAACCAGATATATAGCTCCACAGCAGGGATGTCATTTGAACACCTGGGCCCTCTTGAGAGTTTTGAGAATTTCTGTCTTAATAAGCATTTCAGATATTAGCATATCTCATGGTATAAGACTAATTCTGCCAGACAACACGAAGTCTGATTCATCTCATTACCTGTTCCCAAACACACACCTCACTGGTGCCTGATTGTATTGCTCAATACTTGCAGTATACCATCAGTGCTGTAGGACACATGATTTAAAAGTTTATGGTCAAGATCTTCTATGCAGTGGACATTCTATTCCTATGTTGTTAGCATTAGTTTCACCTTGAATCAGTTAAGACTTTATTGTGGAGATACTAGAGATTCAAGGTCAAATAGATACATTAAGCCATTAAGCTTCCTAACTCATACCTGTCATGTACTTTGAGTGAGCCGTGAAAACTACCAAGAACAGCTGTCGTTTTGATGTGTTCTGATTCTTCTGGGAGGTAAGGTTTCCAGTGAGTAAAATTATAAACTTAGTGGAAAAATCAAAACAATGATCCATCTACTCAGAGGACCTGGACTGTGATATTTTTAGCTTATTTCATATGAGCATAGGGAAACTTTAAACTTCATAAATGAGAGTTTGGCTACTAAGGTATGAAACCATTTCACAGCACAACTCCAGATAAATGTCATTTTGTTGTGGCTTTGCCAGATTATTGGTCTATTAACTGCATCAATAGGATAAAATTTGACCTTATTTTCAAAAGGTTCTGTCTTAATTATAAACTCATCTGTAGAGCATTACATAATTTGTAATAATAGAGTAATATTGTGAGTTTTCAAACCATAGAGCTATATATAAAAATAGTTATTAGTGTATTTTTTAATCTTTTATAGCCAAAACAGAAATCTCTCATGCTTACATGTTTAGAGAAGTATTTGTTAGTAAAGCAGAATTCTTGCCCCTAAAAATTTTTAAATCAACATTATAGGTTCTAAATTTGTATTGTTATAAATTGTTTGTGGTTATCAACATGATCATTGATGTTAGAATGAAGGGTTTGAGCGCAACTCTATAATCATGATGTTGAACATGGGATATATTTCCTCATCTATACAATAAAGGTAATGATAGATAATCCTTGTAGAATGCATGATTTAAAATTAACTGCTGACTTACTACACTGAAGTGCTTATCAGGTTGCATGGGATATAATAAATACTCAAAGAATTCTGAGTAATTATTGTAAAAATAGTGTTTAATTTGAAAAAATCCTACTTCTAAAAATCAACTAATATTTAGTGTTTGTACACACACACACATATTTTCGCATAGGAGCACACCTATCAAGTGATCATTTGACTTAGTAAGCTCAGTTCCCCAACAACCAAACAAAATTTTTCTGTGTTCTAGTGTTAACTTTTTGTACTACTTTTTTGTAAGACTATTTTCTGTTTTTTTTTTTAATCTAGCATAATATGCTAGTCATCAACTTGTCTTTTGATAGCATGAGTGTTCACTATGAAATGGTTATAAATTGCTATGCGGTATGAACAGCTGTGAGCAGTAATAAAGGATTCTGTTATCACAACAACTAGAATTTTAGCTGGCATACTTAGAATTATATATAAGTGGAATTGTTACACAAAATAGCAGAGAAGGTCCTAAAATATGCTGTTTGATTCCTATGTAGGTCAGTTAAATAACCCTATTAACTCAACCTCCAGAAATAAGTGTCTCTGCATTTCAGTGAAGATTTGTTAAGAAATACCATGTATTGTGTTTCAGTAATGTTTGTAAGAAATGTAAGCACTTGTTTTTATTTAGTTCCATTGAGCTTATGCCACATCTTTACCAGAATTTTCTTGAAAATCTTTACTGTGATTAACTATATGGAGATAGTTTTTTAAAAAATATATGTTGATTCTTATCTCGTTTGAAAAATGGGGAGAATGATGGAAAATGACAGAGGACTTGATGTTTCAAGTCTTTTCTTTTTTAGCATAGTATTACAGAAATTGAGGGGAGAACATGGCAGCCCATGCCAGTATTCTTGCCTGGAGAATCCCCAAGGACAGCAAAGCCTGGGGGCTACAGTCTATGGGGTCATGGAGTTGGACACAACTGAGTGACTAAGCACAGCATAGAAATTGAAGACAATAGGATAAGGGGGTAGCGGAGGATGAGATGATTAGGTAGTCTTACAGACTCAGTGGACATGAATTTGAGCAAACTCTGGTAGACAGTGAAGGACAGAGGAACCTGACTTGCTATAATCCATGGGGTCGCAAAGAGTCTGACAACAACAACACTACAGGAAAAATACTACAATAGATTAGATACAATGGAGTATTGAAATAGGCAAGAAAACATTCATTAAGAAAGATCCCTTTGAGTAATCAAGGTTATTCCTGACTGCCATGTTATTATTTGCACTGTGATCAATGGAATGAGAAATATATGGTCATTTCTACCCAAAAAATTCTACACAAGTATTAGTCTGGAATAACATTTGTATTATAATCCAGTATATAAACTTGTATTGTTGAAATACTAATCATAGCAGCTATTTTAGAAAACAGCCTAGGCATTTTAATAAGTATTCTATGTACTTTATTACTTTAATCTTCATGAAAATCTTAGGAGCTATGTAGTACAATATCCCTAATCTATAGATTGGAGAAGGAAAGGGCAACCAATCCAGTATCCTTGCCTGAAAAGTCTCATGGACAGAAGAGCCTGGTAGGGTGCAGTCCATGGGGTCGCAAAGAGCTGGAAACGACTGGGTGACTAACCCAACACTTAATCTATAGATAAAGAAACTGAGATTCATAGCAATGAGGTTACTTCTTGTGGTAACACAGTGACTTTCTAATTCTAAAACTTGAATTCTGTACCACTATGACACATCGATTTCTATTATAACCAGAGCCACTGGGGCCAGACGTCTTTTGGTGATGTTTTTGTCATTTGTATTTGCTGTTTAATTTTTTTTTCTTGCTTTTAAAGAAAGATGATTAGGTAGAATGAGATAGAAAATCCTTGTTTCAAGTGAATTAGGATAAATTGCTATCTGTGAACCATTTTTTTAATCAAACATCTTTCAATTTCATTTTACATCCTTTAGTGAACACCAGTGTACACACCAATACACATGAACACCTACCTGCACATACAAATGTACACACATTCCTGCACACACTTGACTGATTTCAGTTACTTAAGAGGACCTAAAACTTTTCAAGTAAAGCTGTGTGCTTGGTTTTGTCCATATCTTACACGTGTAATCATTGCAGACCCTACTTTTAGTTTATTCTCTTCATTTCGTATATGAATCAGGTCACTTGTTGAAATGAAAGAAATGTGTCTCTTCTATCACCTGTATGTAACATTTAAAAGATCACATATGTTCTCACTTACCTTGTCCATTTTGAACACAGAGAACCTTAAATGAAGAGAGGGCATCATCAGTTATAATTATACAGAGTTTTGCTTTATAATATTGATGTTTTTATACAACGTCACAAAGAATCCACTACCTGAACAATCTTATAAAGACCCAATACCTCTAGTCTTTACAGCCTTCTTGGGAATTGGCTTAAAAATAAGAGAAACTAATTTGTCTGATTCTGGAGGAGACAAGTCTGAAAGATGCTCAAAATTACAGTTCATTGTAGGAGACTTCAGGGGAGGGTAAGTAACCAGATTGTGGATGAGATCTAGCATGACAAGATGCAGCAAAGGGACAGAATAAACACAGACAGAATTAGCAGTTTTACCAACATAAGCAGACAGCAGTGACACAGAAAATTCTGCACCAGGGAGGCAGACATAGGAGAAACATAAATCCAAGGCAAGATCTCAGGCCAGGAACTTCTTGCTGAAGGACCAGACTCCTATATGAATCAAGGAAACAGTACCAGGCCTGTTTCCTCATTTCCTCTGGGGGTGTTTTATGCTCTCTCTGCAGCAGGAAATAGTGGATAAAACTGGGAGCAATAAATTGGCTGTACTCTGCTGGAATGCAGGAAGAAAATTTAGCAGCAATTCTGTTAACAAAATTCTGATAAATAGATAGCTATATTCTATGCTTGAAAGTTTATCTAAACTCCCATGGTCCTTATGGATGAAATAGGAACTTTGAACCCATTCTGGGAACTGTTAAAGCCTATTTCAGGGTTCTTCTTGATTTTCTCCCCCGTTTCCTACTTTTCATGCTAAAACAAAGCAAATGTTACAAGTTATCCTTTCCTGAAAAAAACTAAAATACAAATGATTTCTTTATTGAGTCCTGAATTTCCACAATTTGTATGCTAACCAACTTTTGGCTGACTTTGTAATTTCTTTGACATTGCAGATGAACTTTAATTGGAAGCACTCTATCTGCCTAACATCTGTGTTACCTTATTTTTTTTAATTCAGAGATTTGAGAGTTGAGATGATCTGAAATCTCAGGTTCCTTAAGGAGAGTAGAGACACTGAAAGCAGAGACATACAAAGAGGAGAAAAGGATACTCATATGTAGTGCAATTTCAATTCAATTTCAGTTTATAATTTTGCTGTAGAAATTTATGGTTGTTTCTAACCTTTAACACAATTTTTTCCCCAATGGAGGAACTCATGTTCTAATGCAATAGGAAAAAAAGCCTATTTTTCTATCAAAGGTCATAAATAGGTTTTATTTTATGTTATTTGTATAGCTGAAATTAAAATTTACAAACATAAGAAAATAATGTCAATATTTGGGAGAAAAATTTATTAAGAAATCATTGTTGTCTTTAGCAAAATGCATCTTAAAGAAACTAGTTCCACACCCCACCAATTGAAAACAGCTAACCCTAAGTGTCCAATTTAAGTCTTAAAAAAATATATATTTTAATGTATCCATCAGTTTCCTCATAAAAAATTAAATGAAAATATCCAGCAAAGAAACAGAAATATTTTCCACTTGCCTTGCAAACACTGAAGCAAATTTGTTTCAGGCTGAATATTCTCCTCTTAAGAGGTCAAACTTAGTTTAACAAACTATTAACATAATGGAACCCAATTTTCTCAGACATAAATTGATGAGGGTGGAATGAGTCTCTTCCAGCTTGAAAAGTTAGTTTATTTATCAGGAAGACATTGCACTGGTACTTTTTATGAACATTCATTGCCATTGAAAATAATATAAATTTTACTTAAAGGTAATTATCAGAAAGATTTTTGAAAACTTTTCAGCATAAGCATACTTGACTAAACAATACTATTAGAATTCACATTTAAAATCATGCAGAAGAGAAAAGTATTTTTCATGTCTATGTATTAGTACATACAAACATGCCAAAGAGTAACAGTTGTTACAATATTTGAAATTATACAATTAGAATTTGACCCACCATTTCCAATTTTATATCTGTGGATATATCAACACACATATACAAAGCTGTTTAATACAACCTGTGTATGTTAAAGTCCAACAGAATTTAAAAGGCTATGAAAATGGAATGTCTAAATAAGGATAAAATGAGATAGAGCTATGAAAACAGAATGTGTTGATGTAAAGAAACCTCTACAACACATTACTAAGTAGGAAATGCAAGTGAAAGGTCATATTTACATTGCAATCCCATTTATGTAAATAAAATGATAGAAAAGAAGGTATGTGCACAGAGAAGATATATGCCTGTATGCTGGCACCAACATAAAAATTTAGGAAAATCTATGAACTTTACCATTTTTCCCTAGGTTGATTTTGGGAATAAAACGTAGAATTGACTGGTTTCTTCAAAGTCTGTTAAGTGTCTAAATAAATGTTGAGCCTTACCTAGGTTTCAAGGTCAGTGCAATCTTCATAACAAAGTCGGAGAATGAGAGAAAAAGAAAATTGAATTATACATCAGTTTATAAATACAAAACTCTAAGTAAATTTGTATTTAAACCAAACTGAAAATGTGATAAAATAGTATTCCATTTTAATAAAATTTTCCCAGGGAAAAAAATGTTAATGGAACCTGAGAAAACTTGTCAATACAATCAATCACATTGATGATCTAAAGGAAAAGAAGACAGTGATGATCTCAGATGCAGAGATAATAGTTTTAATAGTTGATAAAGAATAACCCCAACTTATGCTTTTAAAAAGCCTCAAAAATAGTATTTGCATTCTTTGTGGAGAGAAAAAAGTTATGCATTTATAATGGGCTATTGGGCAGAAGCCAAATGACCAAAAACCAGAATTTATATACAGCACAATAGACATAAGATATGACAACCCACTCCAGTATTCTTGCCCTGGGAAATCCCATGGACAGAAGACAGAGGAGCCTGGCGGGCTACAGTCCATGGGGTTCCAAGAGCTGGAGATGACTTAGCAACTAAACCACCACCACTACCAGACAAACATGAAAGAGATTTATTCCCTAAAATGTTTTTTAGTTGAAAATGTCACACACACACACACACACACACACAAAGCAATAATGTTAATCACGGCTATATGCGTATATTTGTATGTCAGGTGTTTCAGAGAGTAAAAAGTAGGAGAGTCAAGGGAACGAGCAAGGAGTAACATTGAGAGCATGCGTTGAAGGAGACAATTTCAGTCAGTAGTCAGTCAGTTCACTCAGTCGTGTACGACTCTTCGCGACCCCACGGACTGCAGGATGCCAGGCCTCCCTGTCCATCACCAACTCCCGGAGTTTACTCAAACTCATGTCCATTGCATCAGTGATGCCATCCAACCATCTCATCCTCTGTCGTCCTCTTCTTCCCCCACCTTCAATCTCTCCCAGCATCAGGGTCTTTCCCAATGAGTCAGTTTTTCGCAGCTGGTGGCCAAAGCACTGGAATTTCAGCTTCAGCATCAGTCCTTCCAATGAATATTCAGGACTGATTTCCTTAGGGATAGACTGGCTTGATCTCCTTGCAGTCCAAGGGACTCTCAAGAATCTTCTCCAGCACCACAGTTCAAAAGCATCAATTCTTCGGGACTCAGCTTTCTTTATAGTCCAAATCTCACATCCATTCATGACTACTGGAAAAACCATAACTTTGACTCGACAGACCTTTATTGGTAAAGTAATGTCTCTGCTTTTTAATATGCTGTCTAGATTGGTCATAGCTTTTCTTCCAAGGAGCAAGTATGTTTTAATTTCATGGCTGCAGTCACCATCTACAGTGATTTTGCCCCCACACCCCAAAACAAGTCTCTCACTGTTTCCATTGTCTTCCATCTATTTGCCATGAAGTAATGGGAATGGATGCCAAGATCTTAGTTTTCTGAATGTTGAGTTTTAAGTCAACTTTTTCACTCTCCTCTTTGACTTCATCAAGAGGCTCTTTAGTTCTTCTTCGCTTTCTGCCATAAGGGTGGTTAATCTGCATGTCTGAGGTTACTGACATTTCTCTTGGCAGTGTTGATTCCAGCTTGTGCTTCATCCAGCCCAGTGTTTCTCATGATGTACTCTGCATATAAGTCAAATGAGCAGGGTGACAATATGCAGCCTTGACACACTTCTTTCCTAAGATTTGGGACCAATCTCTTGTTACATGTCCAGTTCTAACTGTTGCTTCTTGACCTGCATACAGATTTCTCAAGAGGCCAGTCAGGCCTTCTGATAATCCGGTCTCTTGAAGAATTTTCCATAGTCTGTTGTGATCCACACTGTCAAAGGCTTTGGCATAGTCAATAAAGCAGAAGTAGAAGTTTTTCTGGAACTCAGTTGCTCTTTCAATGATCCAATAGATGTTGGCCATTGATCTCTGGTTCCTCTGCCTTTTCTAAAAACAGCTTGAACATCTGGAAGTTCACGCTTCATGTACTGTTGAAGCCTGGCTTGGAGAATTTTGAGCATTACTTTGCTAGTGTGTGAGGTGAGTGCAATTGTGCGGTAGTTTGAGCATTCTTTGGCATTGCCTTTCTTTGGGATTGGAATGAAAACTGACCTTTTCCAGTCCTGTGGCCACTGCTGAGTTTTCCAAATTTGCTGGCATGTTGAGTGCAGCACTTTCACAACACCATCTTTTAGGATTTGAAATAGCTCAACTGGAATTCCATCACCTCCACTAGTTTTGTTCAAAGTGATGCTTCCTAAGGCCCGCTTGACTTCACATTCCAGGATGTCTGGGTATAGGTGAGTGATCACACCATCGTGATTATCTGGGTCATGAAGATCTTTTTTTGTATAGTTCTTCTGTGTATTCTTGTCACCTCTCCTTAATGTCGTCTGCTTCCGCTAGGTCCATACCATTTCTGTCCTTTATTGTGCCATCTTTGCATAAATTTTCCTTTGGTATCTCTAATTTTCTTGAAGAGCTCTCTGAAAGTGAAAGTGAAGTCACTCAGTCGTGTCCGACTCTTTTCAACCCCGTGGACTGTAGGCCACCAGGCTCCTCCGTCCACAGGATTCTCCAGGCAAGAATACTAGAGTGGGTTGCCATTTCCTTCTCCATGAAGAGATTTCTAGTCTTTCCCATTCTATTGTTTTCCTCTATTTCTTTGCACTGATCACTGAGGAAGGCTTTCATATCTCTCCTTGCTGTTCTTTGGAACTCTGCATTCAAATGGGAATATCTTTCCTTTTCTTCTTTGCCTTTAGCTTCTCTTGTTTTCTCAAGTACTTGTAAGGCCACCTCAGGCAACCATTTTATATTTCTTTTTCTTGGTGATGGTCTTGATCCCTATCTCCTGACAATGTCCCGAACCTCTGTCCGTAGTTCTTCAGGCACTCTGTCTATCAGATCTAATCCTTTGAATCTATTTGTCACTTCCACTGTATAATTGTAAGGGACTTGATTTAGGTCATACCTGATGGTCTAGTGGTTTTCCCTACTTTCTTCAATTTAAGCCTAAATTTGGCAATAAGGACTTCATGATCTGAGCCACAGTCAGCTCCTGGTCTTATTTTTGCTGACTTTATAGAGCTTCTCCATCTTGGCTGCAAAGAATACAGTCCATCTGATTTTGATATTGACCATCTGGTGATGTCCATGTGCACAATCTTCTTAGAAAATAAAATAAAAAGGAGCTCTGCCTTGACCAACAGTGATAAATCTGATGTTGTAAGCTGATAGGCATGATCAAAGAAATTCTCTACGCTATTCTAAAATAAAGAAGGTGAAAAAGTCACGTATATCCTGTACCCAGCATAGGCCTCCAACACAATCTACGAAAGAATTTTCTTTTTGGACTAGTTGTGGTGAGAGTTCAAAAATAGAGACACTGCACTGGCCATGCCCATAGGCCTACATTCCTCTTGGACCATTTGCCACTTCTGAGACTGTAGGAGAATCTCTTAGACATAATACATCTTAGATTTCTTAGCCCAAAAAATAAGACAGTAATATTTATCTCTCTGCGTTTTGTGCAGATTCACTGCAGTGATATATGACCAGGGAATAGTATGAATGCCTCACCTGTAGTAAGTGGTTTAAGGAATAGCACTCAACCATAAAAAAGAATAAAATATTGCCATTTGTAGCAACATAGATGGATCTAGAAATTATCATACTAAGTAAGTCAGACAAAGACAAAGATATGATATTGCTTATGTGTGAAATCTAAAATAAAAAAAAAGAGAGAGAGATACAGATGAATTTATTTACAAAACAGAAAAAGACTCACAGACATAGGAAACAAATTTAGGTTATCAAAGAGGATGAGGGAATAAACTAGGAGGTTAAGATGAACATACACACTAATAAATATAAAATAGATAGTCAGCAAGGACTTATTGTATAGCACAGGGAATTATTCTCATTATTTTGTAATAACCTATACAGCAAAATAATATGAAAGAGAACATATATATTTTTGTGCATGTGTGTGCATAACTGAATCAGTACGCTGTACCCCTGAAGTTAATGCAACATTATAAATCAAGTACACTTAAACTTTAAAAAATTAAAAAAGAAAATATTCTCTTCCCTCCAGTGCCACAATTTCCCTGTAATTTCAGAGTTAATATACTTCCTTTTGGAAAGAATTCTTAGGAAAGACTGTACCCACTTTATAAATTGTTATTCCCTTTGCATGCACTGAAATCTTCAATTCTTTGGCCCTAGTTCTAAATAGAACCTGTGATAGAGCTTCTTATGATGACTAAAAACCCTATCAAAAAGAGGAGAAATACTATATAAGTGAAATACTATAATAGCAGAAATGCTATAAGTGAAAAACTGCACATTAGCTTGTTCAGTCTGCATAACCTCGTAAGTAATGTTTGATGGAACTATTAGTTCTGTCATAAAAAAAGGCTGATAAATGTTGATGCAACTTCATTTTAGCTTTGCAGTCTTAGTGAGTATATTATCATCTATATATTTTTTATAATTAACGATGGTGCTTGCTCTTTTGTTCCATAATTGGAGCATTTATTGAGAGATTTCCCACTGTTTGAATGATGTGCTTCATCCTCTATACTTTTTCCCTGCTGTGTCCCCACAGTTATGATGCTCAAAATTTATAGAGTTTAAATGCTTCTTGCTGCTGTTTCACATTTCTACTTACTGTTTATTCATAGGATAAGGATAAGAGAGTTCTGTGTTAGAAGGAGCTTTTATATAGACGATTAGCAATGCTGAGAACATCCACTTATCTTTTGGTAACATTGATGGATTCCAACAATGCACATGTAATACTGCTTAACATCACAAATGGGCCTCTTCATAAGAAGTGTTGACTGCATGGAAACAGTTGAAGGAGTGTTTCATCAGGAGACATTTCAGAGTTTATGAGGCTTGGGTTATGTGCATATTCCATGACAGACTGTTAATCAATCAGAATATCATATTCCACTGCTGGGACTCTGGTAGGTATTTTGTATTTAGAATATGTAGGATAGAATATAGATCCGAGATTCTCTCTCTCTTTTTTTTTAATTCACTGCCAAGACTAAGTGAAACTTAAGATTTTATTAGGCTGGACTATTACTGATACAGTATAACATGGTACCTGGTGTGTCTTAGGAAATAGAGGTGTTATGCCAACAGTTGTCATGAGTTTATTTTCTCCTTCAATGCCTGATGAGAAAATGTGCTGTCAGTTAAAGAAGTGCAGTGGGAATAATGATCATTCTAGAAGCCTTCAAACTAGGCTACAGGTATTTAATTTAAAAGCAAATTGTGTGTTTGAAGAGTTAGTGTGTCCTTTTGACAAGGAGTATTAAAGCAGGGTGATAAAGTATAGTTAGTGACTTAGGGGTTTTAAAATCATTTTCCTCTAAATGCTAGCTGAAAACCAATTGTTGAATGCCTGTGCTTAACATCAGGTTTGTTTACAATGTTTTATTTTGTTGTCATTCCACCTGAGGGCAGGCAGGAAGCAGACAGCTGAGTTTAATTCACACTGTTCGCTTTGCTTTGTTAGATCTGATGAGAGACTTGCTAGCTATTCAAGTTTCATTTGTTGGTATAAAACGGCACTTCTGGACTACTGATCAGTCTCAGCGGTTGTTATTTTTTTTTTTTTTTTTTTTTTGGTGAGTCGGTTGGTTGATTGGTTTTGCTTTTTTCCTGCCACTGTTTAGATTTTTACATATGACTTAATTGTAAATTTCTAAGCACAGATGAATATAGAAGAATTTGAAATGCCTTGTTTCTTGTTTTTAAACAGTGATGCTTTATTTTTGTTGTCCATTGTTTGAAGTTTCTTTTAGGGCCCTCCTTTTTTCCTGGTTACTGTACATAACTGGATATAATAAAAAAAAAATAGTCACATTTGATTTATAATCTAATCCTGTTAAGGTTAGAAGGACCCTAGACATTCGTCAAAGTCTTACATTTTACAAATAAGGAATCAGACCCCAGGGAAAAGAAATGACTTCCTGGGGCACTACGGCTGTCTAGTGACAGATCAACATCCAAAGTCTGGTCTCTTGACTTGCTGAAGAGTTCTTTTTCCTCTCCATCAACCCCATTTGTTCTATTCCCAACTTATATGATGACATCTGAGCAGATTCTAACAACAAACCCTTCATGTGGACGTCATTCCCCAAGCTTGCTTGTTGATGACTTCAAGTGTTTGACAGTGCATATGACAATATAATTTATCTTGTGACTGCACAGATGACATCCTGCGAATGCTACTTGATGCTGCCACAAAATCATCCCTGAAAGGATTGCAGCTGTCTCGGGATCCATAGCTCCCATAGTCTTCCTCTGAAATGTACCCCAAAATATCATTCTCACTGTTAAAGACAAATGCCAGATATGGTAACACAGTTATAGTTGCTAATTATCATGTCAATGTGATCCATCTTTTCTCTCATCATTGTGCTTATCTACATATCCTATTTTGCTATTCTAGGTTTGTGTGCTGGAGAGGCAAATATTTGACTTCCTTGGATATCAGTGGGCACCTATCCTGGCAAATTTTGTACATATTATTATCGTCATTCTTGGTTTATTTGGAACCATTCAATATAGACCTCGTTACATAACAGGAGTAAGTACCCTTCCTGTTTTCTAAAAATTTTATTGAAATAGAGAAAAATATGCAAACTATATATGTCTTGAAAATTATTTGTAAACTCTCTCTTTAAAGTACCATGTACTTGTTCATATACTTTCATGTTATAGCTACAGTAATTAAAAAACTGTCAAATTTAAAGCACTTGGCAGTGAGTACCAATAAATGGTACTTTATTAAAGTACCAATAAATTGTACTTTCAGCAAATATTCTTTTGTAATTACAAGGACAATAGAAATGCTATGCAAAAAATTATAAAGTCATGTTTTCCAATTTAATAGATTCTAATGGGACTTTTTCCCATTTTAAATAATTATATTTGTCAACTGAATAAAGGTAGTTTAAAATCAATACAAATGATCATATAGTATTAATGTAAAGATGTCAATACATATTAGGGTGAATATTTGACATACTTGAAAGCCAGAACAGTCTGGACCACTCTGTGTCTTTCACAATTCTTTTTTTGGCTTGGAGGAAGTATTTTGCATTCTCACTCAAGTTAAACTTACTTAACATAAAAGTGAAATCCAACTGTGTTGTAGTTGCTATGGGAACCATAACTTAGGATTTTTTACTTTTGTGTGTGTCTCAGATCTCAGCTATAGCTCTTCATTAATGTAGATTTTTTTATTGCCATCATTTTTTTTCTGCTGCTTCTGTTTTTTTGACAAAGCAAAAAATGTATAGTATCTATTTAAAATTGTAAAGCAAGTTTTTGATAAAGGCATTTATATGAGACTGTGTAGCTAAAGATCTGCCTTATTCAGTGCAAACCAGCAAGCCTTCTTGGGTCTTATGAAGCCTCGTTCACATAAAAGATGCCCTCCTATGACCTGCTGTTCTCTCTGGCATCTGGAACCAGATAAAGCTCATGGGTACTGAAACAGGCAATATGGTGGCAGCTGGGACAAAGGGGTCCACTGTCTGGCTAAGGCTGAGTTGGGAGCCGCATAGTGTTCTCTGGGAACACACCCAGTTGAGCACATGTCCTCTCTAGGGGTATGCTTCCATGTAAATCTTGTAATACTTTTTACAAGATTAGAAGTAGGATGTGTTCTGTTGCAGAGGGTTTTTCAATGCATAAGATATGATAGTAGTGTTCACTTTCTTGTGTAAATTGTAATTTGGTCCAATATAAGGGAGGTGGTACAGTGCATGGGAGTGGGTTTTCTGTAGTCATAATTCCAGGGTTGAACTCTTTCACCTACCAAATTCTGTGTGACTTTGGACAATATAACCTAACCAATCCTTAGTTTCTTATGTTAACAATGAAGGTAATGATTATATTGACTCAGTTCAGTTCAGTCGCTCAGTCGTTTCTGACGCTTTGCGACCCCATGAACCACAGGACGCCAGGCCTCCCTGTCCATCACCAACTCCCGGAGTCCACCCAAACCCATGTGCATTGCGGAGAAGGCAATGGCACCCCACTCCAGTACTCTCGCCTGGAAAATCCCATGGACAGAGGAGCCTGGTAGGCTGCAGTCCATGGGATCGCGAAGAGTCGGACATGACTGAGCAACTTCACTTTCACTTTTCACTTTCATGCATTGGAGAAGGAAATGGCAACCCACTCCAGTATTCTTGCCTGGAGAATCCCAGGGAGGGGGGAGCCTGGTGGGCTGCCATCTATGTGGTCGGACACGACTGAAGTGACTTAGCAGCAGCAGTAGCAACATGTCCGTTGAGTCAGTGATGCCATCCAACCATCTCATCCTCTGTCATCCCCTTCTCCTCCTGCCCTCAATCTTTCCCAGCATCAGGGTCTTTTCCAATGAGTCCAGTGAGTCACCTTTGCATCAGGTGGCCACTGTATTGGAGTTTCAGCTTCAGCATCAGTCCTTCCAATGAACACTCAGGGCTTTCCTCCTTTAGGATGGACTGGTTGGATCTCCTTGCAGTCCAAGGGACTTTCAAGAGGCTTCTCCAACACTATAGTTCAAAAGCATCAATTCTTTGGCACTCAGCTTTCTTTATAGTCCAACTCTCACATCCATACATGACCCCTGGAAAAAACCATACCCTTAACTAGATGGACCTTTGTTGACAAAGTAATGTCTCTGCTTTTTAATATACTGCCTGGGTTGGTTATAACTTTCCTTCCAAGGAGTAAGCGTCTTTTAATTTCATGGCTGCAATCACCATCTGCAGTGATTTTGGAGCCCCCCAAAATAAAGTCAGCCACATGCTTTAATTTAATTGTTACATGCCATTATGTGAAAGAGTCTCAATTTACCATTCCTCTTCAATTAGACTTTGAGGCTCCACCATGATTTTATTCTAATAAATAGTATTACTCTGAGTATCACCATATAAGTATGTCACCTCCACTTGTGATAAAGTTCCTGGAATAAAAATCTAGGTGTGGATCAAAATTTTTGAATGGCTTAAAAGTTTTTTGCTTCTTTGTTTTGAGGAGTGAGTGAGATATTATATTGGGTTGGCCAAAAAGTTCATTGGGTTTTTCTGTAACATCTGTTTGACCAACTCGATACAAAATGACCTTGGCACAATGCTTGGTATTTAAAAGCTTACCTTGTTAAAAAAAAAATGTGTTTATTATCATTTGAAAATAATACTGAGTTGTATAGACTAGTAAGAGCCTGATAGGCAATTTGAAATGGAGTGTGGTCATCTAAGTTATTGGTTGAACTCTCTACCACTTTTACATTGCTACAGCTCTCAAAATTTTTTGTGAGATTTCTGTGTACCAAATTAAACTCATCTTCTTAAATTACATATGCACAAATCTTTTCAAGATAGGACACTGTCTCCAGTGTTCCATAAGAGTTAGGATGCCATGGCATGCCTTTAAGATTGTTAGAACTTTCATATAATTGAGAGGATCTCTTAAATCTTTCTGAAATCTTAACAGCATGTCTTAGCACTGCATCTTTGATTTGATCTTGACTTGCAGACACCATTCAGAATTTGTTCTTTTCCTTGAGACAACGTTTTTACTTGGAAAATCTTTTGCCAGCTGGAGATGCTGTAAATGTGAAATTTTTATTTTCCAACCTAGCAAGTCTTCAGTTAACAATGTACCCTCTAAATTGTACTTGAAAATGGGACTGTTCCTTTAGCTTATCTCTCATAATATCATGTTATGTGTAGCTAAAAGATGACAAATAATACTGTCAACTGTTTGCTTGGAAATCCCATTAGCCAGATCCACAAGTTTGTAGGTATATTTTCTATCTTCAAAGTTACTGCAGGTGGTATTTAGCCTTATTGTTCCCACAATAATTATTCTGAGTCTTCTTTTCTCCAGTCCTCAAAAACCATTTCTTTACTGTTTTTCCTGTTTCCCCTGATAGTCTTCTCACTGTCCTTCTGGCCTCCATCTGCCACCTTGTCTCAAAGTTAATGCTATGTATTTTAGGTTTGTGTTATAGTATCACTCAATTTCTGTACTAGTTACCGATTTCTATGTAATTTCTATATAATAAACCATTTCTATATATCAAATTAGTGGAATCTCGTGGCTGTGATGCCATGTTGAAACTCAAAAGTTGATTCATGAAAATAGAGAATTTGCCATAAAAATGAAATCAAGGATTTTCAGTTTGCCTAAAGATGATAAAAAGAATTTTAGTTAAACGAACTTGAATGGAATCATAGATGACAGAAATTCTGGTCAAAGACGGATCTGGGTTTAGCAGGAAAATGCAAAATTGGCGACAACCTGTAATTAACAACACAGTACTGCTGCAGTTAGGAAGTATCCATAGTCTCTCTGTATTCTGGATATTAAGATATTAACAATGAAATTTCTTTTCCTTTCCCCTGAAAATGTAAGCTTTTATGATTTCTATATTTGTCATTTTGCATCACAATATAAAACAACTCAATATAAAAATAGAGATAAGCACTTTCATCAGTTCATAACTGAAATTTATATGTTTGTACATTTTCTTCATCTATGTGCAATTGAAATATATCTGATTATGCTTCATCTCAAATATGTGTATTAAATTTTATTTTATGTGATATCAAATAATTTTGGAATTCATGGGGCTATTTCTTTGATCATAGTCCACACAGTCAAAGGCTTTAGCATAGTCAATGAAACAGAGATAGATCTTTTTTTCTGAAATTCCCTTGCTTTCTCTATAATCCAGAAAATGTTGGCAGTTTGGTCTGTAGTTCCTCTTCCTGTTCTAAACCCAGCTTGGACATCTGAACTTCTTGGTTTGCGTAATGCTGAAGCCTACCATGCAAGATTTTAAGCATCACCTTTCTTGCATGGGAGCTGAGTGTGATTACCTGATGGTTAGCACATTCTTCAGTATTACCCTTCTTGGAAATTGGGATGAGGATTGACTTTGTCCAGTCCTGTGGCCACTGCTGGGTCTTCCAGATTTGCTGACATAATATAAACCTTGATGGCATCGGGGCTGGATGAGTTACAACCCAGAATCAAGATAGGCAGGAGAAACATCAACAACCTCAGATATGCAGATGATAGCACTCTAATGACAAAAAGTTAAGAGGAACTAAAGAGCTTCTTAATGAGAGTGAAGGAGAATGAAAGAGCTGGCTTGAGACTAAATATTAAAAAAAAAAAAAAATAGAGCATGGCATCCTGCCCCATTACTGCATGGCAAATAGAAGGGGAAAAGGTGAAAGTAGTGACAGATTTCCTCTTCTTGGACTCCAAAATCACTGCAGATGGTTACTGCAGCCGTGAAATCAGAAGATAATTGCTCCTTGGCAGGAAAGTGATGACAAACCTAGACAGTGTGTTGAAAAGCAGAGACATTACTCTGCTGACAAAGATCCATATAGTCAAGGCTATGGTCTTCCCAGTGATCACGTACAGTTGTGAGAGCTGGACCATAAAGATAGCAGAATGCCAAAGAATTGATGCCTTGGAACTGTGGTGCTGGAGAAGACTCCTGAAAGTCTCTTGGACAGCAAGGAGATCAAACCAATCAGTTTTAAGGGAGATCAATTCTGAATATTCACTGGAAGAACTGATGCTGAAGCTGATGCTCCAGTATTTTGGTCATCTGATGCAAACAGACAACTCAGTGGAAAACTCCCCGATGCTGGGAAAGATTGAGGAGAAGAAGAAGAGCGTATTAGAGGATGAGATGGTTAGACGGCATCACCAATGCAATGAACATGAACTTGGGAAAATGGTGAGAGACAGGGAGGCCTGGTGTGCTGCAGTCCATGGGGTCGCAAAGAGTCGGACTCGACGGGGCAACTGAACAATAACAGCAATTTCATTGTTTATTTAACCTTTTACATATTATTATATATTATATAATATAATAAATATATGATGGTATGGTATATGTTGGGGGCTTCCCTGGTGGCTCAGTGGTAAAGAATCCACCTGCCAGTGGAGATGCAGGTTTGATCCCTAGGTCAAGAAGATCCTTTGGAGAAGGAAATGGCAACCCGCTCCAGGATTTTTGCCTGGGAAATCCCATGGACAGAGGAGTCTGGTAGGCAACAGGAATGGCCAAAGAGTCAGACACGACTTAGCAACTAAACAACAACAATGTTATATATTATTATACATCATACTGTTTTCATGTTTTTATGATAAATATTTCCCTGTAATCATCTCCATAAAAAAATACCCTCATCTTCATTTGTGATTTTGGTCCTTAAAAAAGAAACCTGAATATAACTAAGTAATATGAACAAGTTTAAAGCTTTTAGTATATAGTTGACAATTATGTATCCAGAATCATTTTATTAAATTATCCTCCCACCAATGTACAACAGAGTGTATTTCACTGCACCCCTTCTAACCCTGAATACTATCTGTTCTCATATTTTTTTAAGCTACTGAAAGAAAAAGTGTCATTTTTGTTGCATTTCTTACCTTACTAATTGAACTTTTTCATATTTTCATTAGCCATTTTTATTTCCTTTTCAGGGGATTGTCATGTTGTATTCATTTTCCCATGGAGCCTTAGTGCTTGTCATAACAATTTTTACATATGGATCACTTAGTAAAGACCTTTACCCTTTTAAATACCATACATTTTCATTTTGATTTTTATTATTTTTCTCTAATTAAAATGAACCTTCCCTTTGTGATAACTTCTATTTATTTATTTTTACTTATTTTTAATTGGAGGCTAATTGCTTTACAATGTTGTGTTGGTTTCTGCCATACAACTATGAATCAGCCTTAAGTATACATATATCCCCTTTCTGTTGAGCCTCCCTCCCATCCTACCCCCATCCCACCCCTCTAGGTGATCACAGAGTGTCATGATATGTTCATTACCTGTAGGCCTAATTTTGCTAAAACAAAAAGGCAGATGCCCAAAAATAGAGGCTAAGAAAAAAAGCGTCACTTTCCACATTTCCTATTTGTAGAGAGTTTCAATTTATTGATGGCACATATTATTCGATTTAATTGAAAGCTTCCTCCCTGCCTAAAATAAGTGTGTGGGCATCCTTGAAACACTGAATACAGTAGCAACAAATAAAATTTAGAGTGTTGGTAATGAGTTTCATTTCCTTAACTCATTTTCTCTTTCATAAGAGCAAAGAAGAAAAATGTACAATAGTTAATTGGGACAAGAACTCATTAGTACCCTTTGAAGGCCTCTGGCATTTCAAAGAATATAATATGTTGAAGTAAAAGTAAATGGATGATTTCAATTCCAAGCAAAGGACATTTGAAGCAAGAATCCATAAAAAGCATCTGTATTGTGTAACTCTATAGCATCAAGAGTCCCAAAGAAAAGCCCAGATTAACTTTGGTGGAATAATTCATACATAAATACATACAAATGGCTCCCATGAAAGAATTACCTTATGTCATAAATGAAATTGCCAAATACATCTTCATTTGGGCTAAAGACACTGGCAAGCAGAATATGATTTGAGATATCCAGTAGTTATTAGTTAATGACAAAAAATGTTGATAAATTGCATGCTTTAAATTGTCTAAAATAATCTGAGGATTATGTGGTTCCTAACTGGGAAAGGCACAGCAATTTTTTTGGTGATATTACCACAAGATATGTTGTCATAACTCTCATTATTTTTTCCTTTCTTCCCTCTCTTCTTTCCTTCCTCTTCTTTCCTCTTTCCTTCTCCCCACCCTTCTCCCCTCCCTTTCTCTGTATTTAACCAAGTTATTTTGAAAGAAAGAAGAATACCTTGCAGAATTTGGAACCACTGGCTTGGTCTGTTAAACTCATCCCAAAACTAGAAATGAATTCAAGATAGCTAAAAATCCATTACTCAGATTTCATAAAAACAACAGAAGAGAACATACCAAAATCACAGTAATATTTATAGGAATCATATATCTTCTTTTCTTACTACCTCCACTATCATTTACAGATGCCCCTAGATTACTTCCTCTACAAATCCTACAAACCTCACATTAACTTTATAAATGTTCTGTTCAAACTCATGTAACTAGGAAATAACAGAGCGGGGATATGGACCCATGCTCTTAACCAAAGCCATACTCTTAACCACCATGCTGAACTGCGCAGCTCAAAGGACCATAATTTATCTGACAAATGAAACAGGTTTTGTTAAGATTTTGGCAAATCCAAAATCTGTCATGGCATTTGCCGTTTGAAGAGCAGTTAGATTTTAAATTGTTTTCTGCCGTTCTTATATCAAGGTTAATGGTTTTTGCAATGTATTTAGTGAGGAAATAACCTTATGTCTCCAGGACTAAGAATGCAAAACCCTAATAATGCACATTTTATTTTTGCAGAAGGACAGTATCACAGGGTATCCTTAAT
Source organism: Cervus canadensis (assembly GCF_019320065.1). Taxonomy (NCBI): domain Eukaryota; kingdom Metazoa; phylum Chordata; class Mammalia; order Artiodactyla; family Cervidae; genus Cervus; species Cervus canadensis. The sequence goes on along the minus strand of NC_057405.1, from coordinate 39,395,745 downwards.
TTCCAGAAATAATGAATTAAAATGGTATTTAAAAATTATTTCTTATGGCAATCAACATTTGATCATGGTAATTCATATAGGTGCATATGTACATATATATGTATGTAAACACAATTTGCATATGATTTATAGTATATATTAATTAAGAACAAAAGTATCTCTACATTTATTTGCAAGGAGCTTTAAATAGCTGATGGGAGAATTCATTTCTATATAATTGAAAAAATACCCTCATTATATACCAAATATGCATGTATGTATATTACTGTTCCTATAGAATTTTTCCATGACATCAGTTTAGGTTATAATAAGTAATCCAAATTAAACAAGTGGGAAAAACTAGGATCAGTATCCTGTTTTGTTACCAAAAATATCCAGAGATTGAAATATTATGTGATGTGATGTGAAAGTTGCTCAGTTATGTCCAACTCTTTGCGTTATGTACAACAGTTATGTACAACTCATGGACTATAGCCTGCCAGGGTCCCCTCTAAATGGGATTCTCCAGGCAAGAATACTGGAGTGGGTTGCCATTTCCTTCTCCAAGGGATCTTCCCGACCCAGGGATTGAACCTGGGTCTCCTGCATTGCAGGCAGATTCTTTACTGTCTGAACCACCAGGGAAGTCCTTTAAAATAGTATGGTTACAGCTAATTTTAGGAAGCAGGAATATGATGTTTAGAAAGAGAAGCCAATATTCATGAATTCTCATTCCTTGGTTTTTTAAAAAATAATGAACTATTAGACTGTCATTATACCTCTACTCATTCTTCAGAAATAATGAAGAACTGAATACTGCTTTCAGTTTGCATATTAAGATTTTAGATGAATAATTTCACATTGTTACTGACTACTAAACTTTATATTCCTCAATTTGAGACACTTTTTTTCCTACAATTATTATTTCACGTATTAATACTGGTTTATCAATGAGTATTTCTTTGTGAGTTGACACACATCCTTCTCTCCTTTGAGGGAGAGCAGAGCATAAAAAGACATCAGTGAATCAGCTTCAGACAACATGTCATCTGTTTTGACTTCCTTAATTTTGCTTTCCTTGAGACAGTTTATTAAAAGAAAGGAAACCCATGTCATCTGGGACAAGTCTTGAAGGCCACATGGAGTTATCAGAAAACAAAGCTAAGACCTATTTTATAAAACCATTCTGTTATGGCAATTTGGGACATGTATAGGCTCCTCAGAGAGTGTGCAAAAGCAAATAGAAACTCAATTTGCATGGGAAAAAAAACTCCATGTTTTTGGAATTTACTATTCACAGATAATCAGCCATTATTGGAATTTTAAGTTTTTAAGGAGCTCAGGTCCCCATGGAGACTACAATCAACAGCAACAAATGAGGAGTAAATTCTGTGTCCTACTTCCAGGTCATGTGTTTCTTTCACTCTAGTAATATGACTGTCCTAAAAATTTGTGTACTCTATTTGGTCATTTCTAGGAAATTATTAATCTATGTTTAGGCAGTTGTTTTGAGTATTTGATTCATTTTTTACAGGAAAAAATATCCAAAAGAAAATGTATTGCAGCTGAAGCATTAAAAATGCACACTTTCTGGTCAGGACAGAAAATCAATGTATAATAGAGATGAAAAGACTTGAGATAGTAGTAAATTAACATTGCTTCTAATGACTTAGTAGTCATGAAAATAAGTCTTTTCCCATAAGCCTGGGAGGGGGAGAAAACATCATTACAAGTTTTATGGATTTAGCCTCTAGTTCTAAAATAAATGTAGTAATGCAACATGGTGAATGCAATTTATTCTCAAAAGGATGTAGTCCCTTAGGGAATTGTGGACCATTTATTCTACAAGAATATACTTGTGCTCACATTCTGTTGTTAGGCTGTGACTAAAGATTTATAGAATGTGGCAAATATAAATAATTACATTTTAACAGTCTAAATAATTCCTGTTTGTAAGTCATCAAATAATTTTTGGAAAAAAAATCTGAGGAGAGATGTAAGATAGATCAGTTCAGTTCAGTTGCTCTGTTGTGTCTGACTCTTTGTGACTCCATGGACTGCAGCACTCCAGGCTTCCCTGTCCATCACCAACTCTCGGAGCTTGCTCAGACTCATGTCTGTCGAGTCAGTGATGCCATCCAACCATCTCATTCTCTGCCGTCCCCTTCTCCTCCTGCCTTCAATCTTTCCCAGCATCAGGGTCTTTTCCAGTGAATCAGTTCTCATCAGGTGGCCAAAGTATTGGAGTTTCCGCTTCAGCATCAGTCCTTCCAAAGAATATTCAGGACTGATCTCCTTTAGGATGGACTGGTTTGGTCTCCTTGCAGTCCAAGAGACTCTCAAGAGTCTTGTCCAATACCACAGTACAAAAGCATCAATTCTTCGACACTCAGCTTTCTTTATAGTCCAGAATTTTGAAAACACAATGTAAAATTAGACTTATGATAAGATAAAAATCCTCTTCCTTGCCTTTCTCCAGTTGTTCCTAGTCTCTTTAATAGTTCCTGAGTGGTCTATATATAGACATGTCAGAGGGTCTATAAAAGCAAAATCGTTTTACTCTAATTTATTTTTGGATCACACTGTTTTGACAGTCCTCCTCCCAAATCTCCCCTTCCCACTGGAGTTTGTCTTTCTTTTATTCTTGAAAGTGAGAAAACAGGCTTTAAAAAAAAACAAAAACATATCCTATTTCCATTTCTTACTCATTCTATTCATATGTTGGAAACCCATTGCTTTCCTGTTTGAGTTTAGGCCTAAAAACTTTTTGTTTTTAGGTTAGGCTCTTCTTCCCTGGAGATTTCCCTCTTTCCAGTCTAAATTGGTGGTTCTTCAGGCCTATTACACATCCATCTATCCTTCTCTACACCCCTTGAGTTAGAGTCATGGTTTCTTGGATCCTACCTATTTTCTTTCTAATATCTTCACACAAATTTCTGAGAAAGCTTGTTCAGGAGATAAACTTTCTGAGTTTATTCTACCTTTACACTTGAGTGATAGGTTTACTAGAGGCAGAATTCACAGGTGAGAATCAATCTTCCTTCGAGCACTGAAGTAATTTTCAATTGTATTCTAGGAAGCAAGGTTACAGATGGGAAGTCTGAATTGATCTGTTCTTCATTCTTCTGTAGGTAACTTGAAAAAAAATCTTGCAATATTCATTTCATAAGGCTTGTCTTACTGTTTCCAAAGGAGGTGTTGAGTGTGGACCTAATTGAAAATTTTGTAGGCCTTTTTGATTTGAAAGCATGAACACCTTCAACTCTGGAGTGTTTGTGTATCTATCATTTTGATGATTCTCTATGCTTTTGACCATTTGGCTTTACCCTCAAGTAATTTCATTTAACAGTTATTATGTATTATAACTTTGCTTATTTACTTATTTTAAAAATCTCATTTTTTTTCTCTAGGGGATTAAATGCTTCTCTATTTCCAAAGGTGGTGGAGGGACTGTGCTTGTTTTCCAGCCCTCTTTTACACTCACTGTTATTCGTATGTTCCTTCCTCAAGTCTCCAGATTATAAAGAATTCTGCCTAGTAGTTAATCTTCCTCTGTATCTGTGGCTCATCCATACATACTATGGACTGCCAGTTGCTCCACTCTGCTTATTAATAAGAACTTAAATGTCCAGCCTTCCTCTTCCGGCAACTGATTGAAATAGCTCTATTTTGCTGCTCATAATTTTAGGGCTGTAGAAGTTGCGTGATGTTTGCCTTTTTGAATCAGAAGTGGAACAGTAACTATTAAAGTGTATTAAAGGTGGTGCTAGTAGTAAAGAACCCACCTGCCAAGGCAGGAGACATAAGAGACATGACTTCAGTCTCTGGGACAGGAAGATCCTCTGGAGGAAATGATACCCCACTCCATATTCTTGCCTGGAGAATCCCATGGACAGAGGAACCTCGTGGACTACAGTCCATGGGGTTGCAAAGACTTGGACACAATTGACGTGACTTAGCATGCACATACACACAAACATATTTTACTTTGAAATTGTTTCATTTTTTCAGGGAGATCTGAACAGGTGGCTTTGTTATACAAAGGTATGGAAATCCAATAACTATTAGAATTCCTTCACTCTTTAAAAAGTCCTTCAGAGGTTCTTTATTATATGGTAAGCACTATGCTATGTGTAAGTTATACCATAGCAAACAAAGCCTCCAAATGTTTCCATTTTAAAAGAGGGGAGAAGAAACATGTAACCATGTAAAAACAATGCTTATCATAAATTCTATGAGAGATGTAAAGGATATCACAAGGTTCCCAGAACAGATTTGATAAGCCAACCTGGGAGCTGGAAAGATTCAGGAGATCCTTCAGAGAGGAAATGACACATAAATTAAGACTTAATATTTGAGTATGATGGGGAAGACAGGAAGAGGTGAGAATTTCAGGCAAAGATAACAGAAGCAAAAGCACAGAGGTGTTTAAAAATTTAATAGTATTTTTATTGATTTGTATTAGATCCACATGTCTGCTACACAGAGGCTGGACTAGTTAAAAGTAAGGCTAACTTTGTAGCCTTTTATTCCCCCCTCAGTCAATCTCTCCCATCGGAAAGCTTCCATAAGCCTCTTATCATTCTCCATCAGAGGGCAGACAGACTGAAAACCACAATCACAGAAAACTAACCAATCTAATCACATGGACCACAGCCTTGTCTAACTCAAGGAAACTATAAGCCATGCCATGTAGGGCCACGCAAGACGGACGGGTCATGGTGGAGATTTCTGACAAAATGTGGTCCACTGGAGAAAGGAATGGCAAGCCACTTCAGTATTCTTGTCTAGAGAACCCCATGAACAGTATGAAAAGGCAAAAAGACAGGACACTGAAAGATGAACTCCTCAGTTCCTTAGGTGCCGAATATGCCACTGGAGATCAGTGGAGAAATAACTCCAGAGAGAATGAAGAGACAAAACTAAAGCAAAAAACAACACCCAGTTGTGGATGTGACTGGTGATGGAAGTAAAGCCCAATGCTGTAAGAGTAATACTGCCCAGGAACCTGGAATGTTAGGTTCATGAATCAAGGCAAATTAGAAGTGGTCAAACAGGAGACGGCAAGGCTGAACATTGACATTTTAGGAATCAACAAACTAAAATGGTGTAGAATGGGTGAATTTAACTCAGGTGACCATTATATCTACTACTTTGAGCAAGAATCCCTTCGAATAAATGGAGCACCATCATAGTCAACAAAAGAGTCTGAAATGCAGTACTTGGATGCAATCTCAAAATGACAGAATGATCTCTGTTCACTTCCAAGGCAAACCATTCAATATCATGGTAATCCAAGTCTATGCCCCAACCAGGAATGCTGAAGAAGCTCAAGCTGAACAGTTCTATGAAGATCTACAAAACCTTCTAGAACTAACACCCCAAAATGATGTCCTTTTCATTATAGGGGACTGGAATGCAAAAGTAGGAAGTCAAGAAACACCTGGGGTAACAGGCAAATTTGGCCTTGGAGTACAGAATGAAGCAGGGGAAAAGCTAACAGAGTTTTGCCAAGAGAATGCACTGGTCATGGTAAACATCCTCTTCCAACAGCACAAGAGAAGACTCTACACATGGATATCACCAGATGATCAATACCGAAATCAGACTGATTATATTCTTAGCAGCCAATGATGGAGAAGCTCTATACAGTCAGCAAAAACAAGACTGGGAGCTGACAGTGGCTCAGATTATGAACTCCTTATTGCCAAATTCAGACTTAAACTGAAGAAAGTAGGGAAAACCACTAGACCATTCAGGTATGACCTAAATCAAACCCCTTACAATGATACAGTGGAATTGATAAATAGATTCAAGGGATTAGATCTGATAGACAGAGTGCCTGATGAACTATGAAAAGAGGTTTGTAACAATGTATAGGAGACAGAGATCAAGACCATCCCCATGGAAAAGAAATGCAAAAAAGCAAAATGGCTGTCTGAAGAGTGTTTACAAATAGCTGTGGAAAGAAAAGAAGGGAAAAGCAAAGGCGAAGAGGAAAGATATACCCATTTGAATGCTAAGTTCCAAAGAATAGCAAGGAGATATAAGAAAGCCTTCCTCAGTGATCAGTGCAAAGAGATAGAGGAAAACAATAGAATAGGAAAGACTAGAGATCTCTTCAAGAAAATTAAAGATACCAAGGGAACATTTCATGCAAAGATGGGCTCAATAAAAGACAGAAATGGTATGGACCTAACAGAAGCAGAAGATATTAAGAAGAGGTGGCAAGAGGTAAGAAGAACTATACGAAAAAAGATCTTCATGACCCAGATAATCACAATGGTGTGATCACTCACCTAGAGCCAGACATCCTGGAATGTGAAGTCAAGTGGGCCTTAGGAAGCATCTCTATGAACAAAGCTAGTGGAGGTGATGGAATTCCAGTTGAGCTATTTAAAATCCTAAAAGATGATGCTGTGAAAGTGCGGCACTCAATATGCCAGCAAATCTGGAAAACTCAGTAGTGGCCACAGGACTGGAAAAGGTCAGTTTTCATTCCAATCCCAAAGAAAGGCAATGCCAAAGAATGCTCAAACTACCACACCATTGTACTCATCTCACACGCTAGTAAAGTAATGCTCAAATTCTCCAAGCCAGGATTCAACAGTATGTGTACCATGAACTTCCAGATGTTCAAACTGGTTTTAGAAAAGGCAGAGGAACCAGAGATCAAATTGCCAACATCTACTGGATGGTCAAAAAAGCAAAAGAGTTCCAGAAAAACATCTATTTCTGCTTTATTGAATATTCCAAAGCCTTTGACTGTGTGGATCACAACAAACTGGAAAATTCTTAAAGAGATGGGAATACCAGACCACCTCACCTGCCTCTTGAGAAATCTGTACAGGTCAGGAAACAGCAGTTAGAATTGGACATGGAACAGCAAACTGGTTCCAAATAGGAAAAGGAGTACGTCAAGGCTGTATATTGTCACCCTGCTTATTTAACTTATATGCAGAGTACATCATGAGAAACTCTGGGCTGGATGAAGCACAAGCTGGAATCAAGATTGCCGGGAGAAATTGCAATAATTTCAGATATGCAGATGACACCACCATTATGGCAGAAAATGAAGAAGAACTAAAGAGCCTCTTGAAGAAAGTGAAAGGGGAGAGTGAAAAGTTGGCTTAAAGCTCAACAGTCAGAAAACTAAGATCATGGCATCTAGTCCCATCACTTCATGGCAAATAGATGGGGAAACAATGACAGACTTTATTTGTTCAGGCTCTAAAATCACTGCAGATGGTGATTGCAGCCATGAAATTAAAAGACGCTTACTCCTTGGAAGGAAAGTTATGACCAACCTAGATAGCATATTAAAAAGCAGAGCCATTACTTTGCCAACAAAGGTCCATCTAGTCAAGGCTATGGTTTTTCCAGTAGTCATGTATGGATGTGAGAGTTGGACTATAAAGAAAGCTGAGCGCTGGAGAATTGATGCTTTTGAACTGTGGTGTTGGAGAAGCCTCTTGAGAGTCCCTTGGACTGCAAGGAGATCCAACCAGTTCATTCTGAAGGAAATCAGTCCTGGGTGTTCATTTGAAGGACTGATGTTGAAGCTGAAACTCCAATACTTTTGCCACCTGATGCGAAGAACTAACTCTTTGGAAAAGATTCTGATGCTGGGAAAGATTGAAGGTGGGGAGAGAAGGGGACAACAGAGGATAAGATGGTTGGATGGCATTTCCAACTCAATGGACATGTATTTTAGTAAACTCCGGGAGTTGGTGATGGACAGGGAAGCCTGGAGTGCTGCAGTCCATGGGGTTGCAAAGAGTCGGACATGACTGAGTGACTGAACCGAAATGAACCTTGGAGATAGGGACCAGAATGTAAAGAAAATACTTTACCATCCTAAATTTTAATTTAAGACCTTCTCTATATATTTAAGGGTTTTGTATATGTAGGGATCCTAAGTGGCTAGCAGCATGGCAGGGAAGATTAAATTAAAAGATAGGTATTTTCTAGATATTTTCAAGAAGAAGCTGGGAAGTGGTGGAGCCATTTCACAAGGCAGTCATTAAAGTAAGATGAGTAATTTGGGGAAAAAATTTAAAAATTCAACTCTAAACTTTCATTTTCTGATTAGTTATATGGATATTACCAAATATGGATGTCTCAGATCCTTTGTAAACTGTTCCCTAACAACTTGATACCACTTTTAGTTAAAAATAGTAAATATTATGTAGTATGTAGATAACATGGTTTTATTATCCTAAAGTAGAATATCTTTGTTGTTGTTTAAGCACTAAGTCATGAGAGCCCATGGACTGTAGCCATCCAGGTTCCTCTGTCCATGACATTTTCCAGGCAAGAATACTGGAGTCAGTTGCCATTTCCTTCTCCAGGGGATCTTCCCAACCCAGGGATCGAACCTGCGTCTCCTGCATTGCAGGTGGATTCTTTACTGCTGAGCCGCCAGAAAAACCCTGAATGCCTTTATATATACCTGGTAATTGGGTTCCCCGGGGGTGCTAGTGGTGAAGAACCCACCTGCCAATTGCCGAGACATAAGAGACGTGGGTTTGATCCCTGGGTCAGGAAGATCCCCTGGAGAAGGACGTGGCAACCCATTCCAATATTCTCATCTAGAGAATCCCATGAACAGAGGAGCCTGGCAATCTACAGTCCATGGGGTCACAAAGAGTCAGAAGCAACTGACTGAAGCAACTTAGCACGAGATGCACATATTTAGTAATTAGTACCAAAAATGTAATAACAGTTCTATTTTTTCTAAAATTACAGTCAGCATTTGGGACAGAAGCCTCCAAACATTTCACAAGCCTATATACAGTTACCGTATGCATAGAGTTATATCATATAATTACTTACGTGTACATTTTATAACCAGTTTATTTTATTTTATGAAATATACCAGTCAGAATGCCTTGGCATTCTTTTTTGTGTGTGTGTGTGATTAGAGAAGGATTTTGACTATATACACTCAAAGCAATTGTCTAGTTTGAAATGAAATGCCGCAAATTTTTATGGTGTAGATTTTGTAGGATGTAAATTATCCTTTTTTTTTCTATAAGAGTGAACCCAATATTTTCAGTAGAGGAGAAACATGATTCTGCTGAGCTCCTTTAGCCTGCCTGTGTGCCATGGTGGGTGATTTAGTCAAGTGGGTGTCTGATTTATCTTCTTCCTGATATCATTCTAACTCCCAGTTGACTGTCCATTAGAGTCTATGGGCCTCCAGCTAGCCAGTATTGTAGACTATCTACATGCCTACTGCTTTTCAGGAAAACCTCAATATCACTGCCACTCAATATCTACCAAATGTTCGAATAAGAAAGATAATGTTTATGGGGAATTGCTGAAAGAATAACTGGTGCATATATTCTGCCAGACCCTCTATATCCCATTCTACACAAACAGGGCTTCATACCTGTACTGAATCAGTTTAGAATTTTCAGTGTATTATTTAGTTCTGATTTGCATTTTAGCTGTATGTCAATTAACCTACATTGAGTGATTTTTTAAGAAACAAACTTATGACCTCTATTTATTGTCAAGGTTTTGTTGAAAGCTATGCTTTCAGCAGACTCACAGCAAATATCTATCTCTTGTCTCTGTAGGTGAGGAAAACTTTTCCCTTCTTCCCTTCTAGGTTCTATGGCTGGTCTAATAATTAAATTGATATAAAACAGATTAACAGGAGGAAAACAAATTTAATTTTCTATATTCAGGAATCCATTAAAATATGAGACTAAAAGAAGTGGCCAGAGCAAGCAGATTTTATACCTTTTTGAGAAATAAATAGCATATTTGTGAAGAATTGATAAGAGAAAGAAATTTTGGCTTGGAGTGGTATATTAGTGAGAAAGTAGCAAGGTTTATTTATACAGCCTTTTGGCTGTAAATTCCCTATCTCTGGTGATAAGAATATTTCTCAACATCTTGGAATAGGGATACCTTTCACATGAGGGATTTATTTCCTGCTTTAAAGGGGACAAAGAAGGGCTAGAAAGCTTCTATTTCACCAGCCTTTCCTCAAATAACTTTAATTCAAAATAATCAGTGTGCCAGACTGACATATTCTGCTCTCCTTCATCCAAATCCTGGGAATAGTAATGTTTTACTTATGTATTAGGTTGTTTTGTCTTGAGATCCTGAAAAACTTAAACATTAGATACACATAATTTTAAGATTAAATATGTAACCTGCCAAAGTTTTCCAAAACAAACACACAAAAAAGCTTTCTAGATCTATTTTGTGATAAACTAATAAAAGTAATTCTTTTAGTATACATTTTCTAACACTCTGTGCCGGACACTCTTCTAGACCCTGTGGATTCAACATTGAAAAGACCAAATTCAAGCTTTTATGGGCAAGACAGACAGTATACAGGCAGTAAGAAATAATCATAGAATGACATTACAATATGAAAGTTTGTTCTCTCTGTCTCTTTGTGTGTGTGTGTGTGTGTGTGTGTGTGTGTGTGTGTGTGTGTGTGTGTGTGTGTGTGTGTAAGTTGCTCAATTGTGTCCAACTCTTTTCAGGATATCTTCTGACCCAGGGATCGAACCCAAGTCTCCTGCATAGCAGGCAGATTCTTTATAGTATGAGCCACCAAGGAAGCCTATATATATATATATATTCATTCCCTGGAGAAGGTAATGGCTACCCACTCCAGTATCCTTGCCTGGAAAATCCCCTGGACAGAGGAGCCTGGTCGGCTACAGTCCCAGGGATCTCTTTGCCAGCTGCTGCAGGTATGTAGTAGTAACATAGGGTTAGCTGCTCAGTGGTGTCTAACTGTGCAACCCCATGGACTGTAGCCTGCCAGGCTCCTTTGTCCATGGAATTCTCCAGGCAAGAATACTGTTTCCTCCTCCAGGGGATCTTCCCAACCAAGGGATCGAGCCGAGGTCTCCTGCACTGGATTCTTACCACTGGACCACCAGCAAAGCCCTATTCTTTAATGTTAACTTTAAAATTATTACATTCAATTAAAAAATTAAACCTACTAGAACTATAATTGAAATGACTTAAAGTTGATTTTATGTGAGACTTTATGAGATTTAAGCTCCACATCCAACAACTTGGTATGCCTTTTCATTCTAATTTCTCTTGTATTATTTTGATCAATAAGATTTTGCAGGCTTTTTCATGTTGATTTTATACTTTTCTTGTTAAGTTTATTTCTGTATACTATGTAGATTTTACAGCAATTGTGAAGGGAATATTTTCCCCTTTCTAAGTGCTTATTATTAAAATGGAGAAAATATGTTGCTTTTGTGTATTTATCTTGTTCAAATTTCCTTATTAATGAAGTTTTTCTAGCATCCTTTGGAATTTTTAGGTGATATCTTTAAGAAAATAAACTTTTTTCATTTATGTGCAATAATAGTATTATATATATTTTTACTGTATTCATAAGACTCTCTAAGACAGTTAAAAATACATGTGGCAATCACAGGAATCTCAGTCACAGGAATCTCAGTCAAGTTCCTGAACTTCCATGTAAAGATTTTGGTGGCATTGCATGCTTGCTCAGTCATGTCTTCTCAGTCCAGTTTCTTCATGTTGCCATGAAGTTTTCCAGGCAAGAATACTTGAAGGGATTGCCATTTCCTACCCCAGGGTAAAGATTTTAATATGTTGATATTTATTTTATAATTGCTTTTGGCATTTATTAAATAGTCTTTACCATATTTAAATTTCTGTTGTTGTTTCAATCACTAAGTCATGTACAGCTCTTTGAGACACCATGGACTACAGCACACCAGGCTCCCCTGTTCTTCAGTATTTCCAAGAGTTTGCTCAAATTCATGTCCATAGACTCAGTGATTCTATCTAACCATCTCATCCTCCACTGCCCCCTTCTCCTTTTGCCTTCAATCTTTCCCAGCATCAAGGTATTTTCCAATAAATTGGCTCTTTGTATCATGTGGCCAAAAAATTTAAATAGGTTCCTTTAATTATAAGAATGATAATGCACTTTGTTAAATGTTTTTAAACCTATATTAATATAGTAATATTACTTACTTTTTAAAATTTTGGATATATTCAGCTGAGTTGATAAATGTTCTAATATTAACCCCATCTTCCTTTACTAGACTATACCATATTTGTTTGTAATATATCATTCTTTGCTTCAGTTATGAAATTCTAATATTTTTATTTCCATGTGTTATATCTTTATTCAAAAATGAGGTTGATTCACAGCTTTTCACTTACAGTATTTTGCAAGTTATCCAAGCTTCATAAAATAAATTGGGGAGATTCCCTTCTGTGATCTGGAATAGCTCAAGCAGGACTGGAGCTATTAAAGTTTCTAAGAGCTCATCTATGAAACCATCTAATCCTAGTATTTTCATGAATGGTAGCTATTTAATCATCTTTCCAATCTATTCTACAGTAATTGATCTTTTCAAGTTTTCAATTTCTTGCATGATTTTGGTAATCTACATTTTGACAGAGCATCTATTTTCTGAAGACTTTATTTTATGTTATTGTATTGGAATTCCAGTAATATTTGATTTATTTCTTTTTAAAATCTCTTCTCTATTCCTAGATTTATTTCTTTTCCCTGTTTTTTTTTCCACTCCATCCATTATTACTTCAGAATCAAGAAAACAGCTAAAATCAGTGTCATTTCACTGTTGCTTTTGCCCTCCTCTCTTATCACAGTAATGAGAGGAGGCAGGATCTTGATGTAACACGGGCACCGCCTCCAGGATGTTTGCTAATTTTTATGGTAATAGTTGTGCCAAATTGATAAAGTAGCTTTATGACTTTCTTGCTTTGGGTTTTCTTAGCTTAGTTGGCGTGTCAAGTAACAATAGTAAACAGTTACTTAAAAAAGGAAAAAAAAATGGTATGACTGAACAAAGGTTTTTGATTTATTCAATTTTGAAATTCATTAATAATTTTCCTTTTACCGAGGCAACCAAATTGAAGCTAAATGAAGAAATAGTCTCTGAGTGTAGCAATTACTACAAAACTGCTTTCGTGTAATATTCTCTATAGTGTTTATTTCAAAATAAATCTTTATTTGCAACAATATCACCAAATATTCTAAAGTTGACCCTTCACTTGTCTTGTGAACAGTTTTAGTTGTTGGAAGCTTTTTTGATTGCCCAGCTGTCTCCTTAATGGAATAGCTGTCATTTTCTTGGTCATCTCTGTGCTGTGTTTGTAGACATCTTGTCAGTGGTTTTTGGAAACGTTGACTCATCTAGGGACTCCATGCACAAAAATATGTTATCTAAATTCCTCCGTCAAACCTCTGTCTGCCTAGACCTGTCATTTTCTGAAATGCAATGGAATCAATTTTTCTGTCTTCTCTTTTTTTCCTCTTAAAGATACCACAAGTATTTAAGGAATTGTGTAACAGAAATGTTCACTACATGTATGAAATCCATTTAGTCTAAAATTCATTTTTATTTTATGGGGGTATCATAGAGTGAAAAATTGGTATGTGTGTGCAAGAAGATGCCCCTTGGAAGTGAAGCTGCTGTTTTCTAAGAAATTTATTCCACAGTCCAGTAAAATTTTAATTATCTTGTCATCATTTTGAAATGTTAGTGTTTGATGAAGGGCATAAATACTTATATGCTTGGTTACTCAGTCATGTCCGACTCTTTGTGACCCCATGGACAGCCGCCAGGTTTCCTGTCCTTCACCATCTCCCAGAGCTTGCTCAAACTCGTGTCCATTAGGTCAGTCAATGGTGCCATCCAACAATCTCATCCTCTGTCGTCCCCTTCTCCTCCTGCCTTCAATTTTTCCCAGCATCAGGATCTTTTCCAATGAGTTGGCTCTTCAAATCAGATGGCCAAAATATTGGAACTTCAGATTCAGCATCAGTCCTTCCAGTGAATATCCAGGGTTGATTTCCTTAAGGATTGACTGGTTTGGTCTCTTTGCAGTCCAAGGGATTCGAGAGTCTTCTCCAACACCACAGTTTGAAGGCATCAATTCTACAGTGCTCAGCCTTCCTTATGGTCCAACTCTCACATCCATGGGTGACTACTGGAAAAACAATAGCTTTGACTATACAGATCTTTGTCAGCAAAGTATTGTCTCTGCTTTTTAATATTCTGTCTAGGTTTGTCATAGCCTTGCTTCCAAGGAGCAAGATGCCATGATCTTAGTTTTCTGAGTGTTGAATTTTAGGCCAACTTTTTCACTCTCCTCTTTCACTCTCATCAAGAGGCTCTTTAGTTTCTCTTCGCTTTCCGCCATTACCTGACCACTGAGTAAAAATGAGATAAACACAGCCCGGTAGCTTTTGGTCAGTCTAGAGCAATGACATATCACTCCTGTGCATCAGTAAAGAGTGAGTGCTCATGCTGTCTACTGTGAAAATGAGATTTACTGATAAGAAAAGGTTAAAAAAATGTATCAGTCATTTTAGGAAGCTAATACATTTTTACTCAAGGGGAAACTGGTATCATGTGAATGTCTTCCATTCCCCTGCAACTTTTTCTGCATTGGGGTTGAAAGTGAATGATTTCAGTATGACAGATTGCACACATGCTTTTCGATATCAGATACACCTATTCCCAAGGCATAATATCATTAAGGCTTTTCTGCACCAAAAAAAAAAAAAAATATGTATTGAACTTGGAAAAGGTTTCAAGAATTTTATTCCTTTCCCACCAGAGGCATTTTCCAGCTTGAGCTCACTTTCACTGTTACTAATTAAATAGTAAAAATAAACAGGACCTCAGGGACCATCCATTGTTTAACTGGTGATGCCTTCTCCCCTGTGCCATTGCCAGGCATCTTGTTATGGTAAAAAGATTATCCACTATTGTATTTATATAACCCTAACTCATTTTCAGCATGTAACATCACTGTTAATATGCAAAAAAAAATAATAATTTTTTTTACATTTTTAAAAATTTAACCTCTCAGTATTATTTAGGTAATGCACCATCATTCCCCCCAACTGCTTTTCCTTCACACTGATCACCTTGGATTCATATTTGTCTATGATTAAGTATCCATTCATGTTTTCACTTCCCTTTGTGTATCAGAGCATAATAAACTGAACTTCTTAGTGCTAGTTTTGTATACAGAATAGAAATATTAATTTGAGGCTTATAAAGCAAGAAACAATGGCATAGAGTTGCTGTATGAACAAAATATCTTTAGTTTTCTTTTAAAATGTATTTGACCTTATTTCATTTGATAGTTCTTAAGTATACTTTATATTATTGTTTCCAATATTTTCCTTATTTTACCATTTTATGAAGCTAGGTATATACAAATAAATAACTAAACAGAGATTATTTATATCACATTCAGTTGGTAGGAATGCTGGAGAATTCAGGTAGTCTCATGCAAAATGAAATGTGCAAAATAGTTGTTAACTGTGTGATACAAAATTCTATAACTAAAAATTACATGAGAGTCAGGTTACATAAAAGAGGTATACAAAATAATGACACTGTTCTACAGAAATATAAGCATGAAGACTCTCTGAAAGATCACATCAAATACCATTTTTCAAAAATGTTCTGATGTGACGTCAATATAATAGAGAGCAATGAAAAAATTTTAATTGATATTTACTTTTCCTACAGATATTAGAAGGAATTAATTAAATTAGGAAAATAAGTATTGTTTAGGAAAAAAAGTTTTGAACTAACATGCAGGACTCTTTTGAAGCTTTTAAATATACCATTTGCACTCACGCAAATGGAGCTGTCTCTAGTTGTGCAAAGTCCTTTGGGCTTCTCTGGTGGCTCAGTGGTAGAGAAGTCCCCTGCCATTGCAGGAGACGTAAGAGATGCAGGTTCCATCCCTGGGTTGAGCAACCCACTCCAGTATTCTTGCCTGGAGAACCCCGTGGACAGAGGAGCCTGGCAGAGTGTGGTCCATGGGGTCACAGAAGTCTAGTACTTTGTACTAGCTCAGTTACCCCAGCGCTAGGATAACTTCTCCCCTTTTCCTTTCTCCCCTCTCCTTTCTCCCTCTCCTCCTCCACTCTTATTTTTCCTCCTACCTTCCCCCTCTTTCCTTCTTCCTCTTCCCCCCACTTCTCTTATAAATACTGCATAAGTTTTACTAGACAGTGATTGAACCAGAAATAATGATGATATTAAGAATTACCATGATAACCTAATATGTGATACTATTCACTGTAATAGAATCTTTCATATGTATAAATGTTTATACATCTTCAGCATAGTCGCTCAAACTAGAATTTGAATTTTATAGAGGACAACTGGTGCTTGGGGAAATTATATAATATCCCCAGAACATCTTACTGCTGTTGGAAAGAAAATATGGATTGGTCATTGATTTGTGTATCTTCATAATTTTTACATTTTCTTCTAAGTCACGTGGCCTCTCCAAAGAATGAAAGGGCACACAACAGTGAATCATGCAGGTTGTGATACAGAACACACACAGACAAACGACTGATGGCATGTTAAAGTCATGAGTATAGCCTGGTGTTAATTACCAATTCCTACAAACGAACATGTCACTGAAACCTTGAACCACAAAGAATGTCTGACCAAGTTCTGCCTCCTGCTTTGGCATGTTTCAGCATGCTGTGTTTCCATTCACATGTTGCTGAATTTTAGGCTGATTCTTTCTTATTTCAGAGCTGAAAGAGCAATAGTAAAGGATATCTTGCATTTAAATTTCCAATTCCTTAAAGTCTACAAAAATTCATTAGGAGATTGGTTCACAAACTCTGTTTGTCTGGCTCTATTACTGCTCACATTTTTCCCTGAACAGATTTTTACTGGCCTGTAGTATTGTTGTGGTGTAGACAAATGCAGCTAATATGGAGTACAGATGCAGCTTTCACTGAAGTTACAGATTTGAAAAGTCTTGCTGGCTCTGGAGCTGGAAAAGAATCAGGACCCCGATGAGGACTGGGGCCCCGTTTCTAAGAAATACTTGACTTTCTGTAGCTTGTTGTTAGATCCTACCTACAGCCCCCAGGATGGCCATTCATTTCTTTATTCTCCCTTCTAGAGTTTTACTGGGGCTTCCCAGATGGTGCTGTGTGTGTTACTTGCTCAGTCGTGTCCAACTCTTTGTGACCCCATGGACTGTGGCCCTACAGGCTCTTTCGTTCATGGGATTGTCCAGGCAAGAATACTGGAGTGGATTGCCATTTCCTTCTCCTGGAGATCTTCCCAACCCAGAGATGGAACCTGGGTCTCCCACATTGCAGGCAGACTCTGCCATCTGAACCACCAGGGAAGCTCCAAAGGATCCACCTGCCAATGAAGGAGATGCAAGAGATGCAGATTCCATCCCTGGGTCAGGAAGATCCTCTGGTGCAGGAAATGGCAACCCACTCCCATATTCTAGTCTTGAAAGCTCCATGGGCAGAGGAACCTAGAGGGCTACAGTCCGTGGGGTCACAGACAGTCAGACAGGACTGAGACTACACAGAATGTCACTGACTGATACAAACTTACACGTGGGTTGCATGCCAGCTACGTTGCTTCAGGCATGTGTAACTCTCTGCAGCCCTATAGACTGCAGCCTGTGGGAGCAAGGTTCATGTATTTGAGTTTATTAATGTGTAAAATGAGGATTCTGAGGTTTACTCTATCCACCAAGAGTAGGTAGAAAAAATACTTATAAGGTATAAAGCACAAATATTTGAGATGATACAATAGAAGGCTTATGCTACTATGATTTATAAATGTTGTACCTACTAAATAAATTATGTTTCTGTGTGTAATCAAATTCCAGGTAAATCAGCAGTTTCCTAGGGTGAGAATCTGAAGATGCAGCTAATGACTACATGACCATTTTAAGTTCCATATATTGTTTTGGTTTGATATTCAGACTGCAATTTAAGGGCTACTTATGACATTATTTTCTTCAGTACTTCCGCATAGCAAGTAATTACTTCTTTATTCTTTTACTCACTGAATTGTTTCCTGCACTTCAACCACTTTCTTGTACTATCTGAACATTTTCAACTTCTCCAAATATATTAAATATGAAAGGCCACAAGGTCTATTAAAAACATAAAAGACAATGAAGATTATGTTACAGCTCTCATATACCATTTACCCTGTATATTTCTGTGAATTGTCTATTCATTTAATGCTGCTCTTTATATCAACTAAAATATGTTATTTCATAACTTACTTATATTGCTCCTGTAGCCTATTGTTAATAATTGGAAAGTTACAGGGGTTTGGTTATGACCTCCTTACATGGAGAGGTACAACTTAAAAAAAAAAAACAACATCTTATAAGCTCTATTGTACAGGTATATAGGAATATAAGGATGATATTCATCAGATACATACAAGAATGGGAGATAATTATATTGACACTTAATTGGCTCCAGATTCACATTTATGTCTGTATGTTTATTGTTTTGCTATTTGGAGAAAATAAACTATAGTAAATAAAGAAGATGGAGAAGGAAATGGCAACCCACTCCAATATTCTTGCCTAGAGAATCCTGTGGACAGAGGAGCCTGGTGGGCTGCTGACCATCGGGTCGCACAGAGTCAGACATGACTGATGCAACTTAGCATGCATGCACGCACTGGAGGAGGAAGTGGCAACTCACTCCAGTATTCTTGCCTGGAGAATCCCAGGGACCGAGGAGCCTGGTGGGCTGTTGTCCGACTCACACAGAGTCGGACACGACTGAAGTGACTTAGCAGCAGCAGCAGCAGCAAATAAAGAACGATATGGAGATCATTCTCAGAGGAATTAGGATAGATGAGTGAGCTCTTATACATGTTACATATAATACATTTTTCTTGTTTCATCAATGTCTATCCATCTTTTCTCAAGAATTATAGATATATTTTCCAATGTCTATCTTGATATGGAGCTGTGGAATAATGACATATGGGCTAGTGGCTTTTTTTAAATAAGTGAAATCACTTTAAGATTGCTGTGCTTTGAATTGTTCTGGAAGTAAAAAAAATTATAGGTTATTTTATTTCATTTGTATTATTTAATAGTCTTTTAGTTTTTAAAAAAATTTTGGAAGCCACTTTACTAGATTTTTCACAGTGCAATGTTTTATTTATGTGATATTGGTAATGATTAAACTATTAGGCATATGAAGGCATTCACGTCCCCCTACTGCTTTTATTTTCTCTTTTTAAATAATCAAGAGTCATGAAAACTCTGATCTTTCTATTATTATACTTAGATTTTCATCTAGCTAGCCTCTGTTTCATACCTTGATGTAGTGATATATAGTGAATATGAACTTTTAATTCAATCTCATATTCAAAGAAATGAATGTCAAGTCAAAATATACTTTTGGGAAGACATAAGTCTGCAGCTCATAACCATAAGAACAATAAAGCTTTAGTTCTTCCTATTTTTTGGCTTCCCACGTTTCCCTAAAGATACTTTCAAGGCTTTTAATTAATCATCATCATCATTTAGTGGGTCTGTTATAACCAGAAGACCAAAGTTCAGAGCAGGTAACTCCCAAGCCATTTTTCTTGCTTCAGAGTTACTTGTATTGTTTCTTCTTTGGTCTTTGAAGGAATATGTCTGTATCTTTCTTAATTTCTTGATAAAGGAAAAAGATATTAAGTTTATAGTGTGAAAGTTGACTACAAATAAATGAAAGAACACAATTTTTTAAATAAAGGAAACATTTAAGCTCCTTTGTAAGTAAAATGATGTGAAAGTAAATTTTTTTTTCTGTCTTTATAGCTTCATTTTCTTCAGAAGTTTTTTTTTTTCTTGTACTTTTAATTCCTTCCAATTCCACCATTGTTTTTGGTATTTATCTGTGTATGTATAAATTTATTTATGTATATCCTTACTCTGTTCCAAAATTGATAATGAGGACTTGCACAGTACAAATCAATCTTTTCAATTAACTTGTCCTCTCTAAATTCTTCTAACACTTCGAGCATGTGTAGACCATGAAAGACAGCTTTCTTTTTTCTTGTAAGTGATGAGCTTTCAGACATCTGGCTTAAAAATGATGAGTCCTGTATGAGTGATTTTCTAACACAGATTTTCCTAACTCTTAAAGTTGTGAAGAAATAGAGGAAAACAATAGAATGGGAAAGACTAAAGATCTCTTCAAGATAATTAGAGATACCAAGGGAACATTTCATGAAAAGATGGGCACAATAAAGGACAGAAATAGTATGGACCTAACAGGAGCAGAAGATATTAAGAAGAGGTAGCAAGAATACACAGAACTATACAAAAAAGATCTTCATGATGTAGATAATCACAATGGTGTGATCACTCACCTAGAACCACAGGTGACTTCCTGGAGCGTGAAGTCAAGTGGGCCTTAGGAAGCATCACTACGAACAAAGCTAGTGGAGGTGATGGGATTCCAGTTGAGCTATTTCAAATCCTAAAATATTATGCTGTTAAAGTGCTGCTATGGGCTGACTCATGTCAATGTATGGCAAAAACCACTACAATATTGTAAAGTAATTAACCTCCAGCTAATAAAAATAAATGAAAAAAATTTTTAAAAAAAGACCTGCCCAGCATGATAAAAAAAAAAAAAGTGCTGCTATGGTTTTCCCAGTAATCATTTATGGATATAAGAGTTCAACCATAACGAAAGCTGAAAGCTGATGAATTGATAACTGTGGTGTTAGAGAAGACTCTTGAGAGTCCCCTGGACAGCAAGGAGATCCAACCAGTCCATCCTAAAGAAGATCAGTCCTGAATATTCATTGGAAGGACTGATGTTGAAGCTGAAACTTCAATACTTTGGTCACCTGATGTGAAGAACTGACTCACTGGAAAAGACCCTGATGCTGGGAAAGACTGAAGGCAGGAGGAAAAGGGGACGACAGAGGTTGAAATGGTTGGATGGTATCACCAACTCAATGGACATGAGTTTGAACAAGCTCCAGGAGTTGGTGATGGACAGGGAAGCCTAGCGTGCTGCAGTCCATGGGATCACAAAGAGTCGTATGTGACTGAGAGTCTGAACTGAACTGAACTGAACTGAACTGAAAGTTGCGAGACAGAATTATCATTCCTCAGAAAAAGAACTGAAGACTCCTTAAAGCAGTTGATTCTCAAAGCAACCCCTGACAACTGTTAGCAGTGAAAATTTTCTGAAAGCCCCACCTGCTGAATTAGTCATTGTGTACGGGCTGGGGACAGACTTCAGCTTTGTTGTTTTTAAACAGTGGGTTGTCATACATTGCAGCTGGAGTTACAGGATCCCCCCTCCCACCTCCCTCTCCACCCGATTCCTCTGGGTCTTCCCAGTGCACCAGGCCCGAGCACTTGTCTCATGCATCCCACCTGGGCTGGTGATCTGTTTCACCATAGATAAAATACATGCTGTTCTCTCGAAACATCCCACCCTCACCTTCTCCCACAGAGTTCAAAAGTCTGTTCTGTACTTCTGTGTCTCTTTTTCTGTTTTGCATATAGGGTCAGACTTCAGCTTTGAAACAAGGCCTCCAGGTAAATCCAAAATATAAAGGTTTATGACATCACCCTTTGAGGTGTATGTGTGTGGGGGGTGGTGCAGGGGGATACTTACTAAGATTTTTTGCTTTGTTTTTCTGCAGTATATTTTGGAAAACAGATTTTTTAAAAAATCTATAAATTGATCAATAATTTGGTTAATTCTATTTACATGTATACTCTTTTGGCATACTAGCTAAAACCAAGGTTCTATGGGCTTTTAAACAATTATTGAAGTTTAGTTAATGTATAATATGATATAAGCTACTACTGTACAATATAGTGATGCACAGTTTTAAAGGTTATGTTCCATTTAGAGTTATTCTAAAAATTGGCTATATTCTTCATTTTATATAATCCTTGTAACCTTTTTATTGGAGTATAGTTGCTTTATACCGCTGTGTCAGTTTCTGCTGTCCATAAAAGTGAATCACCCGTAAGTACATACATATCCTCGTTATTGATTTCTTTCCCATTTCAGTCACCACAGAGCATCAAGTAGAGTTTTCTGTGCTATACAATAGCTTCTCATTAGTTACCTTTTTTATACATAGTCGTGTAGATAGGTCAATCCTGATCTCCCAATTCATCCCGCCTCCACCCCGTTCCCCTTGGTATCTATATGTTTCTTCTCTACATCTGTGTCTCTATTTCTGCTTTTCAAATAAGATCATCTATGCCATTTTTCTAATCCCATGTTTATGTGTTTATATATGATATTTGTTTTTCTCTTTCTGACTTACTTCACTCTTTATGATAATATCTGCTGCTGCTAGGACGCTTCAGTCGTGTCTGACTCTGTGCGACCCCATAGACAGCAGCCCACCAGGCTCCCCTGTCCCTGGGATTCTCCAGGCAAGATCATTGGAGTGGGTTGCCATTTCCTTCTCCAATGCATGAAAGTGAAAAGTGAAAGTGAAGTCGCTCAATCGTGTCCAACTCTTTGCAACCCCATGGACTGCAGCCCACCAGGCTCCTCCGTCCATGGGATTTTTCAGGCAAGAGTACTGGAGTGGGTTGCCATTGCCTTCTCCCATGATAATATCTAGGCCCATCCATATCTCTGCAAATGATCAAAGTTTTGTTCCTTTTTATGGCTGAGTATCAGTCTGTTGTATTGTGTACATATATATGGAGTTGAGCAAACTCCAAAAGATAGTGAAGGATAGTGAGGACTGGCATGCTACAGTCTGTGAGGTCACAAAGAGTAGGACACAAATTAGCGACTGAACAACAGTATGTGTACTACATATTTATCCATTCTTATGTTGATGGACATTTTAGTTACTTCCATGTCCTCGCTATTGTAAATAGTGTTGTGGTGAACATTGGGGTGCATGTACGTTTTCGATTTGAAGCTTCTTTTATACCTAATAGTTTGTACCACTTAATCTCACAACAGTGATAGGTGATTCCTATCATTGGAGGATAATTATGTGGAAGACCCCTGGAGGAGGAAATGGCAACACATTCGAGTGTTCTTGCCTGGAGAATCCCATGGACAGAGGAGCCTGGCAAGCTATAGTTCGTAGGGCTGCAAAGAGTCGGACACAGCTGAAGCAATTTAACATACATAACAATCTCCTGCCACTCTAATGCCCCTCCTCTCCTCCCTCTCCCCACTGGTTACCACTAGTTTATTCTTTATATCTGTGAGACTATTGCTTTTTTGTCATATTCATGAGTTTGTTACATTTTTTAGATTCCATCTGTAAGTGACATTGCACAGTATTTCTCATGAGCTTTTTTTTTTTTTTTCATTTTAATAATTCTTTTTTTTTCCCCCATGCTTTCCTAAGGAGGAAAAGGAGGAGAGTGTCTCACTGTTGTCCTGTAGAATATTCATTAAGGTCAAAACCTTAAGGTGTGCTTAAAAACAACTAACTGAGATTTCATTTGATTTGGTTATTTAAAAATTTAATGTCATCAGAGAAAAATTTTCAGTCAGGGAAATGCACATTATGTATAAATAAATAAAGACAGCCCTTGGTAATTTAAAGGACCATAGAGACAAGCCTTCAGATGAAGTTTTCATTGCCACCATATTAGGGCTCAAAGTCCTCTAGTGTTTTGCTCTCAGTCCTATAGGCTTCAGGCTATCAGAACACTGGTGATAAACTTTGGCTCCTGCATTTAGGATTTCAACTACAATTCAGATTTTAGTGGATCATGGTTACCCTGACTTCCATAATTTGCTTTCTATTTTTTTTTTTCAAGAGCAACACACTACCATCTGTGACAAATTCTTTCACTCTAATTCCACAGTATGACAACATATTTTTGGTTTTAGGGAGAATGGATATGTGAAATTGAAATATTATGACTATTAATATTCCTACGGCAATAAACTCATGTTTGTTTCATTATTTAAATTGATTCCTGTTGGCATTCTGATGTTTTTGTCACTAGGATTTTTAATTTAAATAAAATTGTAAATATTCTGAAAAACAGAAAGCTCACTGACATATTGAAAGGCAAGTTTTCATGACTTTCCACTTTACATCTGTCACAGGGACAATAATTTGTGATTGCCATTCCAGGTAATTTCTTAATTGCAATATGTACACAAAAGAAAAAGAATTCATGTCAAAGTTTACATAAAAATATTCAGTGCATTTGGGTATGTCCTTAAACTTGATCCAGGTTGTAGGGATATAACAAACAGGATGATGAATATCTGTCTTAATTATGTCTAGTGTCTCACCTCTAAAATGTTAGTGAAGAAAGATCTGTTAGAGACACACCTCTAGTGAGTTAACTTGGTTGGAAAAAAAAAAAAAACAAACAACCATTACTTATTTACTTGCCCTCAAAACAAATTATATTATACCGAACCAAATATTGTTGAAATAGTAATGCAGCTTATAGGTTTAAATCATAATCCTTTAAATATAGAAGGCTCATGGGACCTCTGCCACCTGGCAAACCTAGTTTGCATTTAGTTACCTTAACTGGGAACTTTTAGATGTCCCTAGAACTCATCAGCTTGCCGCAAAATAAGCCCTTCATATCCAAATTATGAAGACACTAGGTTCACATCTACCTAAATTAGTATAAGTTGCTATTTCCTCTCTCCATTACCCACTTGCATGTTATGCCCCAGCAGGCCCAGTGCTGACATGCCCAAGAAGTTAGTTCTGACTGTTTACCTTACTGACAAAGTTAGTACTCAAATACAATATCACCTGGCTGAAAAGCACACAGTCTTTACCAGGAATACTGGATACTTCATAAAGTGCCAACACCTGCTGCAATATAATGACTATAGCTAGACAGTTCAGTTAATTTGCCCTTTATCTGTGCTGCTGCCATAGCTACTAGGGGACAGAGTTTTGTATCCCCGATACCTGTTGTAACAGAATTAATCCAATCACTGCTGTTGGTCTCTGCTGACTGGTTCAGGCTTTGATAGCAACCCATCCTCAAAAGAGCCCCTTCCAGCTCTGTCATGTTTAGTCTGGGCCGGACAGGTCACTTGCCTGTCCCAAGTGTTAGAACTGTTACCATTCACTCAGCTCCCTAAAGCTCCTCTAGATTGCTTGAGTTGGATAGGGGTAGATCCAGGTCAATTATAACTTACTCTCATCCTTCTGATTTCCTAAGGCGCATAGTGTTAAACTTATTAATAGGCCGCTCATCCACATTTCCCTGATGTTGAGGTTCCTCTCAGGACCCCTGTTTACCTTCCTGTCATTTAGTATCACTGGCGGATACCCTGGTATGTCAGATGGATTCAAACAATATTGATTCTCAAATGGAAAGGGAGTGGATGGGAACTGTTTCAATCCCTGTCCTCTTAGGAATTATTTTAGTCTATGTCAATATGGAGACTCTTACAGATTCCTGGGGGAGGGGTATTGACTAATTTACATTGCCAGCAACATGTAAGCACTTGTCTTTGTTCAGCCAAACCAGACCTTGCTATAGTTGCACTTTCTCCACTGATTATAAGTCAACTTACCTGTATGCTTGCCTTAGATAACTAAAAGACAGTGTTCACAGAACTAATGGAGGATTTGCATCAAGAATACAGACAGAGCCTTCCCCTCCACCCAGATAGCCATTTTCATTCATCAGTAGTTGTAGTGCCTAGCCTCCTCTGGGTAGCGTTTCACACAGTAAAGTGATCCAGCAGAACATGTGAACACTAATCATGCACCTGAGTAGAGTCTTTGTTGTTGATGTTCAATCACTAAGCCATGTCTGACTCTTTGTAACCCCATGGATTGCAGCATGCCAGGCCTCCCTTTCCCCCACCATCTCCCAGAGTTTCCCCCAAGTTCATGTCCATTGAATTGGTGATGTGACCCAACCATCTCATTCTCTGTCACCCCCCTCCTCCCCCTGCCTTCTGTCTTTCCCAGCATCAGGGTTTTTTCCAATGAGTTGACTCTTCACATCAGGAGGCCAAAGTGTTGGAGCTTCAACTTCAGCATCAGTCCTTCCAATATTCAGGGTTGATTTCCTTTAGAATTGCTGGTTGGATCTCCTTTGCTGTCCAAGGCACTCTGAAGAGTCCTTCAGCACCACAGTTTGAAAACATCAATTCTTGGACGCTCAGTCTTCTTTATGGTCATCCATATATGACTACTAGAAAAGGCAAGAGAAAAGGCAGAAGAGAGTCTTATTGCTCATAAGCCATCACTTTTCACCCACATGGGACAATATCGAACACTGTTCTGGACATAACTAGTTGCTCATACTTAATATTTTTTCCTGTAAAAACCATAAAGTTTGGAATGTGAGGATAAGGATCTGACTTGAACATTTTGGAAATGCATTGGCTTATTCACTCGTACCCAAGTCAGATAAATTCTTTAAGCCTTGGTTTCTTCTTTACATCAGTTATCAGTTGTTGAAGTATGAAATTAAATATCGATATTAAATTTGAGCATGTGCCTGGCACAGGTAGGTGCTCAGATAATTATCATGGTTAAGAATTTCACTTCTTTGTGTATATCAATATCATCCTCGATCATACTTTACTGAGATTTAGAGAGCATGTGAACACTTATCATGCACCTGAGTAGAGTCTTTGTTGTTGATGTTCAATCACTAAGCCATGTCTGACTCTTTGTAACCCCATGGATTGCAGCATGCCAGGCCTCCCTTTCCCCCACCATCTCCCAGAGTTTCCCCCAAGTTCATGTCCATTGAATTGGTGATGTGACCCAACCATCTCATTCTCTGTCACCCGCCTCCTCCCCCTGCCTTCTGTCTTTCCCAGCATCAGGGTTTTTTCCAATGAGTTGACTCTTCGCATCAGGAGGCCAAAGTATTGGAGCTTCAACTTCAGCATCAGTCCTTCCAATATTCACGGTTGATTTCCTTTAGAATTGCTGGTTGGATCTCCTTTGCTGTCCAAGGCACTCTGAAGAGTCCTTCAGCACCACAGTTTGAAAGCATCAATTCTTTGACGCTCAGTCTTCTTTATGGTCATCCATATATGACTACTAGAAAAGGCAAGAGAAAAGGCAGAAGAGAGTCTTATTGCTCATAAGCCATGACTTTTCACCCACATGGGACAATATCGAACACTGTTCTGGACATAACTAGTTGCTCATACTTAATATTTTTTCCTGTAAAAACCATAAAGTTTGGAATGTGAGGATAAGGATCTGACTTGAACATTTTGGAAATGCATTGGCTTATTCACTCGTACCCAAGTCAGATAAATTCTTTAAGCCTTGGTTTCTTCTTTACATCAGTTATCAGTTGTTGAAGTATGAAATTAAATATCGATATTAAATTTGAGCATGTGCCTGGCACAGGTAGGTGCTCAGATAATTATCATGGTTAAGAATTTCACTTCTTTGTGTATATCAATATCATCCTCGATCATACTTTACTGAGATTTAGAGAGCAACAAAGATACATCATCTAGGAGTCAAAAAGTTTCTAAACTAAGAGTTAATCAAAGTTAAGTCCTCTTTAGAATAGGGCTGCAATACTCTCCTACGGAAACTCTATTTTAAAATGTTCTTTGTGTATCTCCTTGTCATGAATCTATAACAAAACGCTGAGTTGCAGTAGACCAGTTTTCCTCTTCCTCTTTATCTTTTTCCATTTTTAATACTTCCATTATGATTTCCAACTTTTAGGACTCAGCAGAAAAAGGGCCACTATTTTTTTTTCAAACCTTGCTTCTTGTCATGAGTACCATTACTCGGAATGAAACATTTTCAATCTGACACTGAAAAGCAAGATAAAGAACATGTATGGTTGTTAACTGTCGTACTAAACATGTTCCAAAATGCCCATTGCTCACTATTTCCGTAACTTATCTGTCAACAACTCTATTTGAGGATTATTTTTGTGAGTTATTTTCTAGGCTCAGGCATATATGATAAGGTATACACATTTATCTGGGATGAACAGAACTATAAATAATATATAATTTTAAATATAAAATGATAAAGATCCCAGAAAAGCAGCTTTCTGTCCTTTTCTGTGAACTCAGCAGATCACATTTGAATCAGTAATGCTTAGAAATATCAAAGGCCATGCCCATCACAGTAAACCTGCTGTCAGTAGAGATGCGGTCATTAAACCATTTTAGACTAACACAGCAAATGGCTCCATGTAATTCTGTGGTAAGGGCCTTAGGAATCTAGTGAAGTCCTTGGAGAGTGATGTGGTTTTAGTATGCCCAAGACTAATGATATATCAAGGGTCTCTCCAGAGTAATTATGTGTGGTAGCTTATGCGTGAGCCTTGTGATCAGTAAAGGAATAATAGTCCCAGTTGCTAAATTCAGTGAATAAGCATCTTAATCCACTTAAATCTTTTTGCATCTAATTGATTCTCAATCATGAGAGGGGAGTTCCTTGACTTGTCAGGCACAAAGAGGTGCTGGCACTCTGTTAAGTCTGGAAAATGCCTGTGGATAGCCTGCTGCCACTTGGAGAGTAAAAGGCTTCTTTGGGAAGTACTCTGATTGCATTAGTAGTAACAATAATAATAAGCATAAGAGAGCTCTGAAGAGCTAGAACACATACATGAAGCAATTAGGGAAACAAAATTGTAATAAATGACAATTTCTAAAATTCCCGTTGGGAATCACATGGACTTCTACAAATTGTTCATCACCTTTAATTTGAGTATTGGAACTGATAAAATACCTTTTAAACTGTTACTAGATTCTAGATTACTATTTCTCCATATAAATACATTTTCCTACATTTTCTCCAAATCAGATCTTTGCTTTGAAAAGCTTTAAAAAATGACATGTTTAAAAGACTGATATTACTAAATGTAGCACTTCCAGGAAACATTCATAATATACATTGTGTTTTGTCTGACAATAGTGAAGACAAGTAGATTTGTTTGAAATAGTAAAGAAAACATTGTTTTTATGTCATAAAGAATGAGGTCATCATAGATATCAGTGTGCATATATCCAGAATTCCATGAGCTTTCTTCAGTGTTACCAACAAGTACACATTACCACTGTTGACCTGAAATAGATTGTCAGATAATTATCTGGTAAAGATGAGTTTATTGGGAATCAGAGAATTACAGTTTGTGGTCTCAACCATGATGAGTCACTTGTAAGTTCCTGAACAGCCAGGGAATGAGGATAGTTTTGTAGAGAGGAAAAGGAAGTTGGGAAGGCTAGAGAAAAACAGAGTCCATGGCTTTTCATTGGCTGAGTCCTTACCAGGATAGAAGAAGAGACTTTCTTCTTCCTGTGGGTTCTGACTTGTCAAAGGGTGTGAAAGCTCCCCTTTCTGGTCTCTAAATTCTGTTTAGTTAAGGATTCTGTTTGTAAATTTTACACTACTTTAGTTCTGTTTATTTTCTATTATCACCTATTTTTCTACTCTGAATAAGGACTGAAGTCAATTCAGTTACATTGTTCAGTAAAATGTTTCTTAAAGTTGTTTATGAAAATCTATTCAAAATGTATAATTTAAAAGTATAAGTCACCAATGAACAGTGTTGAATTTTGTTAAGTGATTTGTTTCACATTTCTTTCACAGTATGTGTGATGAGTCACATTATTTCATATGAGAGGAAGAATTCAAAATTTGTTCTGATGTTGTTCTGTGCATGACTATGACATTTCTCAGGTTGGTCCCTAAGGAGAATAACTGAGAGACCTGGTGTTGCCTGGATTTTCACTTGACAAAAGTGTAAAATAGGGGATTCAGTTACTGGCAGGATGGTTGAATGAAATGATAGTATTCCTTCTAATCACAGATACTCTGATTCCTAGATTTCTGGACTTTATGGTGACTTTTTACAAGTATTGAAAGTTTTCTTCACTGACACAGGCAATGGATTATAAATATTTTAATGAAGACTTGTTCATTAATCATTCCTCATTGACAATATTGTTTTTTATACGTTTGACTACACTAACACGTATTACCCTTTGTCAGTATAGGAGATGCTTTTAAAAAGTCATGTTATTTATGTAATAGCCATTTCACTCAAACTAAGAATCTGTTTGAATTTTGCTATTATCATCAGGTGAAAATTAAAACAATGCAAAAAATTATTATCCATCATATTCCAGGCACACACTTTACTGTATACAAGATGCACAATATCTAAAGTAGTATTTTCAATTTTAAGGGGCTCACATAACAAATGAACAGTAATGTCATGTATCATAATACAGAAATGTAAGAGGAAACAAATTTGTCTCAAAAATTTAACAAAGACTCTGTAAAGAAGGGAAAATGTGGACTGAAACCAGGAGAATGGGTGATGTTTTGGCCAGACAGAAAAGAATCTAAGAAGGGAATGCAAAGGCGAAGAGGCAAGAAAGAGCTTGTACATTCATAATACTTTAAAGGGCTATCTGCCCAGGTGAAAGTAGCAGGAGTTCTATGAGAACTTTTTTTCTCCCTTCCTCCTGCTTCTCTTTTTATCATCCCATCAGTAATCTTGGGCCTCTGTTGTATATTTAGTTCCTCCCAATTATCCTGGCTCTTCAGGGTACTAATAGATGTTTTCTACCATCACTGCTTCTACCACCACCAACACTGCCACTAGCAGCTTCAGATTAGTTTACTTGATTTTCACAATCAAAATCCACAAGCATTTATTGAGCAGAAGCGTTTTAAAATAGAGTATTATCTATTTTCAGGAAGGTGGTCTCTTTAGTTTTTTTAATATGGTAAACCATTTCTTATAACTAAAGAGTTGATAGGCAAGATATTTAGGGAGGCAGGGACTTTTAAAAAGTAAATTTCTGCTCGATGTGTTTGTTAGCTGCTCAGTTGCATCTGATTCTCTGTGACCCCATGGACTGTAGCCCACCAGGCTCCACTATACATGGAATCCTCCAGGCAGGAATACTGGATTGGGTAGCCATTTCCTTCTTCTGGAGATCTTTCTGACCCAGGTATCAAACCCCATCTCCTGCTTACAGGCAGATTCTTTATTATCTGAGCTACAAGAGAAGCCTAGTGGTAGACTCCAATTTCCAGTTGCCACAGGTCCAGGAAAGACTAAGGAACATCTCAATAGCCTTTATAACTATAAACTAAAAAAAGCCTTTATTTTATAACACACGCCTATGTGAAGATACATATATTTGATATATATATAATAGGAGCATTGTAAAAATGAAAGCAAAAGTTGTTTGTCATCTAAAAATCAAAATATGGACCTTAACTCCTCATGCACAAGGTACATGTTTCAGAAATTTTAATGTGATCAAGTATTATTTCAATCCAAGCAACTGATGATTGGAGAAAAACAAAGCTGCCATAACTCAGCATTTTTATTGACCAACTTAGCCCTGCCTTTGAATTTGTATACCAAGTGTTTAAATGTGCAAATAAAATAGGTTGTAGATCATCCCAATACTTAACCATGAAGCCATAGCATATGCATTCTGTATCACTGTTGTATTATCACAACTTCTATTTATTCCATATCTAACAAGTGTCAGGAGTTTTACATAGAACAAGTTTATCCTTATAACACCACCAAGTTCTATCACAGTGAGAAAACAGACATCCTAATTTATAACATTAATTTCCTACTGTGTGAGAGAGTACAATTGTGCAGTAGTTTGAATGTTCTTTGGCATTGCCTTTCTTTGGGATTGGAATGAAAACTGACCTTTTCCAGTCCTGTGGCCACTGCTGAGTTTTCCAAATTTGCTGACATATTGAGTGCAGCACTTCAACAGCATCATCTTTTAGGATTTGAAATGGCTTAACTGGAATTCCATCACATCCACTAGCGCTGTTCATAGTGATGCTTCCTAAGGCCCACTTGGCTTCCAGTTTCAGGATGTCTGGCTCTAGGTGAGTAAACACACCATCGTGGATGTCTGGGTCATTAATGTCATTTTTATACAGTTCTTCTGTGTATTCTAGCCATCTCTTCTTAGTATCTTCTGCTTCTGTTAGGTCCATACAGTTAGTCCATACAGTCCTTTATTGTGCCCATCTTTGCATGAAATGTTCCCTTGGTATCTCTAATTTTCTTGAAGAGATCTCTAGTCTTTCCCATTCTGTTGTTTTCCTCTATTTCTTTGCATTGATCACTGAGAAAGGCTTTCTTATCTCTCCTTGCTATTCTTTGGAACTCTGCATTCAAATGGGTATATCTTTCCTTTTCTCCTTTGCCTTTCACTTCTCATCTTTTCTCAGCATTTGTAAGACCTCCTCAGACAACCATTTTCTCTTTTTGCATTTTTTTTTTTCTTGAGGATGGTCTTGATCACTGCCTCCTGTACAATGTCACTAACCTCTGTCCATAGTTCTTCAGGCACTCTGTCTATCAGATCTAATCCCTGGAATCTATGTATATGTAATCTATGTGTCTATGTAATCACTGTATAATCATAAGGGATTTGATTTAGGACATAACTTATTAGTCTAGTGGTTTTCCCTACTTTCTTCAATTTAAGTCTGAATTTGGCAGTAAGGAATTCATGATCTGAGCCACTGTCAGCTTGCAGTCTGGTTTTTGCTGACTGTATGGAGCTTCTTCATCTTTGGCTACAAAGAATATAATCTGTCTGATTTCAGTACTGACCATCTGGTGACATCCATGTGTTAAGTCTTCTCTTGTGTTGTTGGAAGAGGGTGTTTGCTATGCCAGTGCGTTCTCTTGGCAAAACTCTGTTAGCTTTTGACCTGCTTCATTTTGTACTCCAAGACCAAATTTGCCTGTTACTCCAGGTATCTCTTGATTTCCTACTTTTGCATTTCAGTCCCCTATAATGAAGAGGACATCTTCTTGGGGTGTTAGTTCTAGAAGGTCTTGTAGGTCTTCATAGGACTGTTCAGCTTCAGCTTATTCAGCATTCCTGGTCAGGGCATAGACTTGGATTACCATGATATTGAATGGTTTGCCTTGGAAACGAACAGAGACCATTCTGTCATTTTTGAGATTGCATCCAAGTACTGCATTTCAGGTTCTTTTGTTGACTATGATGGCTGCTCCATTTCTTCTAAGGGGTTCTTGCCCACAGTAGTAGATATAATGGTCATCTGAGTTAAATTCACCCATTCTAGTCCATTTTAGTTTGTTGATTCCTAAAATGTCAATGTTCAGCCTTGCCATCTCCTGTTTGACCACTTCCAATTTGCCTTGATTCATGGACCTAACATTCCAGGTTCCTATGCAATATTGCTCTTTACAGCATTGCACTTTACTTCCATCACCAGTCACATCCACTGGGTGTTGTTTTTGCTTTGGCTTTGTCTCTTCATTCTTTCTGGAGTTATTTCTCCACTGATCTCCAGTAGCTTATTAGGTACCTACTGACCTGGGGAGTTCATCTTTCAGTGTCCTGTCTTTTTGCCTTTTCATCCTGTTCATGGGGTTCTCAAGGCAAGAATACTGAAGTGGTTTGCCATTCCCTTCTCCAGTGGACCACATTTTGTCAGAACTCTCCACCATGACCTGTCCATCTTGGGTGGCCCTACACGGCATGGCTCATAGTTTCCTTGAGTTAGCCAAGGTTATGGTTCATGTGATCAGTGTGGTTAGTTTTCTGTAATTGTGCTTTTCATTCTATCTGCCCTCTGATGGATAAGGATAAGAGGCTTATGGAAGTTTCCTGATAGGAAAGACTAAGTAAGAGGGAAACCAGTCTTGTTATGATGGGTATGGCAATGCTCAGAAAATCTTTAATCCAACCTGGATGTTCAAACTGGATTTAGAAAAGGCAGAGGAACCAGAGATCAACCTGCCAACTGCTTGATCATCAAAAAAGCAAGAGAGGTCCAGAAAAACATCTACTTCTGCTTTATTGACTACACCTAAGCCTTTGACTTTGTGGATCACAAGTTGTGGAAAATTCTTAAAGAGATGGGAATACCAGACCACCTGACCTGCCTCCTGAGAAGTCTATATGCAGGTCAAGAAGCAACAGTTAAAACTGGACATGGAACAAAAGATTGGTTCCAAATCAGGAATGGAGTATGTCAAGGCTGTATATTGTCACCCTGCTTATTTAACTTATATGCAGGGTATATCATGAGAAATGCCAGGCTGGATGAAGCACAAGCTGGACTCAAGATTGCCAGGAGAAATATCAATAACCTCAGATATGCAGATGACACCACCCTTATGGCAGAAAGAGAAGAGCTAAAAAGTCTGTTGATGAAAGTGAAACAGGAGAGTGAAAAAGGTGACTTAAAGCTCAACATTCAGAAAACTGAGATCACGGCATCCAGTCCCTTCACTTCCTGGCAAACAGATGGGGAAACAGTGGAAACAATGAGAGACTATTTTGGGGGGCTCCAAAATCACTGCAGGTGGTGACTGCAGCCATGAAATTAAAAGACATTTGCTCCTTGGAAGAAAATCTATGACCAACCTAGACAGCATACCAAAAGGCAAAGACATTACTTTGCCACCAAAGGTCCGTCTTGTCAAAGCTACGGTTTTTCCAGTAGTCCTGTATGGATGTGAGAGTTAGACTAAAAGGAAAGCTGAGCACAGAAGAATTGATGCTTTTGAACTGTGGAGTTGTAGTAGACTCTTGAGAGTCCCTTGGACTGCAAGGAGATTCAACCAGTCCATCCTAAAGGAAATCAGTCCTGAATATTCATTGGAAGGATTGATGCTGAAGCTGAAAAACCAAGGCTTCGTCCACCTGTTGCAAAAAACCGACTCATTGGAAAATACCCTGATGCTGGGAAAGATTGAAGGTAGGAGGAGAAAGAGATGACAGAGGATGAGATGGTTGGGTGGCATCACCGACTCGGTGGACATGAGTTTGAATAAGTTCAAGAATTGGTGGTGGACAGGGAAGCCTGGTGTGCTGCATCCATGGGTCACAAAGAGTCGGACACAGCTTAGCAACTTAACTGAATTTGTAGCAACTCATTTAGAGCCACAGGATCAATAAGTACTGTGATTATAAATACTGGAACAAGTCATTATTTTCTCAAGATATTTGTGAAAATGAATGGCCTGCATTTGACATTGTTCAAAGTTTTGTCTAGTTCCAGGGGACTTGATGACCACATGAGTCCTCCAGTACCAGGAATGCCCTCAGATCTCAACCCAAGGTCAAGTCTGTGTGTGTCCTGATTATGAACCTTTATGAGAAATACTTCTTAATTCTTGTCTTGTGCATCTTTGAATATCAATTTATATCTAAAATACATTAGTGAATATATTACATATGTTAATGTATGCGTGAGTAAAAAAACAAAATTCAGCCAAGTAAATATGCAGCTCTAATTGGCTTTGTAAGTTGATTCACGAATCAGGCAGCATCTTATCTAGCAACTAGAAGGCTACTCAGAGGAGCAATACAAAATGGAAGGCTTTTATAGAAAGAGGGTGGGGTGAGGAAAGTGTATGAGCAAAAGAAAATGAAGGGTTATTTTGAACCAAAACATCTTCTTTTTTGGGGAGAGGAAATGGAGAGGATTTTTTTCTTTCATTTTGTTTTTAATCATACATATTGACATTTCTCCCTCTAGGGGATGGAGAGGGTCCAAGTGACAGATTACTTCATTGGTGCTGACCAGACAATTCCAATCTGGTTGATTAAGATTGCATATCTAGGGAAGGTAAAAACTGCAAGTAGGTTCGTTATTAAAAATAGGTTTGGTATCATGGGCTTTAACACAAGTGACACCATGTTAAGTTTGTGGCTTTTCCCCTATAACAAGCGTATGTTCACACATAGATCTATACATATACGTATGTGTTTATATATGTCAAACTTTTGCTGCTTAATTAATCTAATATTTGTCATTAAATAGAAAATAAAAATCAGTAACTCATGTTTTGTTGTAAAAGGTCTAACACATGAAAGGCATCTAAATAATTTTTTTTTTCTGACAAACTCAGTACATAACTTAGTTAATATGGATAAGATTATTCTTCTGATAGCAAATTATATACTGAGTAGGAGATAAGGCAGATGAGTTGATTCTGCCCATGCTTATTTTAAATCAGCCAGCAGATATTTTAACTTCACTTATAAAAGTAAGCTATGAAATGTTGTGGTTAAATAAAGGTCAATAAAAGTATAAGTTCTTGAACAACTCAGTTGTGTCAGGATGTGTAAAGTAATTAATATGCTTTTGTTTAAGTTATTGTTAACCAGTTTATCTCTTATTCCACAAGGAGCTCTTTCAGGAATTCTCTGGGGAAGAGTGGTAGGTGGGTGAATGGGATTGGATCTTGTTAATGATTGTTTAAAAGTTTGAAGTTTTGATGAGCTCAGGTTGAAATATTTATATTTACGGGAGAAGAAACCATTAATCCATCCTGGACAAATAGCTTACAATCAATAACCATGTGTATCCTGTGGTCATCACTGATGGAAGTGGAAAGCTTTTAATATACATAAAGGTTGACAATTCCAATTGAATTTCTTGCTCTTTATTACCACAATCCATAGGAAAATATCCTTTAAAGCAATGTAAATTACTATATTTTGAAATTATTTGCTAAAATATGCTACATTTTTGTACTTTTAAAAATGAATGCATCATAACGTTATTCAAAATGAACATTTGTTGGAAATTGTGTATTATTTTTTAGCAAATTTAACAAGTTTGTTAAAATTAAATGTTGATATTCTTTCTCAATATAATAATAAAGTGCCAGAATTTATCATTTCAACATTTAAAATATGAAGCATGGTAGAAAATGTATTTATAACTTTAGATAAAACTGTAAGCAATTAGGTATAACAGTTATATACCATCACGTCATTGATAGAAGATTCAGCAGATCCCATTACAACAATTTTCATATGTGTAAGAATATTATTTATCTATTTATTTATCTGCTAAAGATAGGCCAAGTTTGCATGATACCTAAATATAATCAAATTTAATATTTAGTAAACATACAAAAATTCAAAGCTGAAATGTC
The DNA here is from genome assembly GCF_019320065.1 of Cervus canadensis. Lineage (NCBI taxonomy): Eukaryota > Metazoa > Chordata > Mammalia > Artiodactyla > Cervidae > Cervus > Cervus canadensis. Next base: position 39,359,061 of record NC_057405.1, on the reverse strand, counting down.
TTTTGAATAATTATTGACCTGAGTCTTTGCTATTTGCCATAACGGTGAATGCTGGAATGTAAAACAAAGACTTATTCTACTTTAGAAAGAGATTCAGGTCCAATTATTTAATCTCAGCACCCTCTTGCCTACTTGAGCAAAAATATATCTACATTCTTAAATGTTTTCACCCATGTTATGGTCATAACTGAACATTAGAGTGATCTTTCACGTATTATTTTCACACATGTAAACTCATCTACTGTAGCATGGTGGACAAATGAGTCCAGAGTCAAAGCCTTATAACATGGAGAGGATTACACTTCAGTTTTTCATTCAAATCACAGAGGATTTAACATATGGTATAGTTGAGCCCATTATAGCAACACACCCTCTTATTTGAAGAGTTGTAATATTACAGACCCTTACAGGACTGTCCTGGCTTCTGACTTGGAAAACAGATGAGGTATTAGAAGCTGAGAAAGGCGTGCTTAGTGTTACAAGTGTTACATTTTAGCTTTAAAGTTTGAGCTGGTTTTTTGTTGTTGTTGTTGTCTCCTTGTTGTTGTTGTTTCCTGGAAAGAAGAAATGCATTAAATCTCAAAGAATCAGAAGTTTACTTATATACGAATTTAATTTCTAGGAAGTAAAAGTGGAGAAGGAATTTAAGAGTCTGCAAACCCAAATCATTGATTTTAGATGAATTATTGGAAGCTGAGGAAGGATAAATTATTTTGCTGAAACGGTACAGATCTTAAAAAAGAGGCAAATGTAGAATGTGTTCCCTGGTCGTTTTTCAATCATAACCGCCTATGTGAAGTTTTAAGTCACACCAAGAGTATTTTCTAAATTAAAAATCTGTTTTAGCTGTCTTATTAATTTGCAATAATAGCATGTTTGCCTCTGAGATCAAGTTGTCATCCTAACGAGTAATGACATTGTAACTTTATGTTGTAGACGCTTTTTTATTGAGGGTTGTAATTTTCTATACCTGCTAATTTTTTATTTTCTTAGGACTTCCAACTATCATCCAACAGTGTATTTAGCATATTTATTTAAATAATTCATTATTACTTGCAACTCCTCTCCTTATATTTCTTGATTTTCAATCCAGAACCCTGAACTAGACACCAAGAGTTTAGAGTTTCCAGCCCTGCTAATGATTGTTTGACCTCAGACAAAACATTTTTCAGGGTCTTTGTTGTTTCAATTGTGAGTTGATTTTGTGGAACAGTGTGATTCTATGGACTCACTTCAGTCAAAATAATTGACACAATATTCTGTTATTCTTTAGCATTTTTATTGGACCCTTTTAATGATATGTTCCATCTTTCCTTGATCAATATACTTTATCCCAGAATGTTGATCAAATGACATTTCCTCTTTCTGACTTTCTTTTTTTGTTACCTGTGTTTCCTTACTTCCTTCTCAGGTTTTATCTTTGACCCCTCTTCTCACTTATATTCTCACTCTTGGGATTAACAATCTCAAACAACAGTGAAAGGTCAAACTATTTAGGTAACTTCTTTTGTATAGAGTTTTCAGTTTTAAAATACCTGCGGTTCAGGCAAACTTTTAATTCTTCCAGATTAATGGGGTTTGGTGAAAAGACGTATCCGTAGCTTATTCATTACAGTAGTGTGTAACCAATTAAACACTGAAATGAGATCAAACCACTAAGCCAAATGGAGAAAAATGCTTTGAAACATATCTGTTTCACTAGGGTTAGCATGAGAATAGAAGGTGATTTTTCACTTATTCAGATAATTTTTGTTGTGATTTTAATTTTGCTATTTGTTCAACTGTATTAGAAGGGTCTTGCATTCCCTCCCACCTCTGCTTATAATAGTTTTGCTGACATGTCACTAATGCTAAGACTTTTAAATTGCATAAGACAACTAATTTATATGCCTTCTAAAATTGTGACTTGAAAGTTAATATTTGAAATACATTTAATGTTTTACCAAACAGATGGTGAGCTATAGATTCTTTTATGTTATCTCTACAATTCATAAAAACACCAAATGTATCTCCCTAAGTTATGGTTGTTAGAATTGATGGCAAAATATGATTGTCTCTTGGAAGACATTATGAACCTATAATGCAATTGGAAATAGACACATACCCTCACAGAATAAATGCTTTCATTAGGAAACTGGCTGAAAGCTGAGAGTATCTGTTCTACCAATGTGACCAAAGTCTCTACTGAAATCAGAGATGGTATTAGTGAGCAACTATGGCCTTGACTCAGAGAAGGCAATGGCACCCCACTGCAGTACTCTTGCCTGGAAAATCCCATGGACGAAGGAGCCTGGTGGGCTGCGGTCCATGGGGTCGCAAAGAGTCGGATACAACTGAGCGACTTCACTTTCACTTTTCACCTTCATGCATTGGAGAAGGAAATGGCAACCCACTCCAGTGTTCCTGCCTGGAGAATCCCAGGGACGGGGAAGCCTGGTGGGCTGCCGTCTATGGGGTCGCACAGAGTCAGACACGACTGAAGCGACTTAGCAGCAGCAGCATGGCCTTGACTCCCAGATTCTCTGCACACACCTCTCAGAATTACTTTGACCAGACATATTCAGGATCCCAGACCTTGGAAGAAAGAGATGATTCTAACAGTGAAGTCAGCAGCCAAAGAGAGGCTTAGTGTCATAAGGTGGAACACAGTGACCTGAGGGCGAAATGCCTCGGACCTGGGATTGGTTTCACCACCATGTTTGGGACTGAAGTCTTTGAACAAATCTCTCCAAAAAGAGCCTTTTTTTTTGTTTTTTTGTTTTTTTCATTTTTAACATAAAGTTGTTTGATGTAAGGCTTTTGAATTTCCTGTCATAAGTGTACAGTTGATTTCCCCCTTTTCATCAACTTATTAAAAGAGATTTTAATACATAGATCCAAGAAACGTGGTGTTGGAGAAGACTCTTGAGAGTCCCTTGGACTGCAAAGAGATCCAACCAGTCCATCCTAAAGGAGATCATCCCTGAATATTCATTGGAAGGACTGATGCTGAAGCTGAAACTCCAATACTTTAGCCACCTGATGCGAAGAACTGACATTGGAAAAGACCCTGACGCTGGGAAAGATTGAAGGCAGGAGGAGAAGGGGACAACAGAGGATGAGATGGTTGGATGGCATCACCAACTCAGTGGATGTGAGTTTGAGTAAACTCTGGGAGTTGGTGATGGACAGGGAGGCCTGGCGTGCTTCAGTCCATGGGGTCGCAAAGAGTTGGACATGACTGAGTGACTGAACTGAACTGAAGAAAAGTGGAGACCCTGAAGTGAAAACAGAGGGAGGGCACAGGAGCCCACTCACTCGCCCTGTTCTATGCTCAGTTAGTCCATAGCAATGGCACCAGAGCTCCTCTGCAGTGTCTGAGAATCCTGAGAAGGCCTACTTTTGAACAAGACCTTAGATTAACACTCAGAGACAGATAAAACTATATCTGGTTTGAAAATTATACAGAGAAGAAAATGCCACAAACTCTCTTTAGAAATGCTTTTTAGTAGAATTAAAGATCTAGCAAGAAGATGCCCCATTCATATGACCATGCTTCTGTCACTTTGTACTCATGCACATCCAATATGGGTACACTTCTGGGGACCCTAGAGACACTTATATATCTACTGGGCTTCCCTGGTGGCCCAGATGGTAAACAGTCTGCCTGCAATGCAGGAGATCCAGGTTAATGTATCCACTACCTCTATGGGAAATTATAGCATTGGTTTTGTGTTTTAAAAACAGAGAACTACAGATTAGCCAAAAAGATCACATCTACTACATTAATGTATGTGAAAGCCAAATGTGAGCAGGAAGCAGGAAGCACATAGGAAGGAACTGGACTGCTGTGGGATTAATAAGGTGTCAGGCATGTTTTGTTATTGAATTTTTGTTTATATGTTCAATAGAGCACAGTCTTCCCTGATATCTCTAGTATGAAGTCATGACTTTCACCAGTGTCTGAAGAGACCTGCATGCAGAAGAGAGACCATTGCTTGAACGATGCCTGTGAGCTAATTTTTGTGATTTTTAAAAATATGCACTTTTTTACTTTCAAAAGTTAGATGTTTGTGTTATGCAAAATGGAAACAACACACATAAAGCAAAATTTGGTATCCCTTCATTCCCATGTAATCCTAATAACCACTGTTAGCCTCTAGTTTCAAACTTCTGAGCAAGAGAGAGATAAATATAGAAAATGTATGCAAACATATAATCATGCATTTTTAGTTACATAAATAGGACCATTTCTTTGTGTATGTGTGTGTTTTTTTCACTCAGTATTATGCTGCGGTCATGCCTCCTTCCATGTAAGTGTATAGAAATAAAACTAAAGTCACATAGCTGAAAATTCTTTGGTAAATAGAAGCAATCGTCCTTCATTAGTGTATCTTCGGTTACTGTATCAGGCAGGACAGTAAATGCTTTTAATTTAATCATTCCTCGCCAATAAAATGTAACCACTTCTTGAGCAATCTTAACCCAGTGAGTGGAAACATCATTAGTTTTCTATAGTCATTGCCTTTGACCATGTCTGACCCCCATTTCCCATTCTATGAAAACTGCTCAGATTGATCTTATAGATTCCCAAGCTCTTTTAGATATTAATATTCCAGTCCAGTGCAGTTTAGAACTTTAATCAGTTTTCCAACGTATTACTTATCCTCCCCATCAATTTCCATGCCTGATTCATCAACTTGCCCTGGAAAGAGGTCATGGCCTGGTTTTCTATGCTTTCTTTATGTCTCTGATCTCTTCCCTTCTCTTCTGGGACTCTTTCTTCTCCAGTGTATTGCTGACCATAGGAGAGAAAGGGTTAAATATCTCTTACTTAATTGATGGTATTAAAGTTCTCCCATGTTGATTATTGAAATTTCTCCAATTTCCACCCTTTGTGTGACTCAAATCCCCATGCTGGCTCTTTGGGAGAGAGGCATTTTCTTGAAGGATCTTTCAGCAGGATCACCATAGCGAAATCCATCTTCACTGCAGAAAATCCACTGTGGATCAGCCTCCTTAAACCTTTCACTTCTCCCAAGCCCATATTCAAGACACTGAGGCCCCATTTCGCAAGTCTGATACCAAGATGTCCTACTGAAGGAGAGAGTCAGCCTCTCTCTCTTATGATTAGCTCCTATCTCTACAAAGGATTCTCTTGGACTTCCCAGGGCAGGTGGAAGTTTGGGGAAAGCACTGGTGATCTCTAAACTGGACCAAGACTTACCTTTCAGACCTTCCAGCTTCTGCTTAAATAGGCTAGTGGCAGCCCTGAGGTCAAGGGTGAGGAAGCAGAGGTGAACTGGCTGCCAGGGGTGTAAAGTCCATTGCTTTTGCTTTTTTTTTTTAGAATGTGAAGTGCTTTCCTCATGTCTTTGTTTCTGAGCGAAATCAGGCAATTTAGACTATTGGAAAAGTCTTCCTCAGTATCCATTATATAAGCAGAAATTAAAGAAAATCACAGAATGGTTTGGTTTGCCTTTTAAATCAAAACAGATCATTAATGGAAAATGAGCCAATATTTAGGATTTTTGTTTGTTTGTTTTACATTTTGTATTTGGTGATCTCTTTGAATTCATGTCCACTAAATATTACTCCTGTGAAGCTTTGTGGTAGGAATGGTTTCAAAATTTTCTTCAGTTGTGTTACTGGGAAACACACTTTAAGGTGCAGAGGGTATATAGAGAACTGTTATGGGAAACACACCTACCACGAAGGGAAGAAGCCAGGTTAGGACAGAGGAGAAGCTACAGTGCTTTTGTTAATGAAGCCTCAGCTCATCCTATGAGGACTGTGGAGCCCAAGGACTATAGCCCTTCAGAGTTGTGCTAAATCCAGGCAGTGTAAGGCTGGGACTTTCTCTCCCCACCTCTGCTGGTCAGTAGCTGAATCGGGTCCCCTGGAAAAGGATGCAGTCTTGGGCAAGTTAGCTCCCTAAGGCCTGGGGCATTGCTCAGTGAGAAACTCAGTTGTGGTCTCCAGCAGCTAGGGTGAGTGTCTTTACCTAAAGAGAGATTATAGAAGGATAGAACCTCAGTGTCCATTATAGAATGCATATGAATTCATTCTAAATTTCCATTAGAATAAGTTGCTTCTGCTTGGTACATACATTAATTAATGTCCTATTTCATGTGGGCCTGGCACATAGTGTGAATATTTCAATTAATAGATAGAAGCCTTGCCTCAGTTTCTTTAAGTATAAAATGCAAATTCTAATGTGGGGAATTTAATCTAATAATCATATTAGTTCTTTGTATTATTGTTGTTTAGTCACTAAGTCGTGTCTGACTTTTTTGCGACCTGATGGACTGTAGCCCGCCAGGCTGCTCTGCCCTTGGAATTCTCCAGGTGAGAATACTGGAGTGGGTTGCCATGCCCTCTTCCAGGGGATCTTCCTGGCCCAGAGATCGAACCTGGGCCTTCTACATTGGCAGGCTGATTGTTTACCACTGAGCCTCCAGGGAAGACATTTCTTTGTGTAGAATATGATTAATTTAGGCTTGAAATAGTAATGTGCCTAATGTATTATTTTCAGTATATTATTATTAATGAAAATTCCTAGAATTTAAATTTTGGGAAGGCTGTATTTCTCTTTTAGGTGATGAAATAGATGCACCTACATTTGTAAGATCTTGGGTGCTTCCAGAATCAGCATGCCTGGCATCTTGCACTTGTAAACTAAGTAAAGCCATCCAGGCTTACCAGGTGCGTGGCTGCAAAGTGACAGGAACTCAGACAGAAAGCTGTGGGTTTTTTCCAACAGGACCTTACAAAAAGCAATGAGCAGGTATCATTTATAGGAAGGAATAGCTACAGTATCAGAGAAGGTATTGAAAGCACTAAAAACTGATTTTTCTCAGGATAGCAGCACAAAAAGAAAACCTCACAAAACTGAGGAAACTCTTACAATTTTGGAAGCAATTGGCACATGTAAAATTATTCATGGATCAAAAGTTGGTAAGAGCCTAAAATCTTTTCTAGTTTATAGAGAATCAACACATTGAAGACATGACTTCAATTGTGACGGCTTAGCATAGAAATAGAACTGGCAGAGGATTGATGTTCCAAAGAGTTGAATCTCCAAACGTAAATTATATTGCCCTGGTCCTTTGTTCGCTGAATGCAGTAGAGAAAAGATACTATCTGGCTGGTTGTCCTTGCTTTTGTCTCCCAAAATACACATTCAGTGCAAGGCCCAGTCCTTTTTATATTCTAGAAAGAAATGGAGAAATGTACACATATATTACCGTTAACTCATATTGGCTTATATATCTCCTGGCCTTGCAAAGGAGATTGCAAAGAGCTGGACATGACTTAGCTACTGAACAACAGTTTCTTCTTCAAAACAAATCTTATTTTCCTGTTAAAACACAAGCAGCTATTAGAAACTCAGATTTGATGGGATCAACTTAAAATATTTCTGTCACAAGATGGCTGAACATTTTCCTTCAAACTTGCATCTAGGAGGCTCAGTGTCAAGAGAGAAAAATCAGAAGAGTTGAATTATAATAAACCATTAAATTTCTTATTTACTCTCATAAGTATATGTATATCAGTGTAAGACAGAAATGAGCCTCAACATATAAAAGAGACGATTGGTGGATGGATAGAGTCAGTCAGTAAGTATAAATTGCGCAGACTGTATGATATGTAAACATCTGATTCATTAATACAATAATCTTCATAGTTAATTTTTATATACTGAGTCTCCAAAAGTCATAAGTTTAGAGAAGTAATTTTTATATGTATGAAAACTATAAAGATAAATGAAAGTGGAAAAGAGGAATATTGATATTTTTATAAAAATCACAAAAGAAAGTTAAAAAAGAAAAACGAGGAGAGATTAGGAGTTTCAGGTTAAAACTTCCCAGTGCAATTATGACATTTTGGAAAAGTCTATAAAGGTGAATAGCAGGTATGCTGCCAGAGAGATAAAGTACAGTAAGATGACTTACTCAACTCAGAGTACCTTGCAGAATGTAAAGATTCAGGTGAGCTGGGAAAGCACTGTTGTATTTGATATGGGCTAGGTGGCTCTGGGTGTTTCTGTTGGTGGTCATGGAAGGCAAAGGTCATAGCTCATTAGCAGCAGGACTCTAACAGAAGTAAATCTAAGGAGACTTCTGTTGGGCTCTTGAGCTGGTAAAATTCAGGAGTGATGCCAGTAGCTAGAGAAGGCTGAATTCTGGTTAGCAGTATTTCAGGGCCTGTTGGATCAAGGCACTGTGGCCCTTTGTCAAGTTTTGATTCTACTTTTAATATCAACACATCCAGTACCTCTTGAGGCTTAGTAAGTGTTATTCGCTCAGTCGTGCCTGACTCTTTGTGACCCCATGGCCTGCAGCCCACCAGGCTCCTCTGTCCATGAGAATTTCCAGGCAAGGATACTGGAGTGGGTTGCCATTTCCTTCTCCAGGGGATCTTCCCAACCCAGGGATCGAACCCGGGTTTCCTGCACTACAGGCAGATTCTTTACCGACTGAGCTACAAGGGAAGCTGAAGTCTTTATCCTGAACAGAATCTTATACAGTATAGGAAAGAATTTTCTCTCTCTCTCGCTCTCTCTCTCTTTTTTTTTTTTTAATTTTAGCGAGACCAGCTTAGATGCTTAGTACTGACTTAGTATTTCTAAAGGACTTTGCATTTTTGCTACTTGTGTGTGCTAAGTCGCTTCTGTCTTATACAATTCTTTGTGACCCTATGGACTTTAGCCCTCCAGGTTCCTCTGTTCATGGGATTCTCCAGGCAACAATACTGGAGTGGGTTGCCATTCCCTCCTCCAGAGAATTTTTCTGACCCAGGGATTGAACTGAGTTTCTTAATATGTCTTCTGCATTGGTAGATGGGTTTTTAAGTCACTAGCACCACCTGGGAAGCCCTAGTAAGAAACCCCGGGTGGTTCAGATGGTAAAGAATTCTGCTACTTAAATGATGTTAATAACAGGACAGGAGAAATTGCTAGTGCTGCATGAGACAGGCTGTCATTGCTGTGAATGCATGCAGTGGCCTGTGAGTTCATAATCATTTGTACTTCTGTGATGTTTCCTGGAATGCCTAAATTCAGTTCAGTTCAGCCACTCAGTCGTGTCCAACTCTTTGTGACCCCACGGACTGCAGCATGCCAGGCTTCCCTTCCATCACCAACTCCCGAGGCTTGCTCAAACTCATGTACATTGAGTTGGTGATGCCATCCAACCCTCTCATCCTCTGTTGTCCCCTTCTCCTCCTGCCTTCAATCTTTCCCGGCATCAGGATCTTTTCCAGTGAGTCAGTATTTGCATCAGGTGACCAAAGTATTGGAGCTTCAGTTTCAGCATCAGTCCTTCCAATGAATATACAGGACTGATTTCCTTCAGGATGGACTGGTTTGGTCTCGTTGCAGTCCAAGGGACTCTCAAGAGTCTTCTCCAACACAACAGTTCAAAAGCATCAATTCTTGGGCACTCAGCTTTTTTATGGTCCAATGCTCACATCCATATTTGACTACTGTTAAAACCATACTTTTGACTAGATGGACCTTTGTTGGCAAAGTAATATCTCTGCCTTTTAATATGCTGTCTAGGTTGATCATAGCTTTCCTTCCAAGGAGCAAGTGTCTTTTAATTTCATGGCTGCAGTCACCATCTGCAGTGATTTTGGAGCCCCTCCCCCCAAAGTTTCTCACTGTTTCCATTGTTTCCCCATCTATTTGCCATGAAGTGATGGGACCGGATGCCATGATCTTCATTTTTCAAATGTTGAATTTTAAGCCAACTTCTTCACTCATCTCTTTCACTTTAATCAAGAGGCTCTTTAGTTCTTCTTTGCTTTCTGTCATAAGGGTGGTGTCACCTGCTTATCTGAGGTTATTGATATTTCTCTCAGCAATCTTTTTCCAGCTTGTGTGCCATCCAGCCCGGCATTTTGCATGATGTACTCTGCATACAAGTTAAATAAGCAGAGTGACAATATACAGCCTTGACATACTCCTTTCCCAATTTGCGATCAGTCCATTGTTCCATGTCCGGTTCTAACTGTTGCTTCTTGGCCTGCATATAGATTTCTCAGGAAGCAGTTCAGGTGGTCTGGTATGCCCATCTCTAAGAATTTTCCAGCTTTTTCTGATCCACACAGTCAAAAGCTTTGGTGTAGTCAATAAAGCAGAAGTAGATGTTTTTCTGGGACTCTCTTGCTTTTTCAATGATCCCAAGGCTATTTTCAATTTGATCTCTGGTTCTTCTGCCTTTTCTGATCAAGTTTGAACATCTGGAAGTTTATAATTCATGTACTATTGTAGCCTGGCCTGGAGAATTTTGAGCATTACTTTGCTAGCATGTGAGATGAGTGCAATTGTGTGGTAGTTTGAGCATTCTTTGGCATTGCCTTTCTTTGGGATTGGAATGAAAACTGACCTTTTCCAGTCCTGTGGCCACTGCTGAGTTTTCCAAATTTACTGGCTCTTTGAGTGCAGCACTTTAACAGCATCATATTTTAGAACTGGAAATAGCTCAACTGGAATTCCATCACCTCTGCTAGCTTTGTGGAGAGTGACACTTCCTAAGGCCGAATTGACTTTGAACTACAAGATGTCTGGCTCTAGGTGAGTGATCATACCATCATGGTTATCTGGGTCATGAAGATGTTTTCTGTAGAGTCCTTCTGTGTATTCTTTCTACCTCTTCTTAATATCTTCTGCTTCTGTGACTAAGTTAAGTTACAGTAAACATAATTGCTTGTCATCTCATTAGTTACTATTTTATACAAGCTAAAAAGGAGAAAGGAAAAATACCTGATTTTCTTAAGTAACAGTTTCCTTATATATATATACATATATATACATATATATGTATCAGAGAAATAATAGAGCAAAATAGTCCTTTAACTATTTTAATCACCAATTTTCTAAGTTATTCACAATTTGTGGAACTTTGAAGAATTCTCCAACATTCTGCTCACAATCAGCATCAATAAATTTATGAGAACTTTTCTAAATAGATCTGATATATAGATCTATTTCTTATAACACTAGTAAATAGTACCTTTTTTTTTTTCCTATAACTTTCTTGGTTAATGAAGTTTGCTGGTTGGATTTATTCTGATCATCCTTAAATCCTTCCATGCTGGCAGTTTTAATTAAAAGAAAAAATTCCAATCATTTCTGTAATGCCAGAGAAATGCTAAGTACAAATCATTTCTCTTCAGAATTTCAATACCATCTCCTCTGTTAAAGCCTCGTGAAATAGTTTTGGCATTTATATAGTTTTTCATAGATTGCATAGTAAATGCATGCAGTGCTACTTTACTTCTTATAAAAAAATAATATACAAGATGTAAAGTGTTTAAAAATGTAGTAGAAATTAGTACTGACATTTTGTTCTTTTGTTCTTATTGTGGTTTTAAGTGAAGTGAAAGTCACTCAGTCACGTCCAACTCGTTGCGACCCCCTGGACTGTAGTCCATGGAATTCTCCAGGCCAGAATACTGGAGTGGGTAACCTTTCCCTTCTCCAGGGGATCCTCCCAACCCAGCGATTGAACCCAGGTCTCCCACATTGCAGGCGGATTGTTTACCAGCTGAGCCACAAATTTTGACCCGCAAATTTTGAAATTTTGTCAGATTTTCCATGATTTCCCTCAGCAACTCAAATAATTATTTGTTGGTTGAGGTTTAAGTCTGTTTTTGACATTACTCAAAATCATTTTTGGAGACAGTGAAACAAATTATGGATTTTCGTTTTAACATTTTCCTCATATTGTCAATAAATTATCCTCAGTAATTCTTAAGGGTAGGTTCTTGATAGGCCTTTGAATGTTGTTTACATTTATATCATATATTAGCATTATTATTTATCCTTCTCTATCACTGATTTTCTTTTTAAGTTTTTTACCTATCCCCTTAACATTTATTTTCTTCATTTCAATTTATTTTTCTTTGGTTTTCAACTTTTCAGCTTCACCGAGAATCTGATGACCTAATAAAAAGAAATATGTTTTCTAGACAAAATAAGAAGTTGTGTTGAGATAAAATGACAGAATCTTAATGCTCAATGTAGAAACATGGAGGTAGCACAATTACAGGAGCAAGAAGTTTAGCTCTGAATGATCAAAGCCTGACCCTAACATAAAAAGGGAGATCATTGTGCCTCATACTCAGACTCCAAGGAAAAGAGAGTCTCAGGCTCACAGTAAACAAGTCTGGGGCTTACACTGAACCAAGAGGTGTTAGTAAACATTCTCCTTCTTAGAGTTTTGTGTTTTTTGTTTTTTTTTTTAACTATAATTATAGGTATTTAATATAGAATTGTAATTAGAGGTACTTTGCTTTTTTTCACTTGGCTTCCCAAGTGGCACTAGTGGTAAAGAACTTGCATGCCAATGCAAGAGATGTAAGAGAAGTGGGTTAGATCCCCGGTCAGGAAGATCCTGGAGGAGAACATGGCAACCCACTCCAGTCTTGCCTAGAGAATCCCATGGACAGAGGAGCCTGTTGGGCTACAGTCCATAGGATCGCAAAGAAGCCTGGTGCTTACACTAAACCAAGAGGCGTTAGTGAACCCTTGTTAGAGTTTGTGTGTGTGTGTGTGTGTGTGTGTGTGTGTTTTAATATAAATATAAGTATTTAATATAGAATTACAACTAGAGGTACTTTGCTTTATTTTTTTTTTTTTTTACTGTGAGCAATGGTGGGTTATTGAAGCTGGGCAACTGGTGCTATTTAAGTCTCTGAGCCCTGTAGAGTTTGCATAGAAAGCTAAAACTGCAGTGTGTCTGCCCTGTCCCCAAAGGGAAATCTCAGTGAATCCACTTCACAAATACGAAAACTATGGTGCAGAGAATTTGTGACTCTCTGAAAATTATAAAATTAAGGAATAGAAGAACACACGTTTAAATTAAAATCTAACTTCATGCCAGTATTTCAGCATGTTTCATTTTGGTATTCAATTGTTTATTCCATACCCACTTGACACCCGCCCCCAAAAAATATAGGGACATTTTTTATTGGCTAAGAAATCAGAGAGATCTAGTTACTTCTTCACTGAAAGCAATAGAAAATACTGAAGACTTCAAAGACTTGTAGAGAATCTTTATTGTACTTCATTGCTGATGGGGTGGTTTTTGGTAGATGATTTATTTAACACTCCCTGAAGTATAGCAATATAATTAACTATGCCATTATCTTGGTCATAAATGTTTTCATTACGTAGAAAATTATTCTATTCTTTTCAAATTCCAGGTATTTTTATTTGTTTTCTATGACCTCTAGCAACTGAGGGTACTAAAATGTTATTATACATGCTGGGCAAATAAATATGTCCATTCATTTTAAGTATCTTGCCCTTTAATTTCATTGAGCTTGTCCCCTCAGTCTCTTATTATGCATCAGGGTACAAGGGCAGAACAAACTCATTTTCATTCTGCCCTTTGTTATTTTGAAAAATCAAAGTCAACTCTTTTTTTATTTTCCATTTTTCTGCACTGATAATTCTGTATTTTTCACATTTAAAGTTTTTATTTAGTGATGGCTAGATCATCAGCTCAAGAAATTTGCAGGTATAAATTAAGCTACAGTTTTTAAAACAGGTTTTAAAAATATGATCAGATCTTTAAAAAAAAAAAAAAATGACCAGATCTAATATGCTACGTTTTCACTGCAGGATTTGTGGAGGATCCATTTGGCTGATGCTTCTTCTGCCCTTGAATTGAAATCTGGGTTAATTGAAGCAAAGCTGAACTTGCTCTTTTGTAAAATGTGTGGAAGGCCATTGCTCTTTTAATTGCTAAAATCATCAATACTGTCTTGATATTTGGATATATTCCCATTTTATTTAAAGTGCCAGCTATCTGCTTGCATACTTAGTTGCCTCTTGCACTATCAGAGTTTGGATTTAAACTTTTATCTAAGATGGCATTTACCTCTAATGTTATAAGAAATAAATTCTTGTAATTACTGCCCAGTTCTACAAAGTCAAGAACCCAATTCAAATGACAGAATTTTTAAAATGTTTCTTCTTTGGAAGATCTTTGAAATAAAAAGAGATAAAAAGAAGCTGAGTGATGATATTCTGCAACCCTCCAAGCATTCCTACGGATACGATTTATCCTAAACCAAGAGAGCTATTCCCTCTATTCCTCATTACATTTTTCCACATATGAAAAATCATTCATTCCCTGCCCATCTCCCCCAATAATCTGAGAGAGCTGAAGGCAAACTGCTTATTATTTATTGGTATATCTTCAGCTCCCAGCCCAATTTATGGACTCAATAAATGTTTGTTATGAGAATAAATATTTAGCCAGAATGGTCAGACTGTAGCAAAAGTAGTTGATTATTTTGATTTAAAACATTTCATTGATGATACAATGAATACCCTGAGGTACAATGACTGCCTTATCCATTGTTTGAAGTGGTGAACTTGATCGAGTTGTGAAACTTCTAGGGCCCTTACAGGTTCTCAAACAGCTAATAGTTTCAACTATAAACCCAAACTGCTTTCTACAGAGGATGACAAATGAGAACATTAAAGGCAACCTTAGCTAGGAAATAGAAATTTGTTGTCTTGCTGATTTTTGAGGCGACCTGAGTGAGTCCTTGCACTGACAGCAAGGCAGTGTTAGGGCTCTAAGTGTTCCCAGTGTCACTGAGCTAACTGCCATCACACTGATCTAAGTAACACACTCATAACTAAATAATCACCACTCCAGTATTCTTACCTGGAAAATTCCCGGGACAGAGGAACCTGGCGGGCTGCAGTCCATGGGGTCAAAAAGAGTCAGACACAACTGAGAGACTGAGTATATACTAAATAATCTGTTTCCATGCCTGTTGTGGACTGTGAATCACATGGGAGCAGGCAGTGTATGAGGTTTTGAATCAAAGTTAGCACTTACTAGGGTGCCTACAGCCAGTGTTCAATAATTCACTATTTCTTGGGCACTTAATGAAGTACGGAATGGTTGGAATATGTATTTTCACTGAAATTATTCAAACCATGTCAATCTTGCCTTCCTTTTATCACTTTTGCATCTGTTCATTTGTTGTTGACTTTCCATTTTCCATGACTCTGTAACTGTTTTCCTAAGAAACTCACAAAAGACAGAATATGTGGCCAAATGACAGAGTAGGAAGACTCTGACTTCACCTCCTCTCCCAGGTACACCAAAATCACAACTGTTTATAGAGAGTGATTGTCAGTGAGGATGATGCGAAGATTAGCAGAAAAGATTTTGACAATGAAAGTTATAAAGAAGGGCTGTAATGAAACGGGTATCTGTGGGTAGAGATGTAATATGGTAAACCGATACCTCCAGGTGGGCAACCCACATAGGAGGGTAAGTATAATTGCAGAGGTTATCCTCAAGGGGTGAGGGGTCTGAGCCTCCCCAGCCCAGGGGTCATGCAACAGGAGAATGAGCCCCTAGAACCTCTGGTTTTGAAGGTCAGCACCGCTTCTGTGTGGGAGAGCTGCAGGGCTGTTGAAAGCAGAAACTCCTCTCTTAAAGGGTATATGCAAAATCTCACACACTCTGAGTCCCAGGGCAAAGCCCATAATTTGAAAGGAACCTAGGTCAGACCCACTTGCTGACCTTGGAGAGTCTCCCAGAGAGGCAGGAGGCAAGTAGGACTTGCTTTGGGAACATAGATGCTGGCAGCAGCCATTTCAGGCAGCTTATTCTACTGTACAGACACTAGCCCTGACAATGGCCATTTTAGAGTCTTCCCTCTAGCTCTCAGTGCCAGGGGTTACCTGCCCAGCCGTGGGCCAATACCAGTCCTAGGCTGGCATGAGGTTAGCCATGTTGGGATCCAGCCCCACTCACCAACAGGCTGTCAGCCACCACCCAAGGCTGAGGCTGGCAGCCAGGTGGACCAGGGTCCACCTCTGCCTACCAGTGGACTCACAGAAGCCAGCCCAGCACTAACAGAAGGTCCACGAAGCCCACACAGAGGGCCCCACTAAAGCAGACAGCTCTGGTGGCTAGAAGTGACTGTGCTGCTGGGCCCCCTAGCCCGTCTCCTACATAAGGGTGTTTCTCCAAGATCAGGGAATTAGACAAAATGAGCAGATAGGGGAATATGTTCCAAATGAAGGAATAAAAGAAAACCTTAGAAAAATAACCAAAGTGAAGATAGGCAGTCTTCAGGGTAAAGAGTTTAATGTATTGATCATGATCATTAAGATCAAAGAAATCAGAAGAAAGATGAATGAACACAGTGAGAGTATTAACAAAGAGAAGAATATGAAGCTACCAAACTGAAGAATACAATAACAAGAATACAATAATAAGAAAAAAGATACACTAGAAAGAATCAATAGTAGATTTGATGATACAGAGAAATTGATCAGTGAATGAGAAGACAGAGCAGTGGAAATCAGTGACTTCATCTGAATTAGATATTTTGTTCTGTGAAATACCCTGCTGAAATGATCAAGAGACAATATAAACAGTGGGAGAAAATACTCCCAAACCACATATCTGACTAACAACTCATATTTAAGGTATATTAAAATATCAAAATGCAATAGTATAAGAACAAACAATACAGTTATTAATAGAAAATGGGCAGAAGACAAGAAACATTTTACCCAAGAGAATATACAGATGGCAAAGAAAAACACATGAAAAACATTCCCAACATCACCAGACATTAGCACACTTTCTGTTTATATATCTGCCCATACAACACTGTCTTGGTTACTGCAACCATTATATCAATAAAGCCATTCCTTCAACTTTATTCTTCTTCTTCAAGATTGCTTTAATTATTTTGATTTCTTTACCTTTCCACATACATTTTATGATCTTGTCTATTGCTAGAATTTGGGTAGTAATTATTTTAACTGCATTTTAAACCTGTAATGAGGATAATTTGGCATCTTCACTATATTGAGTCTTCCAATTCATGAATATGGTATGTCTATCCACCCACTTAGATCATCTTTGGTTTCTTTCATCAGCATTTTATAGTTTTCATCATACAAATCTTACGCATGTTTTTCTAGATTTATGCCTGAATATTTTGGTTTTCTTGCATTATTTTAAATTGTATTATGTTTAAAATTTTTGTGTTTATTGCTGCTATATAGAAATACAGTGGAGAAGGAAATGGCAACCCACTCCAGTATTCTTGCCAGGAGAATCCCATGGGCAGAGGAGCCTGGCTAGCTACAGTCCATGGGGTTGCAAGAGTCAGACACGACTTAGTGACTAAACCACCACCACCAGCAGGAATACAGTATATCGTTCTTGCAGCCTTTCACCTACCCTGACTCACTTAGCTCTAGAAGGGATTATTAGAGTCCCTTTGAGTTCTGCATACAAAATCATATCATTAATAATAGGAACAATTGTCTTCATTCATTTCTGATCATTATGCTTCTTTTTTATTTTTCTTGTATTTTTTTTTCTGGCTATAACCTCCAGACTTTTAAAAGGAATGGTGGGAACAAATGTCCTTGTCTTATTATCAATCTTAGGAGGCTTCCCTGGTGGCTCAGATGGTAAAGAGTCTGCCTGCAGTGCAGGAGACCTGGGTTTGATCCCTGGGTCGGGAAAATCCCCTGGAGAAGGAAATTGAATCCACTCCCATATTCTTGCCTGGAGAATCCCACGGACCAGGAGTCTGGTGGGTTATAGTCCACGGGGTATCAAAGAGTTGGACATGACTAAGTGACTAACACTATACTGTACTGTAGGTGGAAAGCATTCAGTATTTCACTATAAAGTGTGACCTTAGTTGTAGGCATTTTGGGGGCTTCCCAGGTGGCGCTAGTGGTAAAGAATTCCCCTGCCAATGCAGGAGATGCATGAGATGCATGTTTCATCCCTAGTTTGGGAAGATCCCCTGGAGTAGTAAATGGCAAGCCACTCGAACATTCTTTCCTAGAAAATTCCATGGGCAGAAGAGCCTGCTGGGCTACAGTCCATCGGGCCACAAAGAGTCAAACAACATTGAGCAATGGACCAGCCCCAGCAGTAGGCGTTTTTTAGATGATCTTTATAACATTGAAGAAGTTCACCTCTATTTCTGTTTTTTAAATCATGAATTAGAGTTGAATTCTGTTAAGTGCCTTTCTGCATCAATTGACATAAGCATGTGTTTATTTTTTTAAACCTATTAATGTAATGGATTACATTGTTTAATTTTTGAATATTGAATAAGCCTTTCATCCTTCAAACACTGATTGATCATGGTTGACTATTATATGTGATATTGCTGAATTTCATGGACTAGTATTTTGTTAAGGATTTTTACATCTGTATTCATTACATTTGTATGTAATTTGCTTTTTTCTTTTGCACTTTTGTCTGGGATTTTGTTTTCAGAGTAATACTGACTTAATATTAATTAGAAAGTATTCTTGCATCTTCCATTTTCTCAAATAAATGTTGTGGAATTATAGTATTAAATCTTTAAATGTTTAGAAGAATTTTCCCATGTAGTCATTTAGGCCTAGAAATTTCCTTTTAGGAGTTTTTAGATTATGAATGTAATTTCTTTAATGGTAATAGAGCTATTCAATTTATTTCATATTAGTTAAGTTGATCATATGTGCCTCTTAAAGAATTGGTTCATTGCATTTAATTTGTCAAAGGTATTTGTGTAGAGTTGTTTGTAGTCGTCTCTTATGAACATTTTTATTTTTGCAGATGTCTGAGTACTGGACGTTCTGTTAATTTCTGATACCAGTATTTTTCCATCCTTTTTTGTTTGTCCATCTTGATATCAACTTTATTATTGATCCTTTTAAGACTTATATATTTTGTTTCATTGATAATATCTGACTGATAAGCATATAAAAGATGCATTCAACTTTAAGGAAATGCAAATTAAAACACTCTAACATTCTTCACAAACTAGAATAACTAAAATTAAAAAGATTGGCAATACCAATTGCTGGAGAGGCTTTGGAACAACTAGATTTCTTATACATTTATTGTGGAAATGTAAAATGGCTCAAGCCTCTAGAAAATAGTTTAGCAATAGTTTAGAAAAAAAATTGACGTGCTCTATGATATATCAATCCCACTCCTTTAAGTATTTATCCCCCCAAAATAGAAAATTTATGTCTACTAAAAACCTTATACAACAGTAAAAAAGCTGAATATTGATAACAGTTTTACTCATAATATCTAAAAAAGCAGGAAAAAAACAAATATCCCTCAGTGGATTACTGGGTAAACACATGGGATGCATTTATAAAGTGTAATGCAGTAAAAGAGAATAAGCTACTGACACGTGCAGTAACATTTATTAATATCAGAAACACTATGTGAAATCAAACAAGGCAGACATTTTATACCTTGTGTTTCCATTTACATGAAATTCTAGAAAAGGGAACACTGTGCTAATAAAATCAAAACAATATAATCTTTTTTGGGGAATGGGCATTAGGTTTCTATAAATGTGTATCTTAATTAGAGTGTTACTTACATGGGTTTATACAACTGTCAAAACTAATACAACTGCACACTTAAATTTTATGCACTTTATCATATATTAATTATACCTCAGTTTTTAAAAAGTGATACTTTTACTGGCATAGCTCTCCTTGTGTTTTCAGTGGGTTTTGTATTTTAGTACGTGGAATGAGTGCTTTTATTGCAGTTATCTGAATTAAGGATTTAAATAATTTTCTGTTCCTTTCTTTGATCTCATTCTTTGGTGACTTCTGTCATGTGTGTGGGGGGCTGTGATTTTCTTAAATCATTTTACTTTTTTCCTTTTTTATTCTGTTTTATCCTTTACACATTTACGTACTTCAATTCTTTACCTTACAGTTTATTTTTATTTGACTGTGTATCTTTTAATTCCATCATCCTTTCTGAAGAGTTTTTTTCCCCCCCTTAATCTTCCTTGAAAACTGTCAGTTCTTTTATTTTGTCCCTTTTTTATAATTTCTGTCCAATTTCTGAACTTTTGTTTGTTTTTATTCTTTCAGTCATCTGTTTTCTTAATTTCTTTTAGCTCATTTTGAGATATTAGAAGTTAATTTTAATCTTTTTTGGCTACACTTTTTGGTGGTGATCTTATTTTCTTCCTTAGTTTGATTAAAATAGAATTTCCAGGATGTTTAGGAAGAGGTTCCTGTGGGGAATGCAGAGGTGGATCAAAATAGCCTTCACTGCTTCACCACTTGAGGGGTGCCTCTTCTCAAATTATGGTCTTTTTGTATGTCTTTCTCTCTGAGCTGAGCCTAATTCAGGAAAGTTATATTTTCAAGATAATCTTGTGTTTTAAGACAGTGCACCAATATTTAGATGATATATTTCACAGTTACAAGATTTAGGGGAAATCTCCTGTGTCTTAACCCGTTCAATCCCTCTAGTGTTCATCTTCCCTTTAACTCCCATTTTCTTGCTCTATTCAGTTTTATCTGACCTCCAATAATGTTAATTTAGAGTGAGAGTCTATGTTTCTAGATATTTCTGAAACCCTAAAGGTGCAGTTGCCAGTTAAAGTATAGATGCTTGGTATAATTTGATTTTCCAAACAGCATTTTTTTAAATGTAAATATGTTCCAAACAATATTTTGTTTCTTGAATCAAGTAATTCTATGTAGAAGGCATATATGACCACAACTATTTCTCTCTCCCCTGCTTAATGACCTTAACCACTCATTTTCTGCACCCACATGACTCCCCAACTTCAGTTGACCCTTCCAAGAATCTAAAGCCCAGGATTCTGTTCAGTGTGAGGTCCCTAACATCTAGTGGTAAGTTTTATTTGTGATTTAGAGGTTCTGGGACTTATGGAACTCATCAGGTATTCCATTTACTGTAACTTCTATTGCTCACATCTTCTAATGATTTGGCTACATTCACTCTTGTTTGGGGATTTATATATGCCTATTCTTTGTCAACAAGTATTGCTGAAAATACTATGTATTTTATTTCCCTACCCTAGTTGATATGTTTGGTTTCTAAAGAAAAGTTGGAATGAACTTATTTATGATGTTCAGATTTTAATATAATTTTTAAATTAATATTTATTGGAGTAAAGAATTTTAAAAATACATGATTACATCTCAAATGTTCAAAGCCAGACCTCCAGAACCAGTATCTTTTAAAATGATATTTTCTTGCTATTTTTCCTTGTTTATAGGAATACAATTGATTTTTTATATTGATCACCCCTCATTGTTGAACTCTTATTAGCTCTAATAATTTTTCTGCTAATTCTCTTGTAAATAATCATATCATCTATGAAAAATGGAAATTTACTTTTTTCCTTCCTAAGTTCTTATTGATTTCTTACATTCTCCTTTGCCACTTAGGTTATACAGTATAATGTTGAATAGGAGAAGTGAATAGTCTTGTATCTATTCATTCAGTTTTATTGTGGGGATAATAATAGTATGAACTTCATAGGATTATTTGAGGATTGAATGAGACAATCAAGTAAATTTATTTTAGCAGTATTTAGTACATGTTGAACTGATAATACATTATAACTATTATGATTCCCAGGTGGTGCTAGTAGTAAAGAACCTGCCTGCCAATGCAGGACACATGAGAGACACAGATTCAAGCCCTGGGTTGGGAAGATCTCCTGGAGAAGGACATGGCAACCCACTCTAGTATTCTTGCCTGGAGAGTCCCGTAGACAGAGGAGCCTGGCAGACTACTGTCCATAGGGTTGCAAAGAGCTGGACACAACTGAAATGATGTGGCATATTATTATCTTTAAAGGTCAATACAGTCATCCCATATTATACTCATAAACGTAAAAAGTAGCAGAAAAAAATGAAAGGGCTTAGGAAATAGTAATTGCAATATGTATGTAGATGCCCTTACAAATAAGCATATTATTATGGGCTACTCTGCACTTACAGAGAAAATATGTTTGGAATTAAAATAGATATGTAGTTATTTATTTAATGATTTTTGGTTTACCATACCATTTTCTTCAAAAATAAAAGACTAGATACATTTAAATATTTAAAATAACTAATTTGCAAAGTATAAGATATTATCCCTTTTCTTACACCATGAGGTTAAGTGTATAATTTTACAGGTGTGCATAGGGAATGAAAGAAGGAGAAAAAATCTAAATGGAAAGGAAGGCCCAGGTGAAGAAGCCAGAAGCAAATGGAAGGATATATTATTTAGGAACAGTCTGCATGTAATATACACTATTGAGATTATAGTACAGACATTGTTAATATATTATCAGACATTTGGATGGTCAACATTTTAAAACAGTCATAGCCTATGTGGTTTTCTAAAAAATCCATAATGTGTTTGTAAAATAATACAGTGTTTTAGATACTGAGCCTGGCTTATAAATGTTGACATGGATTTGAGCCCTATTCTTGCTTATTTGTTATAGTGCTTTTATTATTTCATTTATGCTTATGGTACTTTTCATCAAAGTGATTTATGAAATCTCATTTTTTTCACTGAAGAAATTCAGGGGCCTTTTTCTTTTCTGTTATCTGTAGTGATTTCAACATATAGATCAGCTTTCCCAGGATACCAACTCAGAGACAGAGATTTATATTCAGTAAGTTTATTGGAGAGTGATCTTAAAAGCAAAAACAGGATTGGGTAGAAGAAAAATTGGAACTACAATGTAGTTGCAACCCCTTCGTGTTATGGGATGCTCCAAAACCATGATGGTCTTTCATATATGTCCAAGTTTGGGAGAATGATGGGCAGGCCTTTGTATTTCCCCATGGACTTGTCATTGGCTGTATGCTGCCTATAGGAGTAAGATGTGACCTTGAGTTAGGCATCTCCCTTTGACCAAGGGACAATTCCTTGAGAGGGACTTAGCTGTGAGACATTACAAGAAGCCATGTTGGAAGAATAAAAATTTAATACTAAAAAAGGGGATCTAGAAGGTACAGCATGGATTCTCTTCAATCCATATCTTGCATTCCACAGATGTCCTTGCTTCAGACAGTACTGTCATCTCACCTGAAAAAAATCCCCTCTACCAGTTGGTGCTTTTTCCAAGGTGAAATTGCAAGATCAGTGAGACAAACTGCAGCCCCACCTTTGCAGCTGCTCTTGGAACTTTCTGTACTGCCCATTTTGTCTATATTCTGTGGGCCCTCATTTGCCCGTCTAGGTAGCTTGCCTACTGGGGTAATCCAGACCATCAACCCTGAGCAGTATCAGTCACTATTCACCATGCTTGTCAAGCCATGGTTACTTCTCTGATGCATTGCCATCAAAACTGGGAAAGGGATTAGCAAGAGATGTCCCATCTTTCACCTGGGTGCCAAACAGATCCTTCCCTGGCCCCAGTACCCTGAATCTATTGCCCCTGTCAGGAGGCTGACAAAGGCCTACGTTGATCCCATGGAGAACCCGAAACTGTGCTGGCCTTTCATGTATGTCCAGAATTGAGACAAGAGACTGGGAGGTTTGAACTTCAGCAGTAACCAGTCATGAGAAGAGGGTTGTTCCTGGACGTGAGTATAGATCATAAGCAAGGTAGCTCACGGTGACCAAGGGTAATTCCTGAGAAGGGGCTTGGGCGTGATCTATCAGCAGGCAATGCTTCTGGTCGCTGGATTAGTACTCCAGACCTAAAAGGACACCTCGAAGTGCCCACCCCTTGGATAGCATCTACTACAGTCTGAGTTTCAAAAATGCTTTATTTGATTTCTCTTTCAAGTACACTTTTGTTGCCATGAAACGTTATACAGAAATAAGTTTGTACTGAAATAAATTGATAAAAGATTTTCTATTTTCATATATGATCTATTAGAAAAAAATATAAATCCCATATAAATATGATACTATCAACAAGTAGAGCACATGATTTTACAGATAGTTTGGATGAATTTTCAACATTCTTCACATTTACTTACCTTGTAACCCCTTGTAGCCTTACATTTGCAAGGCATGCGTCTCTTCTATGTTAAATATTCTATATATCACTTAACATGTGGACTCTAAACTAGGACACAAATGAACCTATCTATGAAACGGAAACAGACTCAGAACAGACTTGTGGTTGTCAAGGAGGTGGGAGTTGACAGAGAAGTGGAGTGGGAGGTTAAGGTTAGCAAATGTAAGCTGTTACATATAGAATGAATACATAACAAGGTCCTACTGTATAGCACAGGAAAGTACATTCACTATCATATGATAACCATAATGGAAAAACATATATATATATATATATATATAACTGAATCACTTTGCTATACAACAAAAATTAACACAGCATTGTAAATCAGCTATACTTCAATAAAAAATAAAATTCAGCAACTTTAAAAGATGTATGTTCTGTAGACAATGAACAGGAACATCTCTAAGGAGTCTCTTTGGACATCCAATCCAACACCATGGCCTTATTAATAGGGTACCCTTAACCCTGGGGCTAAATAGTCATAGACTTGCACAGTAATGTGATGAAGATACAAAACTTATTTTAGAGCCAAATATAAAAATTGTTTTCCTTGAATAATTTGGACTAAACTCAATTTTACTCTTGAATAGGATAACTATTTTTAAGAGGAAGATAATTTTTAAAACTTTTAATGTTGAATCCTGTGTTTAAGTTAAGAATTAGTCATTTTAGCTTTAGGGTGACTAAAAACAAACAAACAAACAAACAAAAGATTGGAAGAAACTCATATGTATAATGACACAAAAGTATCCATTATTGGAACTTGCAAATCATTATTTAACCTTGTTTTCATCTTTCTGAAAAATTAATATCTATTAAGTCCTCAGTCAATGTCATTTTAGTACTAAATGCACATTAAGATATACACATTTGGGGGCATTATTGTAACATATTCTCCAAGGCCCTGTCTGCCACCAACACCACCTTTGATCAAGTAATGTCAGTCTTACAAAGAATGTGTCTACTTGATGGCCATTAAGAATGCTGATGGTTTTTCCTTAAGATACATTTCTTAAGAAATGATGAATACCTCCTTTATAAAAGAGTCCTTGTATAATGATACAAAAAGTGATTGCTGGTGCTAATGCTTTTGGTGGATATCACTCTGCAATCATTATATCCAATAAAAATGATTGACTGTCTTAAGTGGCTGACATAAGGAGTGAAACATTCTGTTTACTGGTATCACCATTGTTGGACTAGCCCATGGGCACTTCAGCTAAAGCTTGTTATGTAAGAAAGTATATATTTCTCCAGAGAAATAATAATAAAATCACCTTGCACTCATCTAGGAATGTTAGGTTCAAAATTAGATAGAAATACCAACACTGTCCCAATTATAGAAGTAGATTCATTATGGAGTTAGAATTTAAAACCAGACCTCCTAATTTCTAAATATACCTTTTTATGAAATAACTAATAAATAATGATAATTTTATTTCTCAAAATCACTGTAGGCAAATTGATGTAGTATATAAAAATGTCTATTATCTAGGGTGAAACAGATCACCAGCCCAGGCTGGATGCATGAGACAAGTGCTCGGGCCTGGTGCACTGGGAAGACCCAGAGGAATCGGGTGGAGAGGGAGGTGGGAGGGGGTATCGGGATGGGGAATACATGTAAATCCATGGCTGATTCATGTCAATGTATGGCAAAAACCACTACAATATTGTAAAGTAATTAGCCTCCAACTAATAAAAATAAAAGAAAAAAATAAATAAATAAAAATGTCTTAAAATTCAGAAGGAAATACCTATACCAAAATTCAGCCTGAAAGATTCTGTTAAATCCAGTCTGTTTAATATACAGTGGATTTATAGCGCTTGACCCTTGTGGCAAATTACTTTACAGTTAAATATATTTTCTAAAAAAATGAAAATCTCGTGTTGATATATTAGCTTTCCCATTGCTGCATAACAAACCTCAAGGCTTAAAATAACACCCTTTCATTTATTCTTTCACTTTTCTGTAGGTCAGAAGTCCAGGTGGACTTGGTTGAATACTATGAATACTGTACTTGGGGGTCTAAGAAGTCACATATCAAGATAGTAGCTATTTTGGGTCCCCTGGGGTACAGTCTTCATCCAGCTCATTTAGGTTTTTGGCAGAATTCAATTCCATTTGATTGTAGGAATGAGGTCCTCATTTTCTTGCTGGCTGCTTGCTTGGGATTGTTTTCAACTTCACATGCATTATATCTCTCCAAATTCTGCTTCTGCCACCAACCAGAAAAAAAACTATCTGCTTTACAAGACTCATGTGATTAGATGAGGCTCACTTGAATAATCTCCCTTATTTTAGGTCAGTTCTGACGATGAATAACACAGTCAAAGGAATGATAACTCATCATGTTCACAGGTCCTAGCAATTCAATTGGGATGCATTTGAGGGGTCATTATTATGCCTACCACAATTCAAATAAGAAAAATTAATGAATTTAAGAAAATTGCTAAATTGATTTTCGGAAACATATTTTGTTTAATAGTATTTCATTTATGAATCAAAGTTCACACATCAAGCCAAAGGCTTAATTAATAAAGTAAGCCTATAATTTTACCTTTGTGTTCTTAAAAGCTAGAAATGAAATAAAAAAGACATTATTATTGGATACAATTATTGTTATTTTCAGAGTATTTTTCATTCAGTGAAAAGATGCATAACTTAAAACTGGATTATTGTCTGCATTGAACCAAGTAGTTTTAAGAGAATTTTCCCTTTTAAATCAACTGATAAAAATAGTTCTACTATTTCATGATTAGCTCCTCTGAGAGTAAATTTCTATATTCGGTGCTTCTGTCTTATGCAGTATACATTTCAATGTAGATAGTTAATTAAAAGTCTAGTGATTTTAAGTTTTCCTCTCTAACACTGAATTGCTAATATTTAGATTTGAATGTATGGTTATCTCTTTCAGTCAGTCAGTTCAGTCACTCAGTCGTATCTGACTCTTTGTTACTCCATTGACTGCAGCACACCAAACCTCCCTGTCCATCACCAACTCCCAGAGATTACTCAAACTCATGCCCATTGAGTCGGTGATGCCATCCAATCATCTCATCCTCTGTCATTCCCTTCTCTTCCAGCCTTCATTCTTTGCCAGCATTAGGGTCTTTTCAAGTGAGTCAGTTCTTTGCATCAGGTGGCCAAAGTGTTGTAGTTTCAGCTTCAGCATCAGTCCTTCCAATGAATATTTAGGACTGATTTCCTTTAGGATAGACTGGTTTGATCTCTTTGCAGTCCAAGGGACTCTCATGAGTCATCTCCAACCCCACAGTTCAAAAGCATCAATTCTTTAGCGCTCAGCTTTCTTTATAGTCCAACTCTCACATCCATATATGACTACTAGAAAAACCATAGTTTTGACTAGACAGACCTTTGTTGGCAAAGCAATGCCTCCGCTTTTTAAAATACTGTCTAGGTTTGTCAGAACTTTTCTTCCAAGGAGCAAGCATCCTCGCTGCAGTCATCATCTACAGTGATTTTGGAGCACAAAAAAATAAAGTCTGTCACTGTTGCCAATATTTTCCCCATCTATTTGCCATGAAGTGATGGGACCAGATGGCCATGATCTTAGTTTTCTGAATGTTGAGCTTTATGCCAACTTTTTCACTCTCCTCTTTCACTTTTATCAAGAGGCTCTTTATTTCTTCTTCACTTTCTGCCATAAGGATGGTGTCATCTGCATATCTGAGGTTATTGATATTTCTCCCAGCAATGTTGATTCCAGCTTGTGCTTCCTCCAGCCCAGCATTTCTCATGATGTACTCTGAGTATAAGTTAAATAAGCGGGGTGACAATATATAGTCTTGATGTACTCCTTTCCCTATTTGGAACCAATCTCTTGTTCCATGTCCAGTTCTAACTGTTGCTTCCTGACATACACACAGATTACTCAAGATGCAGGTCAGGTGGTCTGGTATTCCCATCTCTTTAAGAATTTTCCACAGTTTATTGTGATCCACGCAGTCAAAGGCTTTGGCGTAGTCAATAAAGTAGAAATAGATGTTTTCCTGGAACTCTCTTGTTTTTTCTCTGATCCAGTGGATGTTGGCAATTTGATCTCTGGTCCCTCTGCCTTTTCTAAAACCAGCTTGAACATCTGGAAGTTCACGGTTCATATACTATTGAAGCCTGGCTTGAAGAATTTTGAGCATTACTTTAATAGGGTGTGAGATGAGTACAGTTGTGCGGTAGTTTGAGCATTCTTTGGCATTGCCTTTCTTTGGGATTGGAATGAAAACCGACCTTTTGCAGTCCTGTTGTCTCTTTAAGAAGCTTATTTATCTGGGTCTCTTAACTTCTTGAGCCCAAACTATCAGTAGAGCAAACAGTATTCACCAGATATGGTATGCCTCGTGCTTCCCAGGTCATACTAGTGATAAAGAACTCACCTGCCAATGCAGGAGACGCAGGAGACCTGGGTTCCAATCCCTAGGTGGGAAGATCCCCTGAAAGAAGGCATGCAACCCACATCTGCATTTTTGCCTGGAGAATTCCATCGACAGAGAAACCTGGAAGGCCACAGTGCGTAGGGTCGCAGAGAGTCAGACATGACTGAAACGACTTGGCATGCGTATACACACAGACAAGCTTTTACTATTAACAGTATCCAACCAAGAAGACAGGTACTCAGAAGACACATATCACATGAAATACTGGTAAATTTCTATCCTGTCACTTATGCAGGCAGAAAAAAAGTATTCACCCAGAAAAGATTTTAATGGCACTCTCTTTTTATCCAAACACAAGTTAGTAAGTTGTACTGTTGTATCAGTTTTAACTGTTTGGGAGAACTTTATACTCACCCTATCCTTACAGTCTATTGTCATACAAAGCACCCAAGAAGAATGAAAGTGAAAGTCGCTCAGTCATGTCTTTGCAACCCCATGGACTGTAGCCTGCCAAGCTCCTCTGTGCATGGAATTCTCCAGGCCAGAATACTGGGGAGGATAGCCACTCCCTCCTCCTGGGGATCTTCCCAACCCATGGGTTGAACCCAGGTCTCCCACATGGCATGCGGATTCTTTACCCTCTGAGACACAAGGGAAGCCCCAAGAGGAATGAAGTTTCCTTAATTCATCAGCCTAAAATAAGACCAAATATATGTATTTGGATGTTTTTAAACCAAGCACAAAAAATAGGCATTTTTAAAGGTTGTATTATTAGATTTACCCAACTAGGGTAATTTACATATTTTAGAAGGTTGTTTACCTGACTATTAGACTAGCTTTGAATTTGATAGGCTTAGGGACTAATAAAGCTAAGAAGAGATTAAAACCTTTTTGGTTGTAAGAGACAAGATATTTTCTAACTTCAAAAGGAAAGTGGTAGATTATGCTTAATCAATATTCTCAACCACCACACACCTACCACATATGCTTAGTGAAGCATATTTTCATAAATTTTGAAAACGCCATGGTTAACTTCCTACTTTTCACTCTTTAGGGGGCCTTGTTTTCCTTATTTAACTATTATTAATATTTTCCATAATATTTTTCTTCCTTCTCAAGACATAAATGTTTTATATTTCCAGTGAGACAGCTAACACTCTGTATTTTTCCTCTTTGCATGTCCCTTAAGTTAAATCTTGCAGATTGCAAAAACAAAAAAACAAAAAACTACATCTGATTTTTGTGCTTCCTCCATGGATAATCTGAAATCTTTTCCTTACTTCAGGTGTAATACTAAATTACTTCTCTGTTTAGTTGAATATGTACAGTCTTACCAAAGCAAATGGTTGAGTATTTCTCTACAAAACAAGGTATATATAAAAAAATGTTGAATAGTATTTATCCACTTTTGCATATTAAAGGAAACAAAAATTTTGAATGTGCACAGGTTAGAGTGGGACACAAATCTGCCTTCCCTTCATTTACTGCTAACAGAATCCCAATATGTGGTTGGTTGTCAGAGGTCTAAGTAGAGTCTGGCCCATGGGATGAATTAAAATAGGCATAAAACCACCACGATAATCCCAATTCTCTTTGCCAGTGATTGGGTTTAGGAAAGGAGGCAGGTGAGACAGTACTACTTAATGAGATGTAAGGAAGTCTGCTGAGTGCTTTTGGGAATTTCTTTTCTCTTTTCTTTTCCAAAAGAGTAAAATGTTACAGAAAGAAGGAATCTTTTCTGCCCAGCACTTTCTGCCTGTAAGTGTTAACTGTATGAGGATTTGAAAGAAAATCCCAAAGGTATAGACCTAGATCCACAGCAGAATTGTGCCTACCACACACCATTTCCAGACGTCTGTAAACCACCCGTAGTTCAATATTTATTACTTGCAATCAAGAGCTTTCCTAACTGAAATTATTGTTTTTTGTTTTGCTTTCATTTTTATCCATATTACCACAGTGATTCTGAAATTAATAATTTCAGCCTTGCTTTTGAAATAGTAAATGAAAAGCTGTTTGACAAAGTGAAAAAAAACTAAGTGCTTCGATGATGAGAAAAATAGTATGTGGTTTTTCATTACTAACATGCACAGATATATTAACATCTATAAATTTGGAACTTCATTCTCCACGTAAGCATTGCAATCTAAAAGGTATCCAAGCACCTACTTTAGAATACTATACTATCAATATATATTTACATTTATGTGTGGCTACTGAGTTGAACTTTGCCTCACTGATGTGTCCCTATTTGCTGTAATTGCTACACAATTAATTGGATCATATGTGTGATATTCAGAAGCACCCTCTAGATGACTATAAAGAATATAAACACAAGTGGGGAACCAGCTACCCTGTTGAGCAGGTTGAGAAGCCGACTTTATTTTTGATGCATTAGCATGACTGTCTTTTTGAAGAGAAAGTTTGTACTATGTATGAGTTTTCAGAGCAGAGCTTCCCAAGAGTGTCAAAGCTAATAGTTTGCAGATGTGTTGGCATGTTGAGCTCTTCAGGAACCTGGGGTGATCAGAACCCCTGAGTCAGTCACTTTCACTTGCATGCTATCTCCTTTGTTTATATCACTGAGCTTTCCAAATAGTGCCATTGTCTGTGTGTGCCATGAGTTCTTAAAGCACAGTTGAAAGGTTATAATTCAATATATGGGTAATCATATATCTTTTAAAATGTATTACTTGTAAGGAGAGGGGATTCAGCATTTTTAGGTATGCTGCTATTGCTGCTTAGTCGCTCAGTCATGTCCGACTCTTCGTGACCCCATGAACTGTAGCCCGCCAGGCTCCTCTGTCCATGGGGATTATCCAGGCAAGAATACTGGAGTGGGTTGCCATGCCTTCTCCAAGGGATCTTCCCAACCCAGGGATCAAATCCAGGTCTCCCTCATTGCAGGTGGATTCTTCACCATCTGAGTCACCAGGGAAGCTCAATAATATTAGAGTGGGTAGGCTATTACTTCTCCAGAAGATCTTTCTGACCCAGGAATTGAGCTGGGGTCTCCTGCATTACAGGTGGATTCTTACCATCTGAGCTACCAGGGAAGCCCTTTAGGTATGCTGCTGCTGCTGCTGCTAAGTCGCTTCAGTCGTGTCCGATTCTCTGTGATCCCATAGATGGCAGCCCACCAGGCTCCCCCATCCCTGGGATTCGCCAGGCGAGAACACTGGAGTGGGTTGCCACTTCCTTCTCCAATGCATGAAAGTGAACATTGAAAGTGAAGTCGCTCAGTCATGTCTGACTTTTAGCGAGTCGGTCCATGGAATTTTCCAGGCAAGAGGACTGGAGTGGGGTGCCACTGCCTTCTGCTTTAGGTATGCTAGGATACATTAATCAACTAGAACCATATATGGTTCAGAGTAGCCACAGTAGCCATAAAAATATATACATACAGCTAAAGGTAATGGTTTCCACTCAATCTGTGGGATCAAATATGGCAGTATTCACTAGGGGTTAAATGCTAAAAATTTCCAAATTGCTAAAAAGTAACACTGAAGAATATTTGGATGGACACATTTTAAACAATTAATATTTTAAGACCTTTCTAAATTTTCAAAGTAATTGTGATGGCTGATAAATTTAGGACTGCTGTTCATTTATTAGAATTCTTAATATTTTAATGATATGATATAATTCATTTTCCCAACTAAATATGATCAATCCATTATATTGATAATGACTATTACCTTCTTTTCCCCTTCCTTGCTTCCAGAGTTAGCTGCAATAAGAAGTTACTTGAATTGTACCTTTCTGTAGGTATTTAACCTATTTTGACATTTTTTAAACAAGTCTATAAATATTCTAAATGTGTCGATTTCTGTATCCTAGAATTTTATGCAATAGCCTTTTATTGTTAGAATGTTGGGAATACCCTAAGAACAGGTTGAGACTCTTAAAACAAGAATGTTTTTTTCGAGCAAAGACTTTCACAGTAATTACATAAGGCATACAAGTAAAGCAAGAATCAGACATGACTGAGCAACGAAGCATAGCACGTGCCATTCAGAGATCACCAAAGGACTGATTCTGAAGCAGGGTATAATTGTCCCACCCCACCCCCAAAAAGTGGATCTTAATTTTGAAGTTAATTGCATTTCTTCACAAGTACTTAGGTATTACACTCCTCAGGCTTACATTTCATTGACAGTTCAGTGGAAGGGAGAAGATTTAGATAGGTGTAATAGTTTCCTAGGGCTGCTGTAACAAATTCCCTCAGACTTCGTGAGTTAAAACAACAGACATTCATTCGCTCTCAGGTCTGGAGTTCAGATTCTGAAGTCAGTATCACTGAGCCCAACTCAAGGCTGATACAATGTACAGCAGCTCTAAGGGGAGATCTAATCCCTGCCTCTTCCAGAGTCTGGGAGCTACAGGGTTCCTTGGCTTGTGGCCACATGAAAGTCATCTTTAAATCTGTCTGTTCTGTTCATCATGGGGCTTTCCTAGTAGCTCAGTTGGTAAAGAATCTACCCGAAGTGCAGAAGATCTAGGTTCGATCCCTCTGTTGGGAAGATCCCCTGGGAAAGGGAATGGTTACCCACTCCAGTATTCTTGCCAGGAGAATTCCATGGACCGAGGAGCCTGGCAGGCTTTATTGCCCATGAAGCTGGAAACAGTTGGACATGACCGAGCAGCTAACACTTTAACTCTATTTATGTGTGTAAGATAACCATCTGCCTTCCACTTAAGAGGATACCCATGATTTCTTTGAATTTTTCGCGAATTTTCCAATATTCATTGGAAGGACTGATGCTGAAGCTGAAACTCCAATACTTTGGCCACCTGATGTGAAGAACTGACTCATTTGAAAAGACCCTGATGCTGGGAAAGATTGAAAGTGAGAGGAGAAGGGGACAACAGAGGACAAGATGGTTGGATGGCATCACCGACTCAATGGACATGAATTTGAGTAAACTCCAGGAACTGGTGATGAACAGGGAGGCCTGGCGTGCTGCAGTCCATAGGGTCACAAGGAGTTGGACTCTACTGAGTGACTGAACTGAACTGAACCGATGACTTCTTTGGGAGCACCCATATAATCCAGGATAATCTCCCCATCTAAAAATCTTTAACAGTTATATCCACAAAGACTATTTATTATTTGTTTCTATTTTATCATTATTATTTATTTAGCTATATAAAGTAACAAGTAATATTAATCAATTCTGCCATTTTTTGCCTGGGAAGTTGGGTACATCAGAGTAACATGAAACAGTATTAGATATATAATTTTTTTGAATTCACATTTATAATAGTTTTTTTTAATGCATTCTAATATCATCTTGACTGTGATCTTCAAGTTTCTGGATAACCAGAAACTGAGGCAATTTCATTTTCTTTGGTGTTACTGGGAAATTTCAACACAGGAAAAACCATTGCTATTACAGTTCTTTAACTATGATTTCAAAAAGCAAGAATATCAAAAAAAGATGAGTTTTAAATTGTTTGCTGACTGGAAAGAAATGAATGCTCTTTTGTGATGTCACTTACAGGCACAAAGTGTGATGAATATGTGACTATAAAACACAAGTTGCCTTTTAATAGATTGAAGATTTTTTTTTCTCATATCACTTTCAGATCTATGTATTACACATCTTAAAACTCTGCTATGTGAACAGATATACATGAATAGAATTACTAATTCTTAAATTGCATGAATTTCAGCTTTTAAAAGTGTAGATTGGTATTTTCTCACTAATTCTTATGTTTTATTAGCCTTTCAAACCTCTTATTTGCATATGTCAATTAGGATGTTCCTATATAACTTGATTTATTTTATTTCGCATCAAAAGCTCTTTCAGTGGAATCCTTCTAGCCTTAGGGCTATAAATATCCTCGTCTGAAATATGTTGCATGAGTTGAAAGAAATTAGTTATATACAGGTGTCTTCATGGTGAATGAGTATCATTCTTTTTTCAATCTAAGGGAATTATTTTCCACTTTTTGCTTCAAGAAGAATAGAATGCCTTTGGGGATTCTGTTTTTATTTGGAGTTGCATAAAATTTAATAGCCGAGTTTATATGTTCATTAAAATGATGCCTGTTGGATATTCTAACATTTATAGTCTGTCTTAGAAATAGTCCATTTAAACAAAATATTTTCAGGTATGATTTAATGTATCAAACTGAACTGAATTTTTTTATGCAAAATCCAAATTTATAGGAATTGATCAAAATAGAATAAGAAAAGCACAAAATGTTTAATGATAATTAGTTGAATAACTCATACTACATCATTGCATTACAACGTATGTTACAGAGTATTCAATGAGATATTTTAATCAAGTGCAAAAAAATTCAGGTAACAGAATATATAGAAAGATTCCAGTGGTAACATATATGACTGAAAAATGCACTAATAGAAAAAGTATATATGAAACATACACTAAAATGATACAAGTGATTATATCTAAGCATGGTACTTTTCTCAATTTGCCATAAATGATCAAAAATTTAAATATTTTCTACAATAAGAAAATTCTATAACTGAGGGGAAATATAATCTTATAAAAAATTATGTGGTCTTTAAAATGTGTCCATAGACATAAAATCACAAGGAAGCGTGAGTATGCAATAGCAGCATCGGTAAAATAAGAAGGTAGAAACCTGCCTTTCTCTTTGATCCGCAGGGTAATCTATGATTAAAATTGGATTTTTATCAGATTCTGGCTGATTATCAAGTTAATTGTAATAGCAGTATATTTTATTTAATGTATTTAGTATGTTTTATTTCTTATAATTGAACGTTTCTATAGCATGAAGTAGATGTAATAGGATTTATGAATTAGGAGAAAGGATTTATATCATGAAGCAGGCTATCCCTGGTCATAATATGATCAAGAATTAGAAAATAAGCTGCTTTATTTGGGCTACTTTTGTTCTTTTGTATCATAACAATGGATGAGAGAGTGATGAGAATGCCTAAGCAGAATAAATGATGCTTATTGTTGAAGATGAAAAAATAAAGCTAAAATAAGGGCTTCTTTGGTGGCTCAGACGGTAAAGAATCTGCCTGTAATGCAGGAGACCTGGGTTCTGTCCCTGGGTCGGGAAGATCCCCTGGAGAAGGGAATGGCAACTCCCTCCTGTATTCTTGCCTGTAGAATCCAAAGAACAGAGGACCCTGGTGAGCTCCAGTCCATGGGGTCACAAAGAGTTGGACACAACTGACAAACACTTTCATAATCTTTGGGCAAAAGATGAATATAGTCCAATCATTTTGACCAGGGATATTTATTTTATGAGTATACATGTATATATCTATTAAAGATGTTTTCATCATTAATATTAAAACACTTGACTGTCCACAATTCTAAACTGTCAATTAAAGGAGCTGTTTTTAAGATGTGATTCACTAATCTTAGGAATGCTTGTAATGAACTATGATTATGTCACACCCCAGCCTGCTTACCTTTCTCACTGTATTTCCAGTACCAAGCTTTCACTTCTCAAACCCTTTCTTTTGTGTTTGGCCATTTAGTTTTGCCCTTACTTTATTCTGAGCAATGAACATATTCAGCAGTTAGATGAAAGCATCACTTGGAAAGTGGCTGAGTTACTATTTATGATTACATAGTCCTGTCATTTGGGATTCCCCAGTGTCTCAGCGGTAAAGAATCTGCCTGCAATGCAGGAGACATAGGAGATGCTAGTTCTATCCGTGGTTTGGGAAGATCCCTGGAGAAAGGCACAGCAGCCCATTCCAATATTCTTTCCTGGAAAATCCTGTGAACAGAGGAAACTGGCAGTCCTGTTCCACAGGGTCGCAAAGAGTTAGGAACAAGTGAAGCTACTGAGCACTCAATCTTATCATTTAAGGCTCTCAGTCCTCACACTGCATGAATGATCATAGTCTTCTCATGAAAATCAAATCTGGAATGGGTAGGAGAAGTTCTTCTGAAAATGAAGGTTTTTTCCCCCCGTATTGCTGCTCATTCGTTGATTGATTACAAAATGTTTATTGAATACCTATTTTCTACCAAGTATTAACTTAGAAACTTAGGGATAAAAGTATAGATAAAAATAGTCTTTTTCCTCAATGAACTTAACATTGTGCAAAGGAGAAAAAGATGCAAATAATTAGATATAAGACATTTGGAACGGAATTTGAGTAAGCCAGATCTTACTGGATCACAAAGCAGGGATACACCATTTCCAACTGGGTATAACTCAAGAGATGATATTTACATTGACCTCTGAAGAAAAATAGAATATTGATAGGTGGTAAGAGGAGTGCTTAGGAAAAAGAAAAATTACTAAAGGATAAAAAATAACATACAAAATGGCACAGAGGTGAGAAATAACTTTCCACATACATGGAAGAAAAGCAATCCAATACATCTGTAAGTCATAATGGCTTGAAGGATGAACTGAAACGTGTCTGAAAAGATAACATGGTACAATATCATGGAGGTCTTTGAACTGTAAAATAAAGATTTTGGAACTTGCCATGTAAATAATGGAAGCCATTGGTATTTGTTTAGCAGAGAAATGATGTAGAAGCCTCTTGTTTCATCTTTTTTTTTTTTTTTAATCACACATGCTGCTGTCTTTGTTTATAGTACCCTTCCATGATAGCCCTTTCAAACCCTGATTCACTTATTTAGTAAAATCCATAAGTTAGCTTGGTTAACCTCTAATGGAAAGTGTTTCATCTCTTCTGTTAAACTTTGCAGACTACCTCTTCTCAGAATACTTTATACACTTTTGCTATCTTTCTTCTTTAAGCTCAGACTATAAATCTTTTTATGATTCTTGTATAAGAAGCATCTCTTTTCTGATCTACCTCCTTTACTTGACTTGAACTCAGGAAGAATTTATCATTGGTCTTTTATCCTCAGTGTCTTTCTAGCATGTTGCTAATGTGGGGCTTAATAAATTAGAGCTAACTGAATGTTCAGGACTATATCTTGGTGAGAAAATTTTGTTGTTGACAAAGACAGCACACTGAATAAGAAAACAAAATAGAATTAGAGAAAATAACTAAATGGTCAATGTAATGGGGGATCACAAGAGGATAAAATAAGAAGGTGAAAAGATAAATGGAAAAAAGATACCAAAGAGAGAAAGCTGATTAGATGGGACAGAGATATGAAAACTGATTTGAAGATGACCCTAGATAACTTGCGGAAAGGTTACATGTTATCAAGCATTGAGTTGATCTTGCTAAAGGAAAATAAGAGTTCTCTTTTTGAAGGGTTGTAGTTGATACATCTATTCAGGCATTATTTTTTTAATGTCTAGAAACCATAACCATTCCCCCTGAAAACAGAAATGCGGGCTACTATCTATTTTGTCTAAAAAAAATGAAGACATTATCCCTAAGCAAGTTTGAGCTGTAACACTATAGTCCATAACAGTAAGGGAAAAATATCAAACTAGAGATACATGTACATCTCATCCTGTTTCTTAGAAAGAAGTGATATCTAATATTCCCCACTAATCTTAAGATTTGGTGTTCAAAAGTTCAAGTTCTATTTAAATCTTACTCACCTGATTCAAAATTAATTATGTTATTTCTCTCTTGCTTTTCTACAGTATGCTGTCTGGCTAGTCCTCTGGATTACGTGGAATGTGTTTGTTATCTGCTTCTATTTGGAGGCTGGGGACCTCTCAAAGGTAATTTGCCATCTGATTTGCCTGAGTCATCAGTTGTGTGTTAACAAGCCTCTTCCTAAGTAAGGCAGTCTCACCCTGCTTTTGTCACTTAGATGCACCTCAAATGAAGGTAATTTGAAAGCTGTCCTCATCTATCTCTGCATTTCTACCATCAAAGAAATATTTCTGTATGTCACAAAAATGCCCTTTATTGTTTTAAGCAAAGCTAAAGTAAAATATTGACTACTACAATGAGCAGAATGTGTACTTTTAAAACATTGACTCATAAGAGATTTCTGAAGCAGGGTAGGAATTTTATCAAAGGTAAGATCTTGAAGGTTTTATGAAATCACTTAGTTTGCTTATTATTCTGCTGAAGACTTGCCTAATTAGACCCAAATAGCAATGTAATAATTCAAATAATTAATGAGTTTTAGTTGAATAAGACTGTTACCAGAGGGATATAATTTATCACATAAATGAATGAAATATATATTTTGTTCTAAAACAGTCTAGGAAAGACTTAAAATACGTATATTTTCATTCAGGTTTCATTTTGTGCTGTACTTCTATGAGTGTGTGTATGTTTCTGTATTTGCATGTGTGTCTTGCTATTATATTTCTAACATAAATGCCTTTACTATTGAAATAATGCAGTTTGTAGATCTCTAAAACCATCATCCTTCTTCTATTGAATGCAGTTAACAGCAAATAAGTCAAATACGGTAATCCATTCAAAACAGTAGCAAATCCTACTTGAGACACTTGAGAGAGTTGTAAACTTGTACATCTTCATAGTAATTTTAAAAGAGATTATGAAAATGTTCTTTTACCTCTCTATTCCTCAGAGCAGAAAGATGATGTAAAGATGTTGACACTTTTTTAAAATCCAGAGATGATAACCTGCTTTAAAAGGCTAAAAGAGCTGAAAGTGGCCAGGAACTCTGTTCACAGGGCTAGAAAGTTTGATACGTGGGGGATGGGGTCGTGGTAATTCACATTTTTAATCTAGTTCACAGGTACTTCACAAAGCTCTCTGAGCGTTTTCAAGTCTGTTTGTTTATTATTTAACTATGATCCTGAGTATAAATAATCTTGACTTTTTTTTTTCCAAAGCAAATGATGAAAGATAAGAGGGTGACACTATCATATGAGATAAACTCCAGGCTTCTGAAACCTGTAGTTTTAGGATCGGGTTTAGGACAAGTTCTCACTGGGACCCTCTGCTGTATCTGCCCTGGTAAATGGCATTTCTGTGATTCTGACCAGTCATCATACTCCACACTCTTGGCAGCAGGCGGTCCTTTCCTGAATATGTCGTGACCAATGAAAAAGAATTGTTCAGGTGATTCTCAGAAGGACACTTAATTTTCTGCTTAAAGCTCACATTTCTTTCATGCCAGAAAAGCATGCATGTTTCCCAGGACTTGAATTCCTTGCCCAATTTATACATGCTGCTGTAAAATGTAATTTCTTCAGAGATTCCTCACTAAAAGGACTTTTAATGATATTTTCAATGAAATAATCACCTTAATCATTGGAAGACAGGTATTCAGGCATCTTGGCTAAGCAAGATGATCTTGCAGATCAGAGAGTTTGTTTAATATTAAAAAAGGAGAGATTTGAGCCAGGCCAGCTACACAAATGTTCTGTAATTTTGCTTCCCACTCCACATGATGTCTGTAGGCACTGGATAAAGCTTGTGATCTCATGACCTTGGACATAGGCTTGAAATTGCAGTGAGGGCACATCCTAAAACATTAGTGTTCAAGAGAGTTGAAACCCAAGTTACTAAGAATTCTGCTAATGCACACAAGCAGGTCGTGGCTGTCCCTTGGCAGTGAAGCAGTTAATAATATTTCTTTTTCTTTTCATCTTATAAACCAAGGCTAGACTCTGCAGAGCACATGAAAATTTAATAATTTCCTTTTAACAAATAATCTAAAGGAAAACTAGAAAGGGCACAGTTATATTGTTATCTGTACTGAGTTTTTCCTCCCTTTTCCTGCTCAAAGGGTTTGAGAAAGGTGTATTTATGCCATTTAATTCTTTAGCTTCTGCAACTGCCTCACATTCTTCAAGTAATAGAGTGCCAGAAGGAAGCAATGGTGATTGAAAAATGTACAGATATATGAAAGCTCAAAAATGGGACTCCTGAAGCTGCAGATAATACTTAGGTTACAGAATATAAACCACTTTATTCCCTCACCTCCCCCCAAAAATTGTTTGACCATATGAATGGGTCAGTTTGCCTGAGGCTGAAGGACAAATATGGGAAATAAAATCAGGGAGGGCATTCTGTGATCTTTATGTATGTGAGAGAGTGTATTTATTTCCGTAAAGCACTTTGTAAAGGAGTTAATTATTCATAATGAATATTGGCAAGAAATAATACAAAGTAGTACAATATTAAGGCAAACTTGAGTTACCCATTAGAGTTTAGAATTTTGTGTTTTCTTATTTCAGTGTCTTTTCTACTTTTTCTGCTAAACTATCTGCCATGTACTTATGAGAGAAACAGATATTAGTGTCATTAATGAATACCTTCAGGAATGAAATGGCTTAATTATAATAATATCATACACACGGCTGAATGGGTTGATCTTCAGTTTTCTTTGTATCCCTGATTGTATAGACAATATTTTCCCATCAAAACTTCTGTGTAAATCCAACATCATTATTACAATATCAATTAGTATATTTTCATTATTATCCCCATAATATTTAAGCAAAAATAAAACTAATCAGAAAAATTTCTTTTTAAAAATTTCATCTCAGTGATATTAATAAAACATTGTGAATGCCATATAAATTAACACTTAATATGGTAGGAACAAATAAACATATAGCTTACATAAAAACCATTTCCAAACATTTACATTGTATAATAATTATTTCCACACTATTTATATTAATGGTTTAGGTATTAGTGTTGTGACTAAATATTCTGAGGACTTTCCTGATGGCTCAGAGGGTAAAGCATCTGCCTGCAATGCAGGAGAGCCAGGTTCAATCCCTGGGTCTGCACGATCCCCTGGAAAAGGAAATGGCAATCCCCTCCAGTACTCTTGCCTGGGAAAGTCCCATGGACAGAGCAGCCTGGCAGGCTACAGTCCACGGGGTCACAAAGACTCAGACACAACTTAGAGACTAAACCACCACCAAATATTCTGAAACACCATACAGTTTGTTACTTCCTGGGATGATATTTTAATAGATGCTCTGTTAATGAGACAGAGATGGCATTAATTTTTAACGCAAAATGTTTGCTAACGTTGTAGGCAGCTGCCTTTGAGCATTAAATGTGACCCAGACTGTTAGACTAGTTTGGTGAATTCCTCAAGTAGCTTAGTCTGATTGCTTTATGGGATTATTTTGGTCAGTTGTGATTTTCTTGCTCACATGTCAAATAGAAATGGAACTAATTCCAGTTGTTAACCAAATTGAGTTACTTTGAAAAAAAGAAGACATCTGCTATTCTATAGTTAACTTCAAAGTGCCTTGTTAGAAGGAAAACACATAATATGGTAATTCACTTACTAGCTTCATCACCTGGGAAAATGAAATTTATGAAATGATTTTCAAATAGTTATACTCAGGAAAACAATATTAGTGCTCTTCTGACACCTGCAAAGAAAACTGTATTCTATTGGGTGTGTCACAATTATAAATTATTCTTAGGCTGAAATTATGTCTTAACACTTTTCTTTATGTGACTGTCTTGAGATCTCAGTTTCTCCTTTGGTCATTTATGGGTACCATCAGTGAAAGATAAACCCTTTATCTTTAGAAATAAAAGAATTTACTTACAGATCATGAAAGAGTAACCAAAGGATTATTTTACACTTAAAACAATCCAATTTGTTTGAATTTAGCCCTTTGATAATATGGATGCAGGTATATATCTCATAAGTTTCACTATATTACCAGAAACTTATCTTGTTAGATGTGAACAAAGCAATAAATTATACTTAATTAATGCTTTTAATTAGCAGTGTCTAGAAGGCTGTAATGTTTTAATAATTTTGATAGTTGCTTTTGCTATCTAGGTATAAATTTTCATTTAAAAAGTCAGTATATAAAAAAGCTAGGTAAAAATATGGCCTATTTAATCTTTGAAGAATAAAATTGCACTCCTGCAAACAAAAGCTACAGGAAGAGAATAAAACCTGTCATATACTGTAGGCAATAGGGAACAAATCCTAAAAACCAGTTGCAAGTGCTGTGTGAAATGAAGTGCTGTTACATCAATCCCAGGTTTATTCCTTTTATTAAAAAATGAATTATTCATTTAAAGAGGTATCTGATATTTGGATATTTTCTGCTGAATGAAATCAATGCTTGTATCAAGATTTGCTTTTATGATTTCATATGGGAAAAGGTGGTATGGAGAGATATCTCATAATTACTTTTTAATTTGAATTAATGATATTCAAAAAGTAAAATACCTGTTCAATTACTAATAAAACAAGAATACCTCTGATAATTTATTTAAGACTAAGTTTAATAAATATAAAGATGACAGTTAATTGGATTCATATTTTTATCTTGCTTTTCTTAAAATGCATACAGTCTAAGAAATCTTGAATTAACTATCACTAAAAGAAATATAAAAAAAATTTCCCAAATCATCAAAAGAGATTTTGCTTTTGGATATAGGATGAATGTCCTACACATTATCAAGAATTGCATATAGTATAATTTTCCCCCAAATAGAAATGAACTAGCTGCCTCTGTTCTCTTGTTTCCTATTATAATGCATTGAATTAAACTGCTTATTTTCCTAGTTCTACAATTCTCTTTTGTTTGCTTACTCATTCCACTTCCTTTTAAGGCCCTAAAGTAAGGAATAAGGTCTTTGGATCTTTCTACCTCTCTGTTTACTTTCTTTCACTTGAAAATGCAATTTACTGTCATAATTTAAAGTATCATCTCGACACATATATCTGCCAGATCTATATCTTCAGTCCTGACCTTGTTGCTAAGTTAAGGTCCCACATCTCCAGCTTTCTGCTTGTGTCATGTCAATTCCATTGGCACCTTAAATTCAACATGTCCCAAAGGATTTATCATCATCCCCAAAGAATCCGGCTTCCTTAATTTCTCTTCTTACTCAGAGAAGAAAAGCAAAGCAAATTATTTTCCAAAATATGAATAAAAGAGGAAATGAATTGTTTTGTGTTGGGAGGGCTATTGCAATCTTTATAGACTGACCATGAGATGAAGCAAGAAGTCCATGTTTTTATTCTTCATATAGTCTTTATGTGTGTGTGTGTGTGTGTGTGTGTGTGTGTGTATTGTAAACTTTGGACAATAACACATCAAAAACAGTAGAGGGGTGCCGATGGAATGATACTTTGTATTGGTAACTGCCCCCAAAGAGATAAATTGACCTTTAGAAGTTGCTATATACTCTGGGGGCATTTGCTAATTCTGACTGGGGGAGAAGTGCTGAGTTCAGGCTTCAGACCTATAGGAGGCTATTTCTAGACTGTGTATAAATCAGCACAGCTTTAAAGGAGAGGACCTCAAGCACATGATCAATTTTCTTCTTTTCTGAAAAAACAATTTTCTTCTTTTCAGGCAATAAGAACTAAGATAATCCATTAGTAGCAAACATTCAATAACAAATTCCTACTCAATGACGTTCTTATTTGTTCATGGAACATGCTTTGCATTTACAGATTAGATTACCCATAATCTTTAAGTAGAGCACAGAGAAGTTCCCTGGTTTCTGACTTCCTTTTAAGCAGGGATCCCAGTGTAGATTGTGATGTGTGTGCATATGAAGATTTATTACTTAACACTGACTCTACCCAAGGTATCAAGAGAAGTAAAAAACTGGATTACCAAAAGCTCTGGGGAGAATTTATACTTAATTTCATTTTTAATACCCAAATCATATATATTCATTTGTATGGCAAAATTCTTTCCAGAACCTCCCTGTACCTTTGTCCATGGTTGAGATGACTAGACCATGAATGGCCCTATATCTAATATTACTTTATTTGCATATTTATTTTAAAATTATAATTGAATTTCTAGAAGATGAGGAGCCTTATTCCCAGGGTATTGAAAATCTTATATGCTTCATGAGGCTCCCACTGAAAGCTACAAAAATATCTGAGAATCCCCACTTGGATTTCTTTTTTTTTTTTTTCTTTTTTTTTCATTTATTTTTATTAGTTGAAGGCTAATTACTTTACAGTATTGTAGTGGTTTTTGCCATACATTGACATGAATTAGCCATGGATTTACATGTGTTCCCCATCCCGATCCCCCCTCCCACCTCCCTCCCCATCCCATCCCTCTGGGTCTTCCCAGGGGACCAGCCCTGAGCACTTGTCTCATGCATCCAACCTGGGCTGGTGATCTCTTTCACCCTTGGTAGTATACTTGTTTCAATGCTATTCTCTCAGAACATCCCACCCTCGCCTTCTCCCACAGAGTCCAAATGTTTGTTCTGTACATCTGTGTCTCTTTTTCTGTTTTGCATATAGGGTTATCATTACCATCTTTTAAAATTCCATACATATGTGTTAGTATACTGTATTGGTGTTTATCTTTCTGGCTTACTTCACTCTGTAAAATGGGCTCCAGTTTCATCCATCTCATTAGAACCGATTCAAATGAATTCTTTTTAATGGCTGAGTAATATTCCATTATGTATATGTACCATAGCTTTTTTATCCATTTGTCTGCTGATGGGCATCTAGGTTGCTTCCATGTCCTGGCTATTATAAATAGTGCTGTGATGAACATTGGGGTGCACGTGTCTCTTTCAGATCTGATTTCCTCAGTGTGTATGCCCAGGAGTGGCATTGCTGGGTCATATGGCAGTTCTATTTCCAGTTTTTAAAGGAATCTCCACACTGTTCTCCATAGTGGCTGTACTAGTTTGCATTCCCACCAACAGTGTAA
The DNA here is from genome assembly GCF_019320065.1 of Cervus canadensis. Lineage (NCBI taxonomy): Eukaryota > Metazoa > Chordata > Mammalia > Artiodactyla > Cervidae > Cervus > Cervus canadensis. The sequence continues at coordinate 39,314,313 of NC_057405.1, read as the reverse complement.
GAGGGTTCCCTTTTCTCCACACCCTCTCCAGCATTTATTGCTTGTAGACTTTTGGATAGCAGCCATCCTGACTGGCGTGTACCTCGTTGTGGTTTCTACTTTCTTTACTCTTGTGGTTAAAACAATGTAAAGCATTTCACAATTCTACCACTTTTTCTAATATCTGAGTTGCTTTCTGTTTCTCTGCAAGAACTGGACGGCTATATGGTTTTGATGGCTCCTGGAAGTTAACTGTTCTCATTGAACTTCCTTACTTTGATGTCTTTCCTCTTCTAAGCAAGAAGGATATCCCTGATTCAATAGGTGAAGTTTCAAAAAGTTACATATGAAAAATAAAAGCACAGAGATTAATATTTCAAGATAGTATCTTGCTGGAAATAAAAGAAAGCAGATACAAACGTGGTCTAAGCAAGTGCCATTCTGTTTGTCTCAAAGCCTAATCAGAGATCATTCTAGAACACCAATTTTTATTCTATGCCAAATTAAAGCAACTCTGCTTTTTATAGATTTATTATTTACAGAGCCATGTAAAAAATAAAAGAACACACTTCCATTAAGAGTTTTAAGGCTTTACATTTAGAAATATTTGAAGATTTTTTTTAAAAAAAAACAACGAAAACAACTGTATTTTTTTTAAACCCTGGAATAACTTGTCTAGATTAGAATGACCTCATATTAAGTGGGCTCTTAGATCCTAAAGTAGTGACAGAATTGATTTGAGAATTATGTCCAGTTCAGCATGGTCCACAACAGCCCCTCATGTGTTCTCAGTCTATGATAACCTTATCAAAGCCCCCTGATTAACTGCAAACCATCATCCTAACATAACCCTTGGAACACATTTGGCAACTGAATTGGGATTGACGGTTGCCAAATTAGCTTTGGAGGGCAGAATGTCAATCTCTGTGTCTGTGAATTCACTCAGGGACAATGGATGCTTTGATGAACTGTGGGAAATTATATAAAAACACAACTAAAAGGGTATTAAATAGTGAAATAAATCAATTTTTTTCTGCTTCTAGCATCCAAGGTTATTTGGCCAGAAAGAGCAATAAGTGACTATTTTCCATGCCTTTCATATGGTAACAAATCTCCTCTATTCTGTCCTGTAGTTACAATTTACATGGAAAAGGCAGTTGAAGTTTTGGATCATAGTTCAGTTCACTACAGGTAACCAGCAAGCAATGTTTGGTAAACACTGTTATTAAATGTAAAGCAATATGAAGAAAGCAAGACTATTTAATAAATCTTTGTACTGTTTGAGAACTGCATGAAGAAATTTTGAAACATTGAAGTTGCTTTTCATTCCAACATAGCATTCAAAGTGTTACGCCCCCTCTGCCTCATTATAGATTTGTTTTCCACACTTAAAAAAGCAAAACGTGTATACAGCCTCATGCATCCAGAAAAACAGCTTAGAAGGGTAAAAAGAGGAGGATGATTCACTAATAAACAGCCATTTATAGAATTATAATTAGATTTTTTCCCTTCATTAGCACGTGTAACCTGCTAGAGGAATGCATCTAATGGTAATTGGAGGACTCTAGGGTTTTCACACTCATAGGTAGTGTAATATATAAAATTGAAGTAATTAGGAGGTATTTAAAAAAATGTCATATGTTTCATAGTGCAAAAACTAGGCATTTTGTAGTGAAGTATTTTGTAGTGAAGTAGCTGCTGATACCATAGAGACACTCTGTCCCTTTTCCACTCTGCCAGAAAAACCTCTAGTGACAGGTCCTCAAATCTTTTATTTGATGAATCACAAGTGAGAATGAGTTTGGGGCTCTCTATTAGTCCCAAGAGGGGAACCAGTATCTCACAATTTGGCCCATTCTGCAATTGCTCTTGAGGAGAGCTGCAGCTAGCCGGGTGCTCCGAGGGGCTGCAGGCCTCCTGGGGGTGGGCCCAGTACTGCAGCTTCATCAGGCAGCCTGCAGATTGGATGGACTCGAGCTTTTGCACTGGTTTTATGAGCACTGAAATTAATCCATTAAGCATTTTGTATATCCAGACCCCCTCCTACTCACTTTTTAAAGCATTTGTATTGTATGTTAACTGTGGCGTCATAGTGTGAGGTGTAATGAGTCCAATTCTTCTTGTCCTCTTGCTTCCTGTTTCCTTCTTCTCAATAGAAAAAAAGCTGAGTTTATTATTACCAAATAGCCAAATAATTAGGACTGCTGGGTCTTTTTTTCCTCCTAAGCTATTCTTCAGAAAATGTAAAGCCAGAAGCACAGTTTTGAAAGCAAAGATAGCAGAATATTATCTAATGAATGGGAATGAATACTGTAAAAACCATAAGGAATTAATGGCTTATGAAATAATGATGAGAGCATTTCACTGCAGTCTTCTAACCTTGGAAAGATGGGCCCTCAGTCTATGACTAATTCCATCGTTTATTAAGAATGCAAGTTGTAACAGTATTATGGGTTTCTTTTAGAAAAGTGAGAAAGGAAAAAAAGTAAACATATCATAAATGTGATGTATCAGAGTTATAACACTTTCTGAGTTCAGATCTCTTTCCTGGTTGTAAGCATTTTATTTTCTAAACAATCCCATCCTTTTGAGTATTGCATAAGATCAAATCTCTCTACAGGGGCAAAAGTGTCATGATCCCATTTGGAAAACATTATCAAATAGTCAAGAGAAAATAAAAATGAAACACAAACTCTAGTATTTTCCCTGGTAACTATGGAATTACTAAATCTGAAGACATATAAAGATTGAGAAAGGAGGGGAAGAAGATAATTGCATATTCAACAAAGGAGAAACTGAAATTTATTGGTACTGACAAAGTAATATAAATGATTATATAAAGTATTATTAATGAAAGAAATTTGGCTTCAGTATTTCATATTTTCACAGAGTATCTAAATTTTTATTTGACCATGTTTCAGAATAAATTTCAAGTTATGTTCTCCTAGAATGTGTTGGAAGGAAAACAACATGAAAAGACAAGACTTGGGATAGCATATGCAGGCAGACGTCTGTGACATCTCTCACCTCTCAAATCTCCAGGGTCTGTTGAATCTATGTTTATTTTTCCTGCAGCTGTCCACTCACTAGAGAGTTGCCCTTCCTAGAGAGAGAAAAACCAGTCTTTCAGACTCACTAGAATTGCTGTCCTCAGGATTTTTAATGATTTTTTGTTTGTCTTAATTGCTAAACTGCTTAAGAGAGGAAACACAAGTTTACTTCAAGCTGAAATGAGGAAAACATTTACATGTTTTAGAAAATATTTTAAAAATATGCTAATATGAATAAAAACAAATCCTCGTATTATGTGACTTTGCATTATTTTTTTCTGTATTTTCAGAGTAAAGCCTCAATTTATGTTTCAAAATTACACACATCTAAATCACTGGCAAATATTATTCTTTACCATTATTCTATTTTTTATCCAGCCTTTATTTTAATTTCTATGTCTTATTAATATACTCCCCTTAAAATTATATAATAGATTTTTATTAAAGTATTTGAGCATCACAGGTTGATTTTTCTATTTGAACTTGAAACAGTATAAATCCAAAATAACTCATTTTTCTCAGCTTTCTGAAATGTACGAGGTTGGGACATTATTCTAAGCACAAGGAGACTTTGAATAAGCTAAGAATTATGTGATCTAATTTCTATTTATGAAATATCACCATGGCTATTGCAAAAATACTCTGTAGGGGGACAAGAGTGGCAAAATGGAAATTAGTTTGGATACTTTTACATGTAAGTTGTAGATGCTTTTGGATTGGATAGGGGAGATAGCAGTGGTGATAGTGGACATGTATATGTGGATGCCCTTTAAGATGAGATCTAGTTCTGTTCTTGATATGATATGAGGTTAGGATAACAGGATTTGCTAGTATCTCCTTTGCAGGGTGTATGAAGAGAATGATCAGGATTGGCTTTCAGGCTTGTAGTCTGAGCCGTTTGGAGATTTTGGTTTTTCCATTAATTGAGCTGGGAGGAGACAGAGGACAGATAGGAAAGGAGGAGAATATGTGCAGAACCAGTTGCTCTATTTTGTCCACATTATATCAGAACTTCCCATTAGACATCCTAAGTAAACAGTAAAATGTGAGTCTTGTACTCAAAAGAGGTACTGAATCGTAGACATAAATTTGAGTCATCAGTATATAAATGAACTTTAAAGGCACATGAAAGAATGAAATCTCTTTTAAAAAGAGAGAGAAAAGAAGAGAGCTAAGCACCTTTTTAAAGACTGTTCTTTGGGGCTCTAAACTTCACAGGTCCATCAGAGAAGGATCCAGAAAAAGAGACCAAGGAGAAATGGACTGTGAAATAAGAAGTCAGGAGACTTTAGTGTCCTAAAGGTTAGGTTAAAAAAAAAAAACAAAACAAGATGGCGGGAAGAGAAACTGTGATAAGAATGAAGATTAAAAACTGAATATGAAATATGGAAAAATGGAAGCTACTCTTGAGTTTGCATACAGCGATTTTGGTGGACAAATAGTAAAGAAAGCTTTATTAAAGGATGTGAGGGGAGGAATCTAAGAGTAAAGCAACTACTTCAAGGACTGTTGCTATAAGAAGCAGAGAAATAGAGCTACCGCAAAAGAAACAGGGCAGTCTAGGGGTTTGTTTGTGTTTATATGTTTTGCTGAGTGCGGATGCTGGAGAGTATTTGTATGCCAATGGAAACAGTCTACTGAGAGGGAGACACTCATTGGTGTAAGAGCTGTTATAAGTTCTTCAGCAGCTGAGAGAAGACAGGATCCAGTGCTGAAGTGAAGGGTTTGACCTTAGATAGAACAGGAACAATGCATCATCCACTGCAAGGAGAAAATATTAGCTGACGGGTATAGATGGAGGCGATCTGGTAGATTTGGGGGTGAGACGATAAATTCTCTTTTAATTGTTTCAGTATGCTTCAGTAAAATAAGAGGCATGGGTCATCAATTTGAGTAGTAAAGGGGT